>NC_140012.1:15062455-15481340 GCF_964263955.1 Coregonus lavaretus | reverse complement strand
CTCTGGAGTGATGAATCACGCCATACCTGCCCCAATGCATAGGTTTGGCGGATGCCAGGAGAACGCTATCTGCCCCAATGCATAGTGCCAACTGTAAAGTTTGGTGGAGGATGAATAATGGTCTGGGGCTGTTTTTCATGGTTCGGGCTAGGCCCCTTAGTTCCAGTGAAGGGAAATGTTAACGCAACAGCATACAATGATTATGTGCTCTGAACTTTGTGGCAACAGTTTGGGGAAGGCCCTTTCCTGTTTCAGCATGACAATGCCCCGTGCACAAAGCGAGGTTCATACAGAAGTGGTTTGTCGAGATCGGTGTGGAAGAACTTACCTAGCCTGCACAGAGCACTGACCTCAACCCCATCGAACACCTTTGGTATGAATTGGAACTCCGACTGCGAGCCAGGCCTAATCGCCCAACATCAGTGCCCGACCTTACTAATGGTCTTGTGGCTGAATGGAATCAAGTCCCTGCAGCAATGTTCCAACATCTAGTGGAAAGCCTTCCCAGAAGAGTGGAGGCTGTTATAGCAGCAACAGGGGGACCAACTCCATATTCATGCCCATGATTATGAAATGAGATGTTCGACGAGCAGGTATCCACATACTTGTGGTCATGTAGTGTACTTTGAGAGTCTGATGATCCTTTGTAAATGGGTCGTTACTCTCAAAAGGCACCGAATTGGTGGATATCACCTAATTTTAACATTCTGTCGTAAAGAGCACATGTTCATTTTCTAGGGTAAATTTAAAAAATGACTGTTAAGTGCCAAATAAAGTCATAGGATTGCCCGTAACAGGGTTGACGATTTAATCTTAAATCAGCCATAAATCCCCTTGTGACATGGCGAATGGAAGCTTGTTTTGTGCAACAGGGAGTGGCAATTGAATGCAAGCTTAACAAAGAAATGGAAACTGTTAAAACATTTCATGGCTGTCTATCTATGGGAATCGAAAGGGGATACCTAGTCATTTGCACAACTGAATGCATTCAACCGAAATGTTTCTTCTTCATTTAACCCAATCAGTGAGGTGTGGGGGGGGCTGCCTTAATTGACGTCCACGTCATCGAGCTGTATTTTCATGTCATCCAACAAATGTAAACGCTTTGCTAAACAGCATTGCCACTTGGATTGGAACCAGTGCTTTGGTCAGATGACATGAATATAGAGCTCTTTGAACCCCATACCTATTGTAAAACATTTTAGAAAAGGGCTCAGTGCCGTTATCCTCGCAAGGTGAGGTATTGAACGGTATTGGAAACAGGGCTGTCAATAATTTTGACCCCTAACTTTTTGAGAAAACAAATAAATAAATATATATATATATATATATATATATATATATTGTTAAACAAAATCTCTTTGAGTAATTGTATTAGTATAAAATAATATACTTTAAAATAAATGTTGAGCATACAATATACAAAGTGTCTTAATAGGGCGTTGGGGCACCAATAGCCAGAGCAGCTTCAATGCACCTTGGCATAGATTCTACAAGTGTCTGGAACTCTATTGGAGGGATGCGACACCATTCTTTCACAATAAATTCCATAATTTGGTGTTTTGCTGATGGTGGTGGAAAATACTACAGGCGCAGCTCTTGAATCTCCCACGTTAAATTGGGTTGAGATCTGGTGAATGAGACTGCCTTGGCAAGTAGTTTACATCGTTTTCATGCTCATCAAACCATTCAGTGACCACTCTTTCCCTGTGGATTGGGGCGTAGCCAAAGTAATGTCCAAAATAATGGCCTGCCCAGCATTTTTATACATGACCCTAAGCATGATGGGATGTTAATTAACTCAGGAACCACACGTGTGGAAGCACCTGCTTTCAATATACTTTGTGTCCCTCATTTACTCAAGTATTTCCATTATTTTGGCAGTAAGCTGCAGCTCAGTATTTTAATTATTATTTTATACAGTCATTTTTGCTCATCTTTATCAAGGGTGTCAATCATTTCGGACCCCACTGTATTTGGATGAGACAGTTCCAGGCTGTAATTATTGTTATCTGTGTATTATAGTGCAACAGTGTTCCTATTGATTGGTCATCTATCTCCTGCTCCCCCATAGTCCTCAGAGAAAGCAGGGGGGCAAATACTGTATGCGTCCCAAATGGCTCCCTATGTAGTGCACTACTTTTGACCAGGGCCCATACAGTGCCTTCAGAAAGTATTCGTAACCCTTAACTTATTCGACATGTTGTGTCACAGCCTGAATTAAAAATTTATTAAATGTATTCTTTTTCTCACCCATCTACACATAATACCCCATAATGACAAAGTGAAAACAAGTTTTTAGAAATCTTTGCTAATTTATTGAAAATGAAATATCTCATTTACATAAGTATGCACACCCCTGAGTCAATAATTGTTTGAATCACCTTTTGCAGTGATTACAGCTGTGAGTCTTTCTGGGTAAGCTTTCAACACCTGGATTGTACAATATTTGCACATTATTCATTTTAACATTTATTAAAGCTCTGCCAAGTTGGTTGTTGATCATTGCTAGACAGCCCTTTCAAGTCTTGCCATAAATTTTCAAGCCGTTTTAAGTCAAAACTGTAACTAGGCCACTCAGGAACATTCATTTTAATCTTGGTAAGCAACTCCAATGTATCCAACTCCAACATGATGCAGCCACCACCATGCTTGAAAATATGAAGAGTGGAACTCAGTGATGTGTTTTATTGGATTTGCCCCAAACCTTAGTGCCTTATTGCAAACAGGATGCATGTTTTGAAATATTTTATTCTGTACAGGCTTCCTTTTCACTCTGTCATTTAGGTTAGTAATGTGGAGTAACTACAATGTAGTTGATCCATCACACACAGTCACATAGAGTCCATGCAATGTATGTGACTTGTTAAGCACATTTTTGCTCCTGAACTTATTTAGGTTTGCCATAACAAAGGGGTTGAATACTTATTGACTCAAGACATTTCAGCTTTTCATTTTTAATTAATTTGTAAAAATATATAAAAACATAATCACTCTTTGACATTGTGGGGTATTGTGTGTAGGCCAGTGACTCAAAATCACAATTGAATCCATTTTAAATTCAGGCTGTAACACAACAAAATGTGGAAAAAGTCAAGGGGTGTGGATACTTTCTGAAGGTACTGTTGGAAATAGGGTTCCATTTGTGATGCAGCCACTGTGTTTGTACATATCTGCAGTGTAAAGTTGGGACATAGTATCTCAGCCAGTGAGTTTAGGAGGAGAGTGACTGGCCACCAACATCTTCATAGACTTTTGGGGATATTATCCCTATGCTCTGTATAACAGTAGGCTCACTGCAGTAGCCTATGCCAGTAGTGACTAGTCAAAAGTAGTGCACTATATAGGGAATAAGGTGCCATTTGAGACTATTCCAAGGACCACAGCCTGATAGCAGGGCTACTGCTCTGCTGTCATTGATATCTCTGTGCATCAAAACAGTGATTATGTTGTTGTTCTTGTCCCACTGCAGTCCCATAGGGCTATTGTCAACACTCACATCATAGATTTGCACGGCCACATCCACGTCCCACAGACAATTATTATCTCTGTGTGACAATCTGACAGAATCAATGATGAAAGCGGCCGATTCCCCAACGCTCCAGCCACGATATCCAAGGCTGTGGTGAGATTTGGGATGCCGCTAATGTGTCTCTGTCAGCGAGGGATGGGAGATAAATGTGGTGGCGATCGGAAGCGTCTGATTGCAAGAGGCTGTAATTGGTTTACGCACGGCTTGTTTTGTGTCCTACTCTTAAAATTGCTTGCGATGAGCAACGGGGAGCCTTAGATGAGAGACTGAGTGTGCATTGCAAATGGCACCCTATTCCCTATATAGTGCACTGCTTTTGACCAGGGCCCTATGACCCCTAGTCAAAAGTAGTGCACTATATAAGGAATAGGGTGCCATTTGAAACAACCTGATTCTGATGGGAGCTGGACTGGACACACTGATTGGACAAATATTGGTGTGGTTCATTGATCCTTTATTTATACAGGCCCTTGCCAATAGAGATAGAAAACCAATACATTGTATGCTTGTCGATTTTATTCTTCTTATTGTATTCTTTTTACATCTCTCCCTCCTTGACAAATGTGTCACAATTATAGAACTATCATGATCTGGGTGGGTCTGTGTCTACAAGTCTGTAACGAATAAACCCCTTGTCTAAGGGTACCATGTCAGGATTGCAAATCTAATGTTGATCAGATCTCAGATCCAAAACCTCTGAGTGAGCTGAGTTCCATTGGTGGGCACTGGGCAGTGTAGCCAAACTGAACAGCAGCTTAGAGACTCTACAACCCCTTGTAGACTTTTCTACACTGATCCCCCTCATGATGCTATACAGTGGGGAAAAAAAGTATTTAGTCAGCCACCAATTGTGCAAGTTCTCCCACTTAAAAAGATGAGAGAGGCCTGTAATTTTCATCATAGGTACACGTCAACTATGACAGACAAAATGAGAAAAGAAAATCCAGAAAATCACATAGTAGGATTTTTAATGAATTTATTTGCAAATTATGGTGGAAAATAAGTATTTGGTCAATAACAAAAGTTTCTCAATACTTTGTTATATACCCTTTGTTGGCAATGACACAGGTCAAACGTTTTCTGTAAGTCTTCACAAGGTTTTCACACACTGTTGCTGGTATTTTGGCCCATTCCTCCATGCAGATCTCCTCTAGAGCAGTGATGTTTTGGGGCTGTCGCTGGGCAACACGGACTTTCAACTCCCTCCAAAGATTTTCTATGGGGTTGAGATCTGGAGACTGGCTAGGCCACTCCAGGACCTTGAAATGCTTCTTATGAAGCCACTCCTTCGTTGCCCGGGCGGTGTGTTTGGGATCATTGTCATGCTGAAAGACCCAGCCACGTTTAATCTTCAGTGCCCTTGCTGATGGAAGGAGGTTTTCACTCAATCTCACGATACATGGCCCCATTCATTCTTTCCTTTACACGGATCAGTCGTCCTGGTCCCTTTGCAGAAAAACAGCCCCAAAGCATGATGTTTCCACCCCCATGCTTCACAGTAGGTATGGTGTTCTTTGGATGTAACTCAGCATTCTTTGTCCTCCAAACACGACGAGTTGAGTTTTTACCAAAAAGTTATATTTTGGTTTCATCTGACCATATGACATTCTCCCAATCCTCTTCTGGATCATCCAAATGCACTCTAGCAAACTTCAGACGGGCCTGGACATGTACTGGCTTAAGCAGGGGGACACGTCTGGCACTGCAGGATTTGAGTCCCTGGTGGCGTAGTGTGTTACTGATGGTAGGCTTTGTTACTTTGGTCCCAGCTCTCTGCAGGTCATTCACTAGGTCCCCCCGTGTGGTTCTGGGATTTTTGCTCACCGTTCTTGTGATCATTTTGACCCCACGGGGTGAGATCTTGCGTGGAGCCCCAGATCGCGGGAGATTATGAGTGGTCTTGTATGTCTTCCATTTCCTAATAATTGCTCCCACAGTTGATTTCTTCAAACCAAGCTGCTTACCTATTGCAGATTCAGTCTTCCCAGCCTGGTGCAGGTCTACAATTTTGTTTCTGGTGTCCTTTGACAGCTCTTTGGTCTTGGCCATAGTGGAGTTTGGAGTGTGACAGGTGTCTTTTTATACTGATAACAAGTTCAAACAGGTGCCATTAATACAGGTAACGAGTGGAGGACAGAGGAGCCTCTTAAAGAAGAAGTTACAGGTCTGTGAGAGCCAGAAATCTTGCTTGTTTGTAGGTGACCAAATACTTATTTTCCACCATAATTTGCAAATAAATTCATTAAAAATCCTATAATGTGATTTTCTGGATTTTTTTTCTCAATTTGTCTGTCATAGTTGACGTGTACCTATGATGAAAATTACAGGCCTCTCATCTTTTTAAGTGGGAGAACTTGCACAATTGGTGGCTGACTAAATACTTTTTTCCCCCACTGTATCATCCTCCTCTCCACAGCTCCATAGGGAGTGGGTCACAAAACAGTCCATCACACCATGATCACACATTTAGTAGCTCTAGTGGGTTGTTGAAATGTGGATAGCACGACAACTTATGTGTCAGAATATCTTTATTGAAAGCCTGATTGACACTAAAGAGCACTTTGAATGTAGCGGCTGTAGTGTATGTCATTACTAATGCACAATATCTTCCTGATCTTCTCTCTGTTAGTTGAAACGTTGCCATGGAAATGGCACAATCTCAATGTTAACGCAAAGATAAACGATAACCTAATGTCCCTAGTCATCAAGACATCCAGGACATCTTGAAAGACCAATTGAAAGCGAGTAATGGTTTTGTACAGCCAATAGGCTATTTGTATTTGTAATCCATGGAAAAGTGCTTACGGCTGAACCTTGGTTTCTTCATAGAAATATAAGGGATAAAAAAAGAGTTCTATGAACTGTGCTATTAACTGTCGACTGTGAGGCAGGAATATATTATTTTCACTCGAGCCGCTATTAAAAGAGAAGAGGGTTGTAGAAAAAGCCATTGTTGTGGTAGGAACATACTGAAATCTTAGTGGTCAATTGAAATCACTCTCTTCTTCTTCTTCATCTCCAAGGCTCTTCTCTACAAGGTTCTATCAAACTGAGGGTGTTCTCTGAAAATGGCTCCTGTCACGGTGTTAAATTGCACTTAATGCCTTCAAACTGCCAGCTCTCGCTGGCTCAGTGAGCAGTGTGTGAGCACTGAGTGCTTTTGTTAGCTTGACGCGCTAAAACTACTCCTGGCATCGTTAGGTCCGACCAGGGGGTGGATTGGTGGTGGTAGGAGTTTGGAGAGTTAATTCAGTTCAGTGTGTAAGAGTCACAAAGATACAAACGCAGCTATCATAATGTTGGGTTACAGTTCCTGCTGTTGGCGAGCCAGTCTTTAGCCTTCTGTTATAAGCCCTGCCACAGTCAAAGACTGGCTCTTTATACCAAAAAAAGAGAGCACAAAGGTATATGGTAGTTGGCCAACATGAATATTACATTTACATTTTAGTCATATATTTCTCTCTGAAATCTGAGTGAGCCAGCAATTCACAAGCCTAATATGAGTTGTGTATGTTTTGCTGTTCTTGTATAGATGGAGGATGGTAGTGATATGGACGACACTCTGACTCTGGATACCTTGAGTCCAGAATCCAGAGAGGACCCAATTCAAGCTCGACAGGTAAGACCCACTGTTTAACACCACACACACACACACACAGTAGTAGGACGTGTACTGTCAAACAAACCCCATGTAGACAGTGGATTATGCCCATGTTATAGTTGTTTGTCCAAGGCCCTGTTTATCCTTGTGTTACCAGTGCCCATCTTCTGTTTGTGTTCTCATGGCCTGAGTGCTTTGGTTTATTTTCCTTTTGTTGTTTGTGTGCATACCCTGTTTTTGTCTGCTGTGGAAAATAGTACGTTCTCCATTCTCAGGTTATTTTTGTCGCCGTGTCAGCTCTAGGTCTGTTTGTGTGTATATGCTTGTTTGCCGGGCGTATTACGTTTTTGAACCTGGAATCCAATTTCCTGTTATTGTGTATGTTTATTTTGCGTGTTTGCAATTGCCTGCGTGTTCGGGGCACCTTGAATCTCCCTTTTTAAAGTAGTCAAGCAAGGGCTAGTCTGTTCTGTTCCTTCTCCTCTCTACATAAAAATGGCCCTGTCTCAACCTCCTCCTGACCTAACCTGTAAACACTGCAGACCTGTGTACAGCTGAGCCAATGTTCTTTGGCTCTGCCAGCTTAGCCTTGCCCTCCCAGCATGTCTGTCTGGGGCAGTGGGGGGGGGAGAATAACCACCCTGAACCACAAAGACATTAACGACCCTAACAACCTGGCGGAGCCCAAACCCACACTGCTCATCCCCCTCCCTGGAAGCTAGCAGAGCCCTGCTGTACAATAGCATTGACATGGATGGTGAAGGCTCCAAAACGGGCTGACCCTGAGTGCGGTCCATATTCTCTAGCATGCACTGACACAGAGAGACAGAGAGGGGGCATTGGAGCAGGAGCCAGCAGGCATTTATAATGCATCTATACATTAAATGTATAGCCATTTCTGCACACATTTTTCGATCACGCAGGGACTGTGTGTGTTTGTCTGGCTGGGCTGGAGTGCAGGGACCAGGGAAGGGAGAGGGTAGCGGCCGGGCCAGACGGAGCCCGGCTGGGCTGGGAGCGCATCAGAATGCAGCCTGTCTACCTGGCCCTAGGGCTCCCGCTCCATGTTTGGCTGAGCTTATCATTACTCTCCCCTCCCGACAGGTGTTTGAATTCTCATTCGAGGGCGTCTCCCTCTCTGTCTTCTTCTAGCTTTCCAAACATGATTTTTCGCGCTCTCTCTCTCTTTCTCGCATTCACTGGCTCCCTCCATCTCTGCCTCCTGCAGTGAGACATCACAGCCAGGTTCATGGTTTGTGACTGACCCGTGATTGGCTGATCGACCTCCCCCTTATTCCCTGCTGTCCTCTGGATGAATTCACAAATTGGATTCTGGCTCAGATCTTGGCAGCCATGCGGTGGACAGGTGAAGATGAGTCGGGAATAGAAATGTGTGTTTAAGGCCGTTAGGGGTCAAATAAATCTGTGTGGCTGTACTGAACTGTCTTCTCTGTGTGTGTTACAGGTGGAGGAGCTGTTGAAGGAGGTGCAGGAGCTGAGAGAGGAGCTGAGGAGTAAAGACAGGACCATTGCTCAGCTGACCCAGCAGATGGTATGTACTTACTAGTGTACAAAAGTTGACACCGTAAGCGTAAACTCTATTTCAGTGCAGTGCACTTCATCGGCTCCGACTTCCAACCTTTCTCACGCCATTTTCAAGTCACTCTTCTAGCTAGTCGCTACCACTGTGACCCATGCACAGTAAGTGTTGTCAAACCCCAGGATTTTACCAGGCTCTTCCAAACCCACAGCCACTTCAGCCAGGTCACCCATTATACAAGTCAGTATTCGACGTCCATCCACGTCTGAGGATGTCTGGAGATGACGTGGAAACCGGCCACTAGGGGCAACAGTGAGCGCTGTTACCTTCAAGTAGGTTTCAGTATTGCTAGGGCGTTGTGGACTGGGATGGTGGATGGGCGTAAGCATCTGCCTCTGATTCCAAAGTTTGCATCCAGCGATAGAAAGACGTTTTTATATTTTAGTTTTAAGCCTATCCCAAACCTTAACCCTTACATTTACATTTTAGTCATTTAGCAGACGCTCTTATCCAGAGCGACTTACAGTTAGTGAGTGCATACATTATCATACTGGCCCCCCGTGGGAAACAAACCCACAACCCTGGCGTTGCAAGCGCCATGCTCTACCAACTGAGCTACAGTGGACTACCTTACCTTAATCATTCAGAGTTAATGCCTAACCTTAAACACTTTGAAATTTGATGTTTTGGAAGAACTTCGAAATTTGACATTTGAGAAACATGGATGAACGTCTAATTCTGACGTGAGACTGTGAGAGCTTGTTGTCCACTTGTAGATCCAGCCACATAGTGACATGTCAGCTCCTATTAGTCTATAAGCCTCTCCTCTGCCATCCACTCACTGTGGGGATCATGAAGTAACTATGGTCTCCATACACCTTAGCCAAATACATTTAAACTCAGTTTTTCACAATTCCTGACATTTAATCCTAGTAAAAATTCCCTGTCTTAGGTCAGTTGCATTTTTACATTTTAGTCATTTAGCAGACGCTCTTATCCAGAGCGACTTACAGTTAGTGAGTGCATACATTTTCATACTGGCCCCCCGTGGGAATCGAACCCACAACCCTAGTTGTGGTAGTAGGTTCCCCGCGCAGCGGTTTGGGTCAAGAACTGCAATGCTGCTGGGTTTTTCCCGCGCAACAGTTTCCCATGTGTATCAAGAATGGTCCACCACCCAAAGGACATCCAGCCAACTTGACACAACTGTGGGAAGCATTTGAGTCAACATGGGCCAGCATCCCTATGGAAGGCTTTTTGTATTGGTGTCTGTGTAAAATTTGAACTGAATGACTCTCTTGAATCGCGTGCCCCTTGAAAATGGAACGCTTGTGCAACTCAATATTAGGAAGGTGTTCTTAACGTTTTGTATACTCAGTGTATCTCTCTTTTTCTCGGTCTGTCTCTATCTATGTGAAATTTTCCATCTCCCATCTCCCATGCCTGATCAAACTGAATGAAAATTAGAAAGTTGAGTTATTAAGTAAATGTGTTATTGATTTGAGGCTTACTGCTTTAATCCACAACAACATGTTGAAATTAGACTTAATTGATTTTCCACCCACCTCTTTTCAACACTAACTTTGTGTTCATTTCATAGTGCTGTTTTGATGCTGTTTACATGTTATTTGTTAAACTGTTTTTCACGCCTTGTGATTAACGTTGAAAGAAACAGTTGGAAGTATTGGTTTTTCTAGTATCCTGTCATTTCCTACTGTTTTGTCCCAATGTAACTCCAGACTCTGTATAATGTATCATCCAATTATTTTAATGTTTCATCCAATTATTTAACGGTTGTGGCAAATTCCCAGCATCATTTCAAATACCATAGAATCTACCTTTAATAATAATAATAATTGGTCATTTAGCAGACGCTCTTATCCAGAGCGACTTACAGGAGCAATTAGGGTTAAGTGCCTTGCTCAAGGGCACATCGACAGATTTTTCACCTAGTCGGCTCGGGGATTAGAACCAGCAACTTTTCGTTTACTGGCACAACGCTCTTAACCACTAAGCTACCTGCCGTCCACACCTTTCACAGATATGCTATTTAAGTTTAATTAGCTAACTTCTGTTTTGATATTATCATCTCTTTACAACCCTACTTTAAGCCATGCATTCTTATTTTTCTTATTTTTTCAGGGGTAGATCAGCTTTAATATTGCAGATTGTGGCTTCCATCAATGTAATTGTCTGCATCATTTCCAATCCCCCATATATATTAATTTTTTATATATACAGTGGGGGGAAAAAGTATTTAGTCAGCCACCAATTGTGCAATTTCTCCCACTTAAAAAGATGAGAGGCCTGAAATGTTCATCATAGATACACGTCAACTATGACAGACAAATTGAGAAAAAAAAATCCAGAAAATCACATTGTAGGATTTTTAATGAATTTATTTGCAAATTATGGTGGAAAATAAGTATTTGGTCACCTACAAACAAGCAAGATTTCTGGCTCTCACAGACCTGTAACTTCTTCTTTAAGAGGCTCCTCTGTCCTCCACTCGTTACCTGTATTAATGGCACCTGTTTGAACTTGTTATCAGTATAAAATACACCTGTCCACAACCCAAACAGTCACACTCCAAACTCCACTATGGCCAAGACCAAAGAGCTGTCAAATGACACCAGAAACAAAATTGTAGACCTGCACCAGGCTGGGAAGACTGAATCTGCAATAGATAAGCAGCTTGGTTTGAAGAAATCAACTGTGGGAGCAATTATTAGGAAATGGAAGACATACAAGACCACTGATAATCTCCCTCGATCTGGGGCTCCACGCAAGATCTCACCCCGTGGGGTCAAAATGATCACAAGAACGGTGAGCAAAAATCCCAGAACCACACGGGGGGACCTAGTGAATGACCTGCAGAGAGCTGGGACCAAAGTAACAAAGCCTACCATCAGTAACACACTACGCCGCCAGGGACTCAAATCCTGCAGTGCCAGACGTGTCCCCCTGCTTAAGCCAGTACATGTCCAGGCCCGTCTGAAGTTTGCTAGAGTGCATTTGGATGATCCAGAAGAGGATTGGGAGAATGTCATATGGTCAGATGAAACCAAAATAGAACTTTTTGGTAAAAACTCAACTTGTCGTGTTTGGAGGACAAAGAATGCTGAGTTGCATCCAAAGAACACCATACCTACTGTGAAGCATGGGGGTGGAAACATCATGCTTTGGGGCTGTTTTTCTGCAAAGGGAACAGGACAACTGATCCGTGTAAAGGAAAGAATGAATGGGGCCATGTATCGTGAGATTTTGAGTGAAAACCTCCTTCCATCAGCAAGGGCATTGAAGATGAAACGTGGCTGGGTCTTTCAGCATGACAATGATTCCAAACACACCGCCCGGGCAACGAAGGAGTGGCTTCGTAAGAAGCATTTCAAGGTCCTGGAGTGGCCTAGCCAGTCTCCAGATCTCAACCCCATAGAAAATCTTTGGAGGGAGTTGAAAGTCCGTGTTGCCCAGCGACAGCCCCAAAACATCACCGCTCTAGAGGAGATCTGCATGGAGGAATGGGCCAAAATACCAGCAACAGTGTGTGAAGACTTACAGAAAACGTTTGACCTGTGTCATTGCCAACAAAGGGTATATAACAAAGTATTGAGAAACTTTTGTTATTGACCAAATACTTATTTTCCACCATAATTTGCAAATAAATTCATTAAAAATCCTACAATGTGATTTTCTTGAAAAAAAATTCTCATTTTGTCTGTCATAGTTGACGTGTACCTATGATGAAAATTACAGGCCTCTCATCTTTTTAAGTGGGAGAACTTGCACAATTGGTGGCTGACTAAATACTTTTTTCCCTCACTGTATGTATGTATGTATGTATGTATGTATGTATGTATGTATGTATGTATGTACAGTGCCCTCCACTATTATTGGCACCCCTGTTTAAGATGTGGTCGAGGACTTCCAAAAATGCTCCTTTTTTTTTAAACAACATAGAACCCAAATGCAAAAAAAGAGAAAAATCCAACCTTTTATTTAAGTACATTACTTTGGTGGTAAAAAAAAAAAATCACACATTTAGAAAATAAAAAACTTGAAATCATGTGTCCCACAATTATTGGCACCCCTAACAATTCCGCTGAAAATTTTAATTGATTTTTAAAAAAAATATATTTTTCTGTAGTTGCTAAAGTTGGTCAGGGTATCTAGGAACTTTTAATTAGTAATTCATGACTTCCTGTTTCCCTGGGGTATAAATATGACGTGACACAGAGGCCTAATTCTCTTACCCATTTGTCAACATGGCAAAGACAAGAGAACACACCATTCAAGTAAGGCAGATTTGTGTCGACCTTCATAAGTCAGGCAATGGCTACAAGAAAATAGCCACTCGCCTTAACTTGCCCGTATCTACAGTCAGAGCAATCATTAAGAAGTTTAAAACAACTGGAACAGTGACAAACAAGGCTGGAAGAGGTCCCAAGTTTATCTTGCCACAACGCACAGTGAGGAGGATGGTAAGAGAAGTAAAAAAAAGTCCTAAGCTCACTGTCACAGAATTGCATCAAAGAGTGGCATCTTGGGGTCACAAAGTCTCCAAAACAACCATCAGACGCTCTCTACATGCCAACAAGCTGTTTGGGAGGCATGCAAGGAAAAAGCCTTTTCTCACTAACACTCACAAACGTAAACGTCTGGAGTTTGCTAAGCGGCACTGGGACTTCAACTGGGATCGTGTGCTTTGGTCAGATGAGACTAAGATTGAGCTTTTTGGCAACAAACACTCTAAGTGGGTCTGGCGTAAAACAAAAGATGAGTATGCCGAAAACCACCTCATGCCCACCGTGAAGTATGGTGGAGGATCTGTGATGCTGTGGGCCTGTTTCTCTTCCAAAGGCCCTGGGAACCTTGTTAGGGTGCATGGCATTATGAACGCTTTGAACTACTAGGACATTTTAAATAAAAACCTGATGGCCTCTGCCAGAAAGCTGATGATGGGTCGTCATTGGGTCTTTCAGCAGGATAATGATCGAAAACATGTGGCAAAATCTACACAAAAATGGTTCAGCAGTCACAAACTCAAGGTCCTCCCATGGCCATCTCAGTCCCCAGACCTCAACCCAATCGAAAACCTGTGGGGCGAGCTAAAGAGGAGAGTGCATAAGAGAGGACCCAGGACACTGGATGATCTAGAAAGATTGTGCAAAGAAGAATGGTCAAAGATCCCTCTCTCTGTGTTCTCCAATCTTGTGAAATGTTATAGGAGGAGATTAAGTGCTGTCTTGTTGGCAAAAGGGGGTTGTACAAAGTATTAACATCAGGGGTGCCAATAATTGTGGGACACATGATTTCAAGTTATTTTTTTTCTAAATGTGATTTTTTTTTTTTACACCAAAGTAATGTACTTAAATAAAAGTTTGGATTTTTCTCTTTTTTTGCATTTGGGTTCTATGTCGTTTAAAAAAAAAGGAGCATTTTTGGAAGTCCTCGACCACATCTTAAACAGGGGTGCCAATAATTGTGGAGGGCACTGTATGTATGTATATACAGTGGGGAGAACAAGTATTTGATACACTGCCGATTTTGCAGGTTTTCCTACTTACAAAGCATGTAGAGGTCTGTAAATATTATCATAGGTACACTTCAACTGTGAGAGATGGAATCTAAAACAAAAATCCAGAAAATCACATTGTATGATTTTTTAAGTAATGAATTTGCATTTTATTGCATGACATAAGTATTTGATCACCTACCAACCAGTAAGAATTCCGGCTCTCACAGACCTGTTCGTTTTTCTTTAAGAAGCCCTCCTGTTCTCCACTCATTACCTGTATTAACTGCACCTGTTTGAACTCGTTACCTGTATAAAAGACACCTGTCCACACACTCAATCAAACAGACTCCAACCTCTCCACAATGGCCAAGACCAGAGAGCTGTGTAAGGACATCAGGGATAAAATTGTAGACCTGCAGAAGGCTGGGATGGGCTACAGGACAATAGGCAAGCAGCTTGGTGAGAAGGCAACAACTGTTGGCACAATTATTAGAAAATGGAAGAAGTTGAAGATGACGGTCAATCACCCTCGGTCTGGGGCTCCATGCAAGATCTCACCTCGTGGGGCATCAGTGATCATGAGGAAGGTGAGGGATCAGCCCAGAACTACATGGCAGGACCTGGTCAATGACCTGAAGAGAGCTGGGACCACAGTCTCAAAGAAAACCATTAGTAACACACTACGCCGTCATGGATGAAAATCCTGCAGCGCACGCAAGGTCCCCCTGCTCAAGCCAGCGCATGTTCAGGCCCGTCTGAAGTTTGCAAATAACCATCTGGATGATCCAGAGGAGGAATGGGAGAAGGTAATGTGGTCTGATGAGACAAAAATAGAGCTTTTTGGTCTAAACTCCACTCGCCGTGTTTGGAGGAAGAAGAAGGATGAGTACAACCCCAAGAACACCATCCCAACCGTGAAGCATGGAGGTGGAAACATCATTCTTTGGGGATGCTTTTCTGCAAAGGGGACAGGACGACTGCACCGTATTGAGGGGAGGATGGATGGGGCCATGTATTGCGAGATCTTGGCCAACAACCTCCTTCCCTCAGTAAGAGCATTGAAGATGGGTCGTGGCTGGGTCTTCCAGCATGACAACGACCCGAAACACACAGCCAGGGCAACTAAGGAGTGGCTCCGTAAGAAGCATCTCAAGGTCCTGGAGTGGCCTAGCCAGTCTCCAGACCTGAACCCAATAGAAAATCTTTGGAGGGAGCTGAAAGTCTGTATTGCCCACCGACAGCCCCGAAACCTGAAGGATCTGTAGAAGGTCTGTATGGAGGAGTGGGCCAAAATCCCTGCTGCAGTGTGTGCAAACCTGGTCAAGACCTACATGATTGTATGATCTCTGTAATTGCAAACAAAGGTTTCTGTACCAAATATTAAGTTCTGCTTTTCTGATGTATCAAATACTTATGTCATGCAATAAAATACAAATTCATTACTTAAAAATCATACAATGTGATTTTCTGGATTTTTGTACCTATGATAAAAAATTACAGACCTCTACATGCTTTGTAAGTAGGAAAACCTGCAAAATCGGCAGTGTATCAAATACTTGTTCTCCCCACTGTGTATATATTTATATATATATACCCTTACCATCGATCTCTGAACACATCCAGATTTGATTTCTATTCGCCATATATTTTTCAACTGTGCTGTGATTTTTCACAAAGTTCTGAACATTTCTATTCTCATAGACTACATATTGTAAATTAAAGAAACATTTTTGCTAAGAGTATTATTATATTATTGATCGATTGACTTTTTAAATCACCCAGTAGTGCTATTTGCAGAGGTAAATGTTGCAATTCTTCAGCCATTCCTGAACATGTGAACAAAAACAATCAACAGTACCAAAACAAATTCTGTCTCTTCACAGCAAAATCTGCAGAGCTAGGATGATTGTATCCCCCATATACAGTAAATTCGGAAAGTATTCAGACCCCTTCCCTTTTTCCACATTTTGTTACGTTATAGCCTTATTCTAAAATAAAAATGTTCCTCATCAATCTATACACAATACCCCATAATGACAAAGTGAAAACAGGTATTTAGACATTTTTACCAATTTATAAAAAACGGAAATAGCTTATTTACATAAGTATTCAGACCCTTTTCTATGAGATTTGAAATTGAGCTCAGGTACATCCTGTTTCCATTGATCATCCTTGAGATGTATCTACAACTTGATTGGAGTCCACCTGTGGTAAATTCAATTGATTGATCATGATTTGGAAAGGCACACACCTGTCTATATAAGGTCCCACAGTTGACAGTGCATGCCAGAGCAAAAACCAAGCCATGAGGTCAAAGGAATTGTCGGTAGAGCTCCGAGACAGGATTGTGTCGAGGCACAGACCTGGGGAAGGGCACCAAAAAAGTTATGCAGCATTGAAGGTCCCCAAGAACACAGTGGCCTCCATCATTCTTAAATGGAAGAAGTTTGGAACCACCAAGACTCTTCCTAGAGCTGGCTGCCCAGCCAAACTGTGCAATCGGGGGAGAAGGGCCTTGGCCAGGGAGGTGACCAAGAAACCTGATGGTAACTCTGACAGAGCTCCAGAGATCCTCTGTGGAGATGGGAGAACCTTGCAGAAGGACAACCATCTCGGCAGCGCTCCACCAATAAGGCCTTTTTGGTAGTGGCCAGACGGATGCCACTCCTCAGTAAAAGGCACATGACATCCCGCTTGGAGTTTGCCAAAAGGCTCCTAAAGAACTCTCAGACCATGAGAAACAAGATTCTCTGGTCTGATGAAACCAAGATTAAACTCTTTGGCCTGAATGTCAAGCGTCACGTCTGGAGGAAACCTGGCACCGTCCCTACGGTGAAGCTTGGTGGTGGCAGCATCATGCTGTGGGTATGTTTTTCAGCGGCAGGGACTGGGAGACTAGTCAGGATCGAGGGAAAGATGAACGGAGCAAAGTACAGAGAGATCCTTGATTAAAACCTGCTCCAGAGAGCTCATGACCTCAGACTGGGGCAAAGGTTCACCTTCCAACAGGACAACGACCCTAAGCACACAGCTAAGACCACGCAGGAGTGGCTTCGGGACAAGTCTCATGAGTGGCCCAGCCAGAGCCCGGACTTGATGTAACATCTCCGGAGAGACCTGAAAATAGCTGTGCAGCGACACTCTCCATCCAACCTGCCAGAGGTTGAGAGGATCTGCAGAGGAGAATGGAAGAAACTCCCCAAATACAGGTGTGCCAAGCTTGTAGCGTCATACCCAAGAAGATTCGAGGCTGTAATCACTGCCAAAGGTGCTTCAACAAAGTACTGAGTAAAGGGTCTGAATACTTATGTAAATGTGATATTTCAGTTTGTATTTTTTTATACATTTGCAAACAGGATGATGGGGTATTGTGTGTAGATTGATGTGGGGAAAAAAACAATTTAATACATGTTTGAATAAGGCTGTAACGTAACAAAATGTGGAAAAAGTCTAGGGGTCTGAATACTTTCTGAATGCACTGTACATTATATTATGTCCTGGTTAAAAGCCATGCATTATTAGCAACCTCTTTCCATTCCATAGACCATTTATTGAAACATGATTTAAGGCTGATGTTCTTTATTACTAGAATCAGCCTGGATGCATGATTCAGGCCCAGAGGAGCTGTGAAGGCAGCAGTGGGGTTTCATTACACATCTCTCTCTTTGCTGCTAATTTCACCTTTTGAAGTTGAGCTAGCATATCAAACAACAGAGCACTGTTTTATTTCAGGGAATCAACCTCCTGTTGTTTTATTTCAGCATGCCATAGCTGATTTTCTTTATGACTGGAATCATCCTGGATGCATGATTTAGGTCCAGAGGAGCCGTGGAGGCAGCAGGGGGATTCATTACTATTTCTTCACCACAGGAACAGACCTCTCTCTCTCCTCCTAATATCACAGTTGAAGTTGAACTAGCGTATCGATCAATAGAGCAATGTTTTATTTCAGGGAATCATCCTCCTGTTGGTAGTTTGGTAGTATAGTAGTATGGTAGTATGCAGACATAACAGGGAGTTGGAGCCTGGACAGAACCTGATTGGTAGGGCTTGTTATTCTAAAGGAGAGGAATACCTGTACACTGTTTGAGTAGTTCGATAATTTCTGGGAGTGTTTCCACCCTCTATGCTAAGAGCCATAGTGATTGAAACGTTGCCATTCATTGTGGGCGCATTCAAACACTTGCACCTGATACTGTAGGGCAGCAGTGTCAAACTCATTCCATGGAGGGCAGAGTGTCTGCTGGGTTTTCTTATTTTCTTTCAATTTGTGTCCAATTAAGACCTACACAACCAGGTGAGAGGAGTTCCTAACTAATCAATGCCCTTAATTGATCAATCAAGTACAAGGGAGAAGTGAAAACCTGCTGCCACTTGGCCCTCCATGGAATGAGAGGCCTATAAGTGTTTGCACAGGTAATTTTATGCATGTGTAATCAGAAAGGTTGGGTGTGTTAAAAAAGAGCCCTGGGGTTTTGAACGACGCTTGAAAGAGTACAAACACAAAGCTGGTGTTTGTCTGTTGCCTGGTCCAAGTATAGGTAATGGAAGATGAGGGAGTCCTAAAAGAGCACACTGCTACCGTACCGGTACATGATGATTTAGTGGCTGTGGCTTAGGCGTCTCAACTGTCCTCTGTGTGTGCGTCTGCGTGTTAGTCTGCATCTGTGCGTTTCTGTGTGTGTCATACTCAGGCCACAGCCAAAGGCCACCCTTGCTCTCCTCTTCTGCTCTGAGGTTGTGAGATGGAGAACCTTGCAGTGTTTAATTTGTCTTCTGGGCTGTGGGTGTTTTCTTTGGGAAATAAAAGGGCTGTTGCGGCCTTGTTTCGGGTGGGCCATTTCAGTGGCCATTTCAGAAGCACTCATACTGTTCATTGCTTCTTTGTGTCCCTGGCCTACACAGAGGGCTAAAGACAGGCTTAGTATGACCATACACAATGAAGCAGACACACTAATTGCTTATTGCAGTTTATGGACTTGTTACACTTCTACTATAAATGTTATAAAGGTTCCGTCCTCTCACATTTGTTTTTATGATATTTTATGACCTTGGCTTTTATATGATCGCTCATATTTTATTTTAGCCCCGATTGGGTGTTTGTTGTCATCGTGTCCCCAACACCCTGGTCATTAAATAAGTACTCCAACAGATAATTACGATTAATTAATCTTAAACTGTGTTGTTGTGATTAAAACATTTTATTTACACACATGCAACCAACTCAAAACACACACTGCACCGGCAACTCTTCTTGGCAATGACATTTATTTTGCAACCAACCAATAGGCCAACATGATTGAACTGAATGATATTGTATTGGTGTCTGTGTAAAGTTTCAACTGAATGACTCTCTTGAATAGGCTGCCCCTAACAATGCAACTCTATTTGAAACTAATAAACAACATAATTGAATTGAATGACAGTGTGTTAGTGTCTATGTAAAATTTCAACTGAATGACGTGTCTCTCTTGACTAGGCTGTTCCTGTCAAGGCCACGAGATGCCACTGCCAGCAGCACAGTCCACCTGGAAGAGTTGTGGAAAGAGTGATGGTGACCTACCATGACAAGGCCACACAGACTCCACCATGGAGGGGACATGTTGTGAGTGCTGCTTCCTGTATGTCTCAGAGAGAGAGCGAGTGTCCATCCCACTGTCATGTCCTGATCATATTCACTGTTGGGCACTTGACCTTTGACTTCATACAACTGTTTTTTGTAGGGTTTTTAATTTTCACCATGCAAGTGTTACCTATTCCAAGTCATCTCTGTAGGAGCTGTGAAACATTTATAGCTGTTATAAAGCTATTATAAAGCTCTAACATATATAACTTTATACTGTAGCTGCTGGAGGACACCTAATAGAGTGACTTGGCTAGGTAGGTGCCATTTTTTCACTCTGCACAAACTCTATGACATCCAGTGCTCTCGTCAAGCCAAGCGGCCAGGAGTCTTGAACAGACATCACGTTCCACCTGTAAGGCAGCCTGGGGGCCTGTTGGACAGGATGGAGCGTGGGCAGAACAATGCCAGTTTAGAGGGATGACTGGGCCCATGGGCCCCCCTTTGCTCCTGTCTCCTAAGCAGACTGCCAGTTTATTTGGCTGCGTAGCCGCCTGCCTGTCTGGTACACTACTGCTGTCTGTCTGTATTCTCTGATGAACCAGGGCCTTAGCCACCCATGGGCGGCCTGGGCAGCGTAAATCACAGGACTATCACTAATGACAAACAATAATACATATCCAGGGGGTTAGCGGCCCTTGTTTGCCTGGCCCAAATAAACCAAGGGCACCCCCAGGCCCAGAGCAGAGCAGCACCGAGGCTAAAACGCTCCGCAATAACATGGAAATTGCCTTGGCACGCTGCTAGCCGCCCCGTGATGGACAGGCTTGTTTGGCTAGGCAGCGGCACAAGCCTAATTAGATTTGAAAAAGAAGGCTCCGCTTGAAATATGTCCTGCAATAACGCAGCACAGAGGTCTCATTTTTACGCCTGGCCAAAGGACACCAGCATATACCGGTGAGAGGCGCCTTGAGGTGGGCGGCAGGGAGACATAGTGCTCAATCATAGACACCCGCACCCGGTGGCGGCACACTTCTGGTCACTTTTGTATCCCACCATGATTGGATTTATTCACTCTCCTGCTTTGCGGTTTTGGAATGAGGTGTGGATGGGAGACCGTAGGGAAATTGGTTCAGTTCAGATTTACAGCTTGGGTTTGTACCTCACCTGAAGATGGTAATGGACAAGTTGTTCCTGGTCGTTTGCAGGGAGGGAGCTGTGGGGTAATGAAAACATGCGTTTCTGGGGTGGAAGAGGAGATAAGAGGACGGGCGAGGCTGCTGTTGCGTTCACCAAGCCCAAGGCACATACCTTGCCTATAATCCATGGCTTCTGGTTGCGGTATGTACGTACACTCACTGTGGGTACAACATCGTCGAGGCACTTATTAATGAAGCCCGTGACTGATGTGGTAAACTCCTCAATGCCATCGGATGAATACCAGAGCATATTCCAGTCTGTGCTAGCGAAACAGTGCTGTAGTATAGCATCCGCTTCATTGGACCACTTCCGTATTGGGTACTTCCTGTTTGAGTTTTTGCTTGTAAGCAGGAATCAGGAAGATAGAGTTTGGTCAGATTTGCCAAATGGAGAGCGAGGGACCTTTGTATGCGTTTCTATGTGTGGAGTAAAGGTGAATTAGAGTTGTTTCGCCTCTAGTTGCACAGGTGACATGCTGGTAGAAATTAGGTAAGACAGATTTAAGTTTCCCTGCATTAAAGTCCCCGTCCACTAGGAGCACCGCATCTGGATGAGCATTTTCTTGTTTGCTTATGTCCCTATACAGCTCGTTGAGTGCGGTCTTAGTGCCAGCATCGGTTTGTGGTGGTAAATAGACAGCTATGAAAAATATAGATGAAAACTCTCTTGGTAAATAGTATGGTCTACATGTTATCATGAGGTATTCTAACTCAGACGAGCAGAACCTCGAGACGTCCTTAATATTAGAGAGCGCACACCAGCTGTTGTTAACAAAGAGACACACACCGCCCCCTTGAGCTTACCCTAAGCTGCCGTTCTGTCCTGCCGATGCATAGAAAAACCAGCTAGATGTACACACAGTGGCCAGTTTATTAGGTACTCCACCCAATTCACGAAAATGGTTCGCTCCTACAGACAGTGAGTCACGTGGCCATGGCTTGCTATTTAAAGCAGACAGACAGGCATTGAGGCATTCAGTTACTGAACGTTGAACGTTAGAATGGGCAAAACAAGTGCCTAAGCGACTTTGAACGTGGTATGGTCGTCGGTGCCAGGCGCGCCGATTCCAGTGTCTCAGAAATGGCCGCCCTCCTGGGCTTTTCACGCATCAGTGTCTAGGGTTTACGGGGAATGGTGCGACAAAGAAAAAACATCCAGTCAGTGGCAGTCCTGTGGGCGAAAACAGCTTGTTGATGAGAAGTCGAAGGGGAATGGCATGAATCGTGCAAGCTAACAGGCGGGCCACAGACAGGCAAATAACGGCGCGGTACAACAGTGGTGTGCAGAACAGTATCTCGGAATGCACAGCTCGTCAGTCCTTTTCACGGATGGCTATTGCTGTAGACGACCACACCGGTTCCACTCCTATCAGCTAAAAACAAGAAGAAGCAACTCCAGTGGGCACATGATCACCAAATCTGGACAATTGAGTCGTGGAAAAACATTGCCTGGTCCAACAAATCCGGTTCCTGTTGCATCATGATGATGGCAGAGTCAGGATTTGGCGTAAGCAACATAAGTCCATGACCCCACCCTGCCTGGTGTCAACGGGGATAGGCTGTTGGTGGTGGTGTAATGGTGTGGGGAATGTTTTCCTGGCACACGTTAGGTCCCTTTATACCAATTGAGCAACATTTCCATGCCTCAAAGAATTCAGGCAATTCTGATGAGTGTACCTAATAAACTGGCAAGTGTATATTATCCATGTACACCTTATATCCGGTGCTGTCCTTGTTCAGCCACCACGCCGAGTAACATAGCATATTACAGTTCTTCAGGTCCCGTTAATAGGATAGTCTTGAACTGAGCTCGTCCAGTTTGTTCTCTAGTGATTGTACGTTCGCCAATAGAACGGAGGGTAGAGGTGGTTTATCTACTTGCCAACGTAGTTTCGTCAGGGTGCCTGCACGTCAGCCTCTCGTGCCATCTCTTCCGTGTCTCGGGGATTAGGGCTTGGTCTGGGGTGAGCAGTATGTCCTGCGCCGCTGACTCGTTGAAGTAGAAATCTTCATCCAAATCGAGGTTAGTGATCGCTGTTCTGAAGTCCAGAAGCTCTTTTCATCACAGGAAACAATGGCATAAACATTATGTACAAAAAAAGTTAAGATCAGCGCAAATGAACACACAAAATAGCAGAATTGGTCAGGAGCCCGTAAAACGGCAGCTATCCATTTCAGCCCCATTCTAAAATGTGTCTTTGGTTCCCTCTGTGAAACTGTCTCTCCCTCATCCCCCGCAACAGGCTTGAGGGACCATTGGAAACGACAAGACATGGAGAATGTCTTTGCGCTGTGTGATGTCACGAAGTCAAGTCAGAGTTTACTGCAAATCAGGCTGTATATATTCAGAAACTCAAGGGAAAATCTGCCTAGCAGATTAGTCATAGTCCTACTAATCAATACTCATAATTGGAACAGGCAACAATGTCTTGATGGAGAGATACTGATGGAGGGTTAGAGAGAAAGAGGGGGGGGGGGTGAGAGAGGCAACATTGTAATGAGCTCGTGAAATTATGCTTTCAACCATAATGAGCACAATTGATCTGTGGTGGCAGTACACAAATAATGCATCCCTGCCCCTCAAAGCAAAGGTAAACTCAACACTACCAACCAATCCCCTCTCACCGAGCCTCTCGCAGCTTCAATAACAGTACCTGTCACTGTCATGTCAGGTAGCTATGAGTTTAGAGGCGACCCTAGACTTCGTTTCTCATCTTCCTCCCCTATGTCAAATCACTCCCTGGCAGATGCGTCTGAATCGGGGGAGGGGGAGTGTAATTGTATTGTACAGGGAGACATCGCAGGCACCCTGTCTAGGAATGGACTGAGACACAGTGGCGCCACATAGTGTGGGTGTAGCAATGGGGGAATCGGCTGGTGACTCTAGGGAGTGGGGCTGTCCTGCACTAGAGCTGCACCCCATCCCAGCACAATGTTTTCTCAATTTGAGGTGCTGGAGAAATGTGAGGTGTGGGGATTAGTTGAGATGGACAGTCTCCCTGGTCCTCATGTCTGAGTGTCCTGCGTTTGAGAGTATGGTGCTGTAATCTACAGCCCTGTATACAGTGCCTTCAGAAAGTATTCATAACCTTTGACTTATTCAACATTTTGTTGTTACAGCTTAAATTCAAAATGTATTAAATATATATTTTTTCTCACCCATCTACACACAATACCTCATAATGACAGAGGGAAAACATGTTTTTAGATTTTTTTGCACATTTTTTGAAAATGAAATACAGAAATATCTCATTTACCTAAGTATTCACACCCCTCTGCTATAATGCTCCAAATTGAGCTCAGGTGCATCCAATTTCCTTTGATCATCAACTTGATTGGAGTCCACCTGTGGCCAATTCAATTGTTTGAACATGATTTAGAAAGAAACACCTGTCTATAGAAGGTCCCACAGTTGACAGTGCATGTCAGAGTAGAAACTAGACCATAAAGTCAAAGGAACTGTCCTTAGATCTCCGAAATTGAATTGTGATAAGGCATATATCTGGGGAATAGTATAAAACAATTTCTAAAGTGTTGAAAGTTTCCAAGAGCACAGTGGTCTCCATCATTGGAAAATTGGAAAAAAAATATGGAACTACCTAGACTCTGCAAAGAGCTGGCCAACCGGGCAAGAAGGACCTTGGTCAGGGAGGTGACCAAGAACCCAATGATCACTCTGACAGAACTACAGAGTTCCTTGGCTGAGATGGGAGAACCTGCCAGAAGGACAACAGTCTCTACAGCAATTCACCAATCTCGGCTTTATGGGAGAGTGGCCAGATGGAAGCCACTCCTGAGAAAAAGGCACATGACAGCACGCCTGGAGTTTGCAAAAAGGCACGTGAAAGACTCTGAGAGCATAAGACAAAATATTATGTCATCTGATAAGACACACATTTTACTCTTTGGCCTGAATGCAAAGCGCTATGTCTGGAGAAAACCAGATCCCCATCTAACGCCATCCCTACCGTGAAGCATGGTGGTGGCAGCATCATGCTATGGGGATGCTTTTCAGCAGCAGGGACTGGGAGACTGGTAAGGATAGAGGGAACAATGAATGGAGCCAAATAAAGGCAAATCCTTGATGAGAACCTGCTTCAGAGTGCAAACAACCTTAGACTGGGGTGAAGATTTACATTCCAACAGGACAATGACCCCAAGCATACAGCCAAAGCAATGCTGGAATGGCTTCAGAACAAGAATGTGAAAGACCTTAAGTGACCCAGCCAAAGCCCAGACTTGAATACCATTGAAAATCTGTGGAAAGACTTGAAGATTGCTCTTCACCGCTGCTCCCCCATCTAACTTAACAGAGCTTGAGAAAATCTGCAAGGAAGAAGGGAGAAATATCCCCAAATTCAGATGTGCAAAGCTGATACAGACATACCCAAGACAACTGTAATCTGTAAAGCTGTAATCGCCACCAAAGGCGCTTCTACAAAGTATTGAATACTTATGCAAATGAGATCTTTCTATACTGAACAAAAATATAAACCCAACATGTACAGTGGGGAGAACAAGTATTTGATAAAATGCCGATTTTGCAGGTTTTCCTACTTACAAAGCATGTAGAGGTCTGTAATTTTTTTATCATAGGTACACTTCAACTGTGAGAGACGGAATCTAAAACAAAAATCCAGAAAATCACATTGTATGATTTTAAGTAACGAATTTGCATTTTATTGCATGACATAAGTATTTGATACATCAGAAAAGCAGAACTTAATATTTGGTACAGAAACCTTTGTTTGCAATTACAGAGATTATACGTTTCCTGTAGGTCTTGACCAGGTTTGCACACACTGCAGCAGGGATTTTGGCCCACTCCTCCATACAGACCTTCTCAAGATCCTTCAGGTTTCGGGACTGTCGCTGGGCAATACGGACTTTCAGCTCCCTCCAAAGATTTTCTATTGGGTTCAGGTCTGGAGACTGGCTAGGCCACTCCAGGACCTTGAGATGCTTCTTACGGAGCCACTCCTTAGTTGCCCTGGCTGTGTGTTTCGAGTCGTTGTCATGCTGGAAGACCCAGCCACGACCCATCTTCAATGCTCTTACTGAGGGAAGGAGGTTGTTGGCCAAGATCTTGCGATACATGGCCCCATCCATCCTCCCCTCAATACAGTGCAGTCGTCCTGTCCCCTTTGCAGAAAAGCATCCCCAAAGAATGATGTTTCCACCTCCATGCTTCACGGTTGGGATGGTGTTCTTGGTTGTACTCATCCTTCTTCTTCCTCCAAACACGGCGAGTGGAGTTTAGACCAAAAAGCTCTATTTCTGTCTCATCAGACCACATTACCTTCTCCCATTCCTCCTCTGGATCATCCAGATGGTTATTTGCAAACTTCAGACGGGCCTGGACATGCGCTGGCTTGAGCAGGGGGACCTTGCGTGCGCTGCAGGATTTTCATCCATGACGGCGTAGTGTGTTACTAATGGTTTTCTTTGAGACTGTGGTCCCAGCTCTCTTCAGGTCATTGACCAGGTCCTGCCATGTAGTTCTGGGCTGATCCCTCACCTTCCTCATGATCACTGATGCCCCACGAGGTGAGATCTTGCATGGAGCCCCAGACCGAGGGTAACTGACCGTCATCTTCAACTTCTTCCATTTTCTAATAATTGTGCCAACAGTTGTTGCCTTCTCACCAAGCTGCTTGCCTATTGTCCTGTAGCCCATCCCAGCCTTGTGCAGGTCTACAATTTTATCCCTGATGTCCTTACACAGCTCTCTGGTCTTGGCCATTGTGGAGAGGTTGGAGTCTGTTTGATTGAGTGTGTGGACAGGTGTCTTTTATACAGGTAACGAGTTCAAACAGGTGCAGTTAATACAGGTAATGAGTGGAGAACAGGAGGGCTTCTTAAAGAAAAACTAACAGGTCTGTGAGAGCCGGAATTCTTACTGGTTGGTAGGTGATCAAATACTTATGTCATGCAATAAAATGCAATTGGCAGTATGTCCAACCAGCCTCACAACCACAGACCACGTGTAACCACGCCAGCCCAGGACCTCCACATCCGGCTTCTTCACCTGCGGGATTGTCTGAGACCAGCCACCCGGACAGCTGATGAAACTGTGAGTTTGCACAACCGAAGAAATTCTGCACAAACTGTCAGAAACCGTCTCAGGGAAGCTCATCTGTGGGCTCGTCATCCTCACCAGGGTCTTGACCTGACTGTAGGTCACCCATTGAGCATGTTTGGAATGCTCTGCATCAACGTGTACGGCAGCGTGTTCCAGTTCCCACCAATATTCAGCAACTTTGCACAGCCATTGAAGAGGAGTGGGACAGAATTCCACAGGCCACAATCAACAGCCTGTTCAACTCTTTGCAAAGGAGATTTCTTGCGCTGCATGAGGCAAATGGTGGTCATACCAGATACTGACTGCTTTTCTGATCCACACCCCTACCTTCTTTTTAAGGTATCTGTGACCAACCGATGCAAATCTGTATTCCCAGTCATGTCAAATCCATAGATTTGGGCCTAATGAATTTATTTCAATTGATTGATTTCCTTATATGAACTGTAACGCAGTAAAATCTTTGAAATTGTTGCATGTTGCGTTTATTTTTGTTCAGTGTATATTTCATTGTAAATAAATGTGCTTTTTTTTTTTCTTTTTTTTTTTCTGGTCATTATATGTTATTGTGTGTAGATTGGTGAGAAAAAAGATATATTTTGAATTCCGGCTGTAACACAACAAAATGTGAAATAAGCCAAAGGGTATGAATACTTTCTGAAGGCACTGTAGGTCTTTAATGACACACACACACACACACACACACACACACACACACACACACACACACACAAAGGCATACACACCAATCCATGATCCTTAGATGCCAGGACGCCTCTATTCCTCTTAAGATGCCATTCCTGTGTGTCTGTGTGTGAATGGAGACCAATCACTCACTTACCAACTCCACGGAGGAATGGCTGGGTTCTATCCTCTCGGTGTCTCTGTCTATCTCTCTGTTCTCTGGTGTGTGTCATTTCCTCTGTGGTGTTTGTCTTCTCTCTGCACAGGGTGTTCTGCCTGCACCTTTCCTCTCTCCCTGGCAGCGCTCGCACCAGGGGACCCTGCGGGCATGCATGCCCCACCACAGCAGACAGAGTGAGTCCCTAACTGTGCCCCCACCCCATCCCACCCCCTACCCCTCGCCACCCATACCCTATAGAGCCATGCCATTACCCTGCCACCCTGCTTCAGTCCCTAGAGTTAGAGCATCAAGCTGGCTGGCTACGCCCCCTCCCACCCAGACAATCAAGCAAGTGCAAATTCTCTTTTTCCCTCTAGTTATCATCATTTTCTATCCTCTCCAGTTAGTTCTCTTTTTGCTGCCTCAATTGGTCACTGATTTGTTTTCTCTGTTGATCTCTACGTCAGCATCGCAACCCACTTTTCTAGTTTTCAAGCTGGCTAACATGTTGAAAGGCTCTTCCAGTCCAATACTTGACCTGTAGAGCAGACTTGAGGCCCACAACCTGCCTTGGTAGTAATCTCTCTAGCACCCACTGTTATTGTGTAGCCTTGGCGTTCCATTAAAATAACGCAGAAAAGTCTGAAAGTGCTCCAGTCTCCTCACTAGTCTTTAAAAGCAGTGAGAGCACAGTGACACCTACAATATACAGAACAATTGGTTTCAGTATAAGAGAGAAAATGGAGAGAAAGAGAAACTCTCTCCGCTAATTCATTCAGTTTTGACCTTTGATCTCTATCTGTGGAACTTGGTAGACTATGGAGCAGTATCCCTCACCTCAGGCCCAAAACTTCCCCAACCTTTGTCTCTCTCCCTCCCCTCAGGCCCAAAACTTCCCCAACCTTTGTTTCTCTCCCTCCCCTCAGGCCCAAAACTTCCCCAACCTTTGTTTCTCTCCCTCCCCTCAGGCCCAAAACTTCCCCAACCTTTGTTTCTCTCCCTCCCCTCCATCCCCTCATCCCTCTCTTCATCCCTGCCCAGAATCAGCCGCTCCCTTCCTGTCACGCTCGGCAGTGCGGTGGGGCTTTCATCCCACACATTTCAATCAAGAGACACTCTACGTGCATCTGCTAATGAGTGAAGAGTTCCCTCCGTAATTGAACAAATGTTGTATTTATTTTTTTGGTTGAGTGATGCCATTGCTTTTTTTAGTGGCAACCAGGGACTAGAGAGGGAGTAACTGAAAAGGGTGACTGTGTGTGTGTTCTATGCATGGTGTGAGTGTTCCAGGTGTTTGTGCTGTGAGTGTATGTGATTGAAGGCTGTCAGTGCGTCATTAATCTCAGAAATCCAGAACTAAAATCTTGAGTAATTGTGTCAGATGCTTGATTAGGTTCTGGTGGGAGATGTATGAGAAATGAGACTAACGAAGTCTCCACCCCCCTTCAAGGAAATTCTCAGCCAAAGCATGGGCCAAATGTCAACTCCCCCTCTGAAATTCAAAAGATTCAAACACCTGCGAAATTGTGATTTGCCCAAATGATCAGTGACAAGGTTCCTTGTTAGTCTTCGTATCCCACAGTCTGTTGACAGACGCTATGATACCTGCGTCTGTCCACAAGAGATTAGTGTGTCATTGAACATGCCCATTGAATGGCACAAAACATTTATATTTCTTAATGAACATTCTTGTGTGTGTATGGTACACATGTACCAAACATGCCTGAGTCTCTCATTTTGTAGTAAAATATGCCTGTGTGTGAAGAATCAATGAATGCAGAATGTACTGATGCCCCTCCATCCATTCTGGACTCCATCAACCTAACCTAAATCACTCTCCTCCTATTTCTCTCCCTTCTTCCTTGTTGTTTCTCTCCCTCTGCCTCTCCCACACTGACCTTGGCAAGGAGTGGAACAGCTTGTGCATTACTTCAGAGATACAGCGTGGTACAGTACCCTTTCAGATTTCTCTCAAACCATCCCTCCTTCCTTTTCTATCCGTTCCCTCCATCTATCCCGTCTGCATGATGAGGAATGCCTGGTCCCGGTCTGATGATGCCCGTATCTATCCTTGTCTGGTGGTGTTGTCCCTCCCTAGTGCAGTCTGACTGAACAGTTAGTCTGTGTTTGACAGGCTTCTTCTCATTGTGTTTCTATCAGCCTATCTGCATCGCCTGCACATCTTCTTCCTCCTACACTCTTCGTCCTCCACCGCCTCCTATGCTCTCTCTCTCTCGCCCCCCCCCTCTCATGCTCTCTCTCTCTCTCTCGCCCTCTCTCTCTCTCTCTCGCTCTCTCTCGCTCTCTCTCGCTCTCCCTCGATCCCCCGATCCCCTCCACCTCTCCCCCTACAGGTCTGACTTTGCATCAACCACCTTTCTGGATTTCTTTATTTTATTTAGTAGCTGCTTCTTTCCAGAGCGATTTTATAATCCAGTCAGATTAGTTAGGTAATCTGCTGTTTGGCAAAAAATACAGACAGTGGCATCCACATCTAAACTAATGGATTCAACCACAACAAGATGGAACTGCCTGATAACATGGCAGATTCATGCCTGAATATCTTAACCATTTTCTGGCAAACAAATATCTACAGTAACTGATTTGAATCAATCAGTGAAATGTATTTATAAAGCCCTTTTTACATCAGCAGATGTCACAAAGTGCTTATACAGAAACCCATCTTAAAACCCCAAAGAGCAAGCAATGCAGATGTAGAAGCACGGTGGCTAGGAAAAAACTCCCTAGAAAGGCAGGAACCTAGGAAGAATGACCAGCAGGGTCAAATAATAATCAGTGGTTATAGAGGGTGCAACAGGTCAGCACCTCCAGGAGTAAATGTCAGTTGGCTTTTGAAAGCCGATCATTCAGAGGTCGAGACAGCAGGTGCAGTGTAGAGCGAGAGAGCGGGAGGGAGAGAGAGGGTCGAAACAGCAGGTCCAGGACAAGGTAGCACGTCCGGTGAACAGGTCAGGGTTCCATAGCCGCAGGCGGAACAACAGAAACTGGATCAGCAGCACGACCAGGTGGACTGGGGACAGGGACAGCCAGGACTCTTCAGGCCAGGTAGTCCTGAGGCATTGTCCTAGGGCTCAAGTGCTCCGGAAGGGGAGAGGGAGAGAACGAGAGATAAGACAGGAGAAATGCACCAGGTAGGACAAACTGACCCTAGCCACCCGGCACAGACTATTGTAGCATAGATACTGGGGACTGAGACGGGGGGTCGGGGGACACTGTGGCCCGGTCCGACGATACCCCCGGACAGGGCCAACCAGGCAGGATATAACCCCACCCACTTTGCCAAAGCACAGCCCCCACACCACCAGAGGGATGTCAACAGACCAATTTACTACCATGAGACAAGGTGGAGTATAGCCCATGAAGATCTCCCCCACCACACGAGCCAGAGGGGGCGCAAGACCGGATAGGAAGACGACGTCAGTGACTCAACCCCCTCAAGTGGAGTATAGCTTTTTTTTTAAAGCCTGGCATGACGTGATGCATCCCGCCTAGGGATGGCATGGGAGAGCACTAGCAAGCCAGTGACTCAGCCCCCTTAATAGGGTCAGAGGCAGAGAATCCCAGTGGAGAGAGGGGAGCCGGCCAGGCAAAGACAACAAGGGTGGTTCGTCACTCCAGTGCCTTGCCGTTCACCTTCGCACCCCTGGGTCAGAATACACTCAAGCATAGGACCTACTGAAGAGATGAGTCTTCAGTAAAGACTTAAAAGTTGAGACTGAGTAAAACCTTGAAATAGCCCTAGCCTTAACAGGAAGCCAGGCTAGCAATGGAGTAATATGCTACATTTTTGGGGGGGTTCTAATCAAGCAGCCGTATTTAGTACTAGCTGAAGTTTTAGTGCTTTATCCAGGTAGCCGGAGAGTAGAGCATTGCAGTAGCCTAACCTTGAAGTGAGAAAAATATAGATGAGCTTTTGTGCATAATTTTTTGTCCAAGTTTCAGTTTTTTGCAATGTTACAAAGATGGAAAAAAGCTACTCTTGAAATATTTGTGAGAGATCAGGGTCCAGAGTAACGCTGAGGTCCTTCAGTTTTTTGGGGGATGACTATAACCATCAAGATTAATTGTCAGATCAAACAGCAGATCTCTTTGTTTCTTGGGACCTAGAACTAGCATCTCTGTTTTGTCCGAATTTAAAAGTAAAATGTGCCGCCATCCACTTCCTTATGTCTGAAACACAGGCTTCCAGGGTAGGCAATTTTGGGGCTTCACCATGTTTCATCAAAATGTACAGCTGTGTTTCGTCTGCATAGCAGTGAAAGTTGACATTGTGTTTCCGAATGACATCACCAAAAGGTAGCATATATAGTGAAAAACTTTATCATTGATTTGTCAGAGGACAAACCATCCACAGAGACAAACTGATATATTTGCAACATATGAGATCTAAACCAGGCAAGAACTTGTCTGCGTTGACAAATTAATTGAATAAATCTCTAGGGCAATTAAATTAATTAAATTCTTTACATGGTTCCATACCTTATTTTTATGTGGTGAATGCATGGGACATTGACAGATGGAACTGGTCCACAAATGTATATTATTTTCCCCATGTCTCGTCATCCTTCAGACGCCATTATGAAAAAGTGTATTTTCTCCCTCTCTTTTTTTATCATTTTAATTAGTATTGAAGTCCTGTGTGCTCGTTGGAAATAGCTTGTGGGTATCCATTGTCATTATTCAAATGTGTTTGGAGTCAATTCAGACGTGCAAGAATTAAAATGAAATTAGCGAAGCTGAGCAGTATTTGGAGCATCAGCGATCGGGTGGCAAGGCGAGGTGCTGAATGCAGAGAGCGAGAGACTGTGAGTGGGTGGGCTTGACGGCCTGTGAGCACAGTTTGGGGGATGGGGGTGGGAGTGGATGAGTGGAAAGCTCTGGATTTGGCAGTAGAGCGGTACACTCCATCCCCCCACACACCCACGCATGCGCTTCAGTGTCCCTCTCTGGCACTGGGGAGAAAGCAAGGTGAATCCCTCCTTGAAACACCTGCTGGGCTTTATAAACCAGGCTCCCCTGCTCTCCTCCTCTCCAGTGCTGCGATGGGCTCAAGAAAGCTGTGTCACCTTTCATTAGCTGCCACTCCCTAATCCCCTTAGAGTTGTTATCCATTATTTATGAAGCCTCGTCCAGGGGCCAGAACCAACCCCCCCCCATCTGTCAGTCTGCAGACTACTAAAGGGGCCAGGGGGACACTACACCAGTGCTGGGAGGCCCCTCTTCTCTTCTACTCTACTCTCAGGTCCCGGACCCTGCTGTCTGAACCTGGCCCTGTCGTCCCTGACTATCTGGACTCTAGGGGAAAAGGATGTTTTTCCTGTTGAAATAGCCCCAGGACTTACAAAGCAGCATTGACATTAAAGCCAGAGATGGGCCCAATACATAATATCAGGGGGAGTGTGGTGGTGTGTAAATGCTGCTGAGCACAGTGCCAGAGGATGGGCTAGGTCCAGGGGCAGGTAGCCTAATGTTTAAGAGCGTTGAGCCAGTAACATAAAGGTCGCTGGTTCGAATCCCTGAGCCGACTATGTGAAAAATCTGTCTGTACCCTTGAGCAAGGCACTTAACCCCAATTTATCTTGTATGTCGCTCTGGATAAAACCGTCTGCTAAATTATTTAAATATAAAATGGGCAAGGTGGTGTAGTACAAAGCGGCGGCCAGTGGGTGGCAGTGTGGACTACTGAATTAATCTCCATAGTCAATTAATGGTGGTGATAAGTAGAGGACTGATGAGGCTAAACTTTGAGGCGTCTGATCTGCTGCGATGTCGAAGCTCAAAGCTAGCCGTGTGAATGTTTATGTACACAGATCTCTGTGCAACGGATCAAAAGGATAACTGCACTTACAGTGCCTTCAGAAAGTATTCATACCCCTTGACATATTCCACGTTTTGTTGGTACAGCCTGAATTTTAAAAAAAATCTCACCCATCTACACACAATACCCCATATTGACAAAGTGAAAATATGTTTTTAGAAATGTTTGCACATTTATTGAAAATGAAGTACAGAAATACACTTAACAAAAATATAAATGCAACGATTTCAAAGATTTTACTGAGATAGAGTTGATATAACGAAATCAGTCAATTGAAATAAATTCATTAGGCCCTAATCTATGGATTTCACATGACTGGGAATACAGATACAGTGGGGGAAAAAAGTATTTAGTCAGCCACCAATTGTGCAAGTTCTCCCACTTAAAAAGATGAGAGAGGCCTGTAATTTTCATCATAGGTACACGTCAACTATGACAGACAAAATGAGAGAAAAAAAATCCAGAAAATCACATTGTAGGATTTTTAATGAATTTATTTGCAAATGGTGGAAAATAAGTATTTGATCAATAACAAAAGTTTCTCAATACTTTTATATACCCTTTGTTGGCAATGACACAGGTCAAACGTTTTCTGTAAGTCTTCACAAGGTTTTCACACACTGTTGCTGGTATTTTGGCCCATTCCTCCATGCAGATCTCCTCTAGAGCAGTGATGTTTTGGGGCTGTCGCTGGGCAACACGGACTTTCAACTCCCTCCAAAGATGTTCTATGGGGTTGAGATCTGGAGACTGGCTAGGCCACTCCAGGACCTTGAAATGCTTCTTACGAAGCCACTCCTTCGTTGCCCGGGCGGTGTGTTTGGGATCATTGTCATGCTGAAAGACCCAGCCACGTTTCATCTTCAATGCCCTTGCTGATGGAAGGAGGTTTTCACTCAAAATCTCACGATACATGGCCCCATTCATTCTTTCCTTTACACGGATCAGTCGTCCTGGTCCCTTTGCAGAAAAATTGCCCCAAAGCATGATATTTCCACCCCCATGCTTCACAGTAGGTATGGTGTTCTTTGGATGCAACTCAGCATTCTTTGTCCTCCAAACACGACGAGTTGAGTTTTTACCAAAAAGTTATATTTTGGTTTCATCTGACCATATGACATTCTCCCAATCCTCTTCTGGATCATCCAAATGCACTCTAGCAAACTTCAGACGGGCCTGGACATGTACTGGCTTAAGCAGGGGGACACGTCTGGCACTGCAGGATTTGAGTCCCTGGCGGCGTAGTGTGTTACTGATGGTAGGCTTTGTTACTTTGGTCCCAGCTCTCTGCAGGTCATTCACTAGGTCCCCCCGTGTGGTTCTGGGATTTTTGCTCACCGTTCTTGTGATCATTTTGACCCCACGGGGTGAGATCTTGCGTGGAGCCCCAGATCGAGGGAGATTATCAGTGGTCTTGTATGTCTTCCATTTCCTAATAATTGCTCCCACAGTTGATTTCTTCAAACCAAGCTGCTTACCTATTGCAGATTCAGTCTTCCCAGCCTGGTGCAGGTCTACAATTTTGTTTCTGGTGTCCTTTGACAGCTCTTTGGTCTTGGCCATAGTGGAGTTTGGAGTGTGACTGTTTGAGGTTGTGGACAGGTGTCTTTTATACTGATAACAAGTTCAAACAGGTGCCATTAATACAGGTAACGAGTGGAGGACAGAGGAGCCTCTTAAAGAAGAAGTTACAGGTCTGTGAGAGCCAGAAATCTTGCTTGTTTGTAGGTGACCAAATACTTATTTTCCACCATAATTTGCTAATAAATTCATAAAAAATCCTACAATGTGATTTTCTGGATTTTTTTTTCTCAATTTGTCTGTCATAGTTGACGTGTACCTATGATGAAAATTACAGGCCTCTCATCTTTTTAAGTGGGAGAACTTGCACAATTGGTGGCTGACTAAATACTTTTTTCCCCCACTGTATGCATCTGTTGGTCACAGATACCTTTTATTTTTTTAAAGGTAGGTGTGTGGATCAGACCACTATTTGCTTTATGCAGCGTGACACATCTCCTTAGCATAGAGTTGATCAGGCGGTTAATTGTGGACTGTGGAATGTTGTCCAACTCGTCAATGGCTGTGCGAAGTTGCTGGATATTTGCGGGAATTGGAACGCGCTGTCGTACACGATGATCCAGAACATCCCAAATATGCTCAATTGGTGACATGTCTGAGTATGCAGGTCATGGAAGAACTGGGACATTTTCAGCTTCTAGGAATTGTGTACAGATCATTGCGACATGGGGCCGTGCATTATCATGCTGAAACATGAGGTGATGGTGGCGGATGAATGGCACGACAATGGACCTCAGGATCTCGTCATGGTATCTCTGTGCATTCAAATTGCCATCAATAAAATGCAATTGTGTTCATTGTCCGTAGCTTGTGGCACTATTTTCACAACATTGACATCAGCAAACCGCTCGCCCACACTACGCCATACACGTGCTCTGCGGTTTTGTGGCTGGTTGTAGGTACTGACAAATTCTCTAAAACGACGATGGAGGCGGCTTATGGTAAATAAATTAACATTCAATTATCTGGCAACTGCTCTGGTGGACATTCCTGCAGTCAGCATGCCAATTGCAAGCTCCCTCAAGACTTGAGACATCTGTGGCATTGTGTTGTGTGACACAACTGCACATTTTAGAGTGGCCTTTTATTGTCCCCAGCACAAGGTGCACCTGTGTAATGATCACGCTGTTTAATCAGCTTCTTGATATGCCACACCTGTCAGGTGGATAGATTATCTTGGCAAAGGAGAAATGTGCATATGGAACATTTCTGGGATATTTTATTTCAGGTCATTAAACATGGGACCAACACTTTACTAAAATGTAAATGTAATGTACATGTTGCATTTTATATTTTGTTCAGTATAATTTACATAAGTATTCACACCCCTAAGTCAATACATGTTAGAATCACATTTGGCAGTGATAACAGCTTTGAGTCTTTCTGGGTAAGTCTAAGAGCTTTGCACACCTGGATTGTACAATATTTGCTCATTTATTATTTTCAAAATTCTTCAAGCTCTGTCAAATTGGTTGTTGATCATTGCTAGACAACCATTTAAGTCTTGCCATAGATTTTCAAGCAGATTTAAGTCAAAACTGTAACTCGGCCATTCAGGAATATTCATGTTTTCTTGGTAAGCAACTCCAGTGTAGATTTGGCCTTGTGTTCTAGGTTATTGTCCTGCTGAAAGGTGAATTAATCTCCCAGTGTCTGGTGGAAAGTAGACTGAACCAGGTTTTTGCCAGTGCTTAGCTACATTCTGTTTCCTTTTTTATCCTGAAAAACTCCCCACTCCTTAATGATTACAAGCATACACGTAACATGATGCAGCCACCACTATGTTTGAAAATATGGATAGTGGTACTCAGTAATGTGTTGTGTTGGATTTGCCCCAAACAACACTTTTTATTCAGGAAATTCTGGGCAGTATTACTTTAGTGCCTTGTTGCAAACAGAATACATGTTTTGGAATATTTTTTATTTTGTTTAGGCTTCCTTATTTTCACGCTGTCAATTAGGTTAGTATTGTGGAGTAACTACAATGTTGTTGATCCATCCTCATTTTTTTTACCCATCTACCAATTGGTGCCCTTCTTTGAAAGCCATTGGAAAACCTCCCTGGTCTCTATGGTTGAATCTGTGTTTGAAATTCACTGCCCAACTGAGGGACCTTACAGATAATTGTATTTGTGGGGTACAGAGATTAGGTAGTCGTTCAAAAATCATGTTAAGCACTATTATTCCACACAGAGTGAGTCCATGCAACTTATTTTGTGACTTGTGAAGCACACTTTTACTCCTGAACTTATTTAGGCTTGTCATATCAAAGGGGTTGAACACTTATTGACTCAAGACATTTCAGCTTTTCATTTTTAATTATTTTGTGAACATTTAGAAAAACATAATTCCAGTTTGACATTATGGGCTATGGTGGGTAGGACAGTGACAAAAAAAATCTAAATGTAATCAATTTTAAATTCAGGCTGTAGCACAACAAAATGTGGAAAAAGTAAAGGGGTGTGAATCGCAGTGCTAGCTGTGCCACTAGAGATCCTGGTTCGAATCCAGGCTCTGTCGTAGCCGGCCGCGACCGGGAGACCCATGGGGCGGCGCACAATTGGCCCAGCGTTGTCCAGGATTGGGGAGGGAATGGCCGGCAGGGATGTAGCTCAGTTGATAGAGCATGGCGTTTGCAACGCCAGGGTTGTGGGTTCGATTCCCACAGGGGGTATGAAAAATAAATAAATTATGCACTAACTAACTAAGTCGCTCTGGATAAGAGCGTCTGCTATATGACTAAAATGTAAATGTAATAGTTTCTGAAGGCACTGTATATACGGTTTCTCTCCCCCAGTCTAGACTGGAGTGTAATATACAGTAGCTGAGAAATTCCATGTAAAAATGTTTCTGCACCTGTATGATTGCAGACTGTGTATCTGGTACATTCAAATGTCTTTATTGATAAACACCTTAAAAATGGCAGTTAAGTCCTCACCTTTCCTCTCCATGGGGATTTGTTGTTGTGTTTGCAGCTGTAATAAAGAAACATCTTCCTCTTGCCCTGGCAAACCTCCTCCGCCCACCCTCCAAACAGACAAGTCATCTGACAGAATAATTCCCTTTGAGTCAGCCAGCCTGTCTACCGCTTCTCTCTCTCTCCTTCTCTCCTCTGTCTCTCTTTCTCTCTGTCTCATTGTCTGATGGTTTGACTGACAGGTAGGTGTGTATGAGGCCGGGCTGCCACCAAGTTCCACATCCAAAAAGCAGCGTTAAATGTTAATGAGCGGGCTGAAGTAGACCCCTGATGCCCCGGCGTGCACACTAACCTTTTCACTAATTAAGGATGTGCTGGCATGGCAGCACGCCGGGGCACCTTGTTTGCCGGCGCCTGGCGACCAGACATGGCCCGGGAGAGCTACTGTCATCCTATGTCTGCCTTATTTGTCATCAGAGGAAGCAACGTGTAGTGTAGTGTGGTGTGGCGGAGGGGAGCGAGTCTGCAGGCAGGAGGAGGGTTCTTTTGATGGTGATGGTGACCTCTCCTACCCAGCCTCTGCAGTGGTACATCATGGCTAATAAGTGCAGAGAGACTGCGACTACTGTACTGTAGCACGCAGCAGCACTGGGACAAGCCTGTCTGCAGACTCCAAAGAGTCCTCGGAATCAAAGCTCAATCTCCGACAGCGTTTCATGTGTTGAATGCGGTGCAGTTTGTTTCTTTCTTCATAAGAAAAGGGAGAGGCGTTACAGTACACATTGTACAGCCTCGTGGGAATTGTGGGCTTGTTGTGCAACTGTCAAGAGACTGACACTGCTGTTTTGGGAAAACATTGCTTAGACAAAACAGACTGTACAAAATATTTTTGTTTCAAAAGCCAAAAAACAGAAATCATTTAGAGTTGATTATTTTTGTGATGGAGTACAATGGTTCTTGCTATAGTTTGTTTATATACAGTTTTAGATGCTTAACGTATGTTTCTCTCCTCCCCCAGCCTCAAATACTACAGCCTTCCAGGCCATGGCCCAACAGCATGCAGCAACCCCACTCCCAGGAAAGATTAACAAACTCAGCCCACACCGAGGCCCCCAGTGAGCCCGCATCCTCTAACCCTGGCTGTGGCTGGGGGGACAGTCTTGCCAGCAGGGCCCAGCACAGCTCCCTCCCTGGCCCCAGCTCTGGCCTGGCTTGCCCTAGCCCTACCTCCACCTCTGCTCCTCCTGCTGGCTGTGTCCCAGGTCTAGAAGAACTCAGCCTCTTGCTCAGCACCCAGCTGAAGATCAGTGACTCTGAGGGTCCGGAGGGCCGGACATGTTCTCCTCCCCTCCCTGGATCAAGACTCAGGCTGGACTCAGCCAAAAGGATCCCTGCCCCTTGTCTCCCGCAGTCCCCCGGCTCTCTGAAGAAAGCCTCCATCCTTAAGAGGCCACAGGAAGGCCCACCCACCACCACCACCCAGTCGTCCATGGCAGGCTTCCCCAGGGTGGTGAGAGGAATCCAGGGTAGGGGCGGTCTCAGGCCGGGCCTCATAGCTCCACAGTCCAAGCTGAGGCAGCTCCCACCTCCCTCCAGAGGTCTGCCCTGCTACAGCTCCACGCCCCAGTCCTCTGACTCCTTTCTGGGCCCTGCCCTGCCCGCCTTCCCCCGGCCCAGAGCACCCAGACAGACTCCAGGCCTCAGAGAACCAGAGAGTGGTGGGCTCAAGGCCAGAGGTCTAGTCCCTCCCAGCCTCTTACGACTCCCCAAGCCAAAGGGCCACTGACTGCTATCTCTCAACTCTCAAACACTGCCCTCTAGTAAGGCCACTCAGCACCACCCTCTACCCACTCAGACCCAAAATATCAGACTTCTTCTAGAGGCTTCCGGCCTCCCCTTAGTAAGGTTACCGTGTCTATCCTGTGAGAAAGGAAGACATGCAGAGTTCTTCCCTGAACAAGTCAAGATCTTCCCTGAACTCTGAATATTTTAACCTTACAAATAGATAAACATCTTAGTTAGCAACCTCAACCACCTTAGCTATTTGATCCCTGGTTCATTGAATGAGGGAATTCTTTTATAAAGACATAAAAAGTATTTGGTTGTAATTGTAATGTTGCAGGGTGGCCAACCATCCTCCAGGAGATTCCAGGAGAGCTACTGGGTGTGCAGGCTTTTGCTCCAGCCCTGCTCGAACACGCCACATTATAACAAATCAATTGCTCAACAACTTTTTGAGCAGGGATGGATCAAAAGCCTGCACACCCAGTAGCTCTCCAGATGGAAGGTTGACGGGCCATGTGTTTTATACAGTAGCCTATCGGTGCAGTATTTTACTTTGTGGGGGGTTAAGTGCCTTGCTCAAGGCCACAACGGCAGGAGATACTGTATAATACATGGCATCAGAGACCAGCAGCCTTCCATTGCCAATACCAGTGATAATAATGGTTATTTTTAAAAAGCGGTTCATTGCATGATACAACACAATTATCAGTCACGTTTTTGGCCCATGGTGTTAGATCTTTTTTTTTTTTGGGGGGGGGGGGGGGACAAGTGACTTGAGCTTTCGGGCAAGTAAAAAATCAGTCCTACTTGTCTGAAGGACAAGTGGCTAAAAAAGTTAATGTCAAGCCCGTCTTTACTTACCGAACAACTGCCTGTATGTAGTGGTTGGGCTTAGTATAACTTTGATTTCTCTATAGACGGGAACTTTCATTTACCTGATATACACTCTGTGAACAGTGTGGTAGAGGGATTAAGACAATATAACACAGCAAAACAGTGAAACGGTTATGGGTACAGAGAATCCCTTTTGACTTTAAGGGGAACACTTTTAGAAGTGCTGATATTTTTGAGAGAATATAGTTAGTTACATCAGATATTGTCCCTGTGGCTAAACTGGGGGGATTCTAAGAGCTGAGTGATGTTCTAAAGTTCCCCTTGCTACACAGCCAGTATTATGTCTCTCTCACAGGAGGTTGGTGGCACCTTAATTGGGGAAAAAGGGCTCGTGGTAATGACTGGAGTGGAATCAGTGGAATGGAATCAAATACATCAAACACATGGTTTATGAGCTGTTCTCCCCTCAGCAGCCTCCTGTGGTCTCCGGTTTCGAAACACCTTTATTATTTCTGCCTTGTACCCTGAGAATGCCTTATGTTTTTAAGTGCACTCTCAAAAGTGGCTGTATTTTGCACTATACCCTTCTGTCTACCGACAGTCTGTCTATATGTCTTTCTGTCTATGTGGTGTTGCAGTTTGATTGCGACACAGGGATAACAAAGAGATCAGAGGAGCCATCTTGTGCAATTGGTGCTCTCTGAGCCGTCTTTGTTCCCCCGTGCTTCCATCATGAGCAGGTCTAGTTTGGTCTGTGGGTAGAGGGTCACCCACATGCTACCTTAATGAGGCTGCAGTAGAGAAGAGCTCAGCCTCAGCCCAACTACACAGCAAACGTGCTTCAGGCCAGGTCCCTGAATAGAAGGGGACAGAAAGAAAGGGAAAGAAATAATGTCCTAGCATGAAACAATATTGCTGGTGTAATGCGGAGGCTGGTGGCGACTTCCATGTGATTCCGTAATGGTTCCGAGTTGAGTTGGATCCAGTTGGCATGGTAACACGGCTGAGTGGCACGAGGATGTCGAGTGGGTTACGCACATGCTCAGTGTGTCCCTGTCAACAGCAGGGCCAGGCATGCTCCTAAGACATCCGCTGAGGCTTAACCCTCCATTTTTTTCTACCTGAATCCCTCTGTTATTGTTCACTACTTCTCTCACTCCTTCCTCAAAGGGGGATAGACTAATGATGAGTGCATCAAGGTGGGTCAGAGTGTCAAGGAGGGTAGAGAGGGACACAATGACTCATTGCTCTTCTTCAAAGCCATCATGTCTAACTACTTCCGGGTCTGTTACTATGTTAAGTCCTTGAAAGCTTTAAGTAGTAACCTAATGGGCACCATTTATACCCTTGAACTATCAGGTCCTTATTTCCTTGATGATGTCATAACTGATCTTTGATCCCATGTCTTATGATCAGTTGGCTCAGTGTACGTTGTCGAATGCTCTGAGGAACATAATCACCCAGTCAAAACGGTCTCAAATATAAAAAATGCCTATTTCTGTAACTTCATTTGGCATTTCTTCTTCCCCAACTAAAGCTTTACGTGCTTTTCTATGCAACACAGTTGTGCCCTACTCATGGAAGATAAGTCACAGTGGTACATAGTCATCGGCAATGAGCTGGTTGCCTCCCTGAACCCCTCTCGTTATGATCATATGTAAAGCCAGATATAAGTGTACTTGAAATCTGAAGCACTTGTTTTGCTGCCACAAAGCTCCTGAAGTGTTTGTCTTCCCATTCCTAAATGATAGCAAGCCATGCCCCATAAGGGTCATCACGAGGCCTCACTTTACACATTTTGTCAAGCGTTGTGAAGTGCTTTCTGCAGCATCCCCTACAAAGCATGTGTACAACATCACCCTGATCTGAATCTGTCTCAGGACCTGAGAAACGTCACCCCAAATCAACTCTGCTATTTGGAATTCAAGGCTGCTTCCCATCCCACCCAGATAAGTACAACATACTTTTCATACATTTAATCTCTTCAATGATGAACAAACAACAAACTATTTGAGGTTTATGTCGGGATAAGGAAGAGATTAATTTAATCAATTCCTGTTTGACCGTCAGAGAGTCCTTGATTTAAAGGATTTAGAATGTTCAGGGGAGGGAATATTTGTATATTAACAAGAACTTAACAGAACCTCTAACATGTTTATCTCTGAGACATTCTCACCCGAAACCCCCAAAATAGGAGTGAATTAAAGTTATTGAGAAGGGTTGGGATTTGTTAGTCATGCATTATTATTTTCCGGTTGTCTAGCTTTGCTTGGCTTACCATATTATGGTATGTAGATTAAACAAATGTCAAATAAATAACTTGCCCTCGAAATGACTGCATGGGGTAGCATCACGTAGCAGCATTCACCATATAGCACTCTTGCTGTTCTTGTGTATTACAGAAGTGCCTGCTTTTGTGACTTCCTTTCCCGCAGTCCTGAACATAGATACAAGTTGGGTATGTAGATGAGTGTGGTTCTGGAGTTTGGTCCCATTGCAGCCTTCTCAGAGGAATGGTACAGTACAGCCGGCCCAGCTGTGTTGCTGAATGGAGGAAGGGAGTCTGCCTTGGGTTCACAGGTGTATCCCACTCCTTCCTGTATCTGGCTGCCAGTGGCGCTCCCTCCGCCCCTCTACAGGGTTCAACACAGGGATGCATTATGCTCTCCCAGGCTATCAGATGTTAGCATGCCAGCCTCACTTAGTATTCACTGTCCCAGACTCACACAGTCTGACTGGGAAGGGCAAACCTGTTTGTGTCTCTGTCTCACTACAGAAGCATCCTCTGTATTCAAACAGCAGGCCATGCTATGCTTCCAGTGCTGTCTCAGCTCTGACGTTTTGAATTTCAAGTGTTCAGATTTGCTTTGCTGTTGTCTCGATGCGCTCTGGTGTGCCCCCTCGTCCTTGTGAGCAGTCTTAAGTAGATTTGCTGCTGTCCTGCTCGTCTCTTCCCGACCTCAGAACAAATCTCAGTTTTAAGGCTAATTTTACTTGCTTTTTGGCTCCTCAGTTTTTTTTAACTGGAAATGCTGAAACAGTAGTTTCATTTGTGAAATGACATTGTAAACGGCGGCATGTGTTTGCTGCTCATTACGAGCTGTTCAATTAATGTTTAATGTTCTTCATTATCTCAAGTGGCACCCCATTCCCTTTTATAGTGCACTACATTTGACCAGAGCCTTATGAGCGCTGGTCAAAAGTAGTGCACTATATAGGGAATAGGGTGCTATTTGGAACGCAGATGTGTCCCCCTGTGCACTGCTCCTTAACTCTGGAGAACTAGGACTCTCCTTATGTAAATCACCATCTCACAGATGTTGGGGCCTGGAGTTTTTCCCGACCTCGTGACCTGCCAAGGAAAAATTGGGCTATCACTACCCCAGAGGTTTTTTTGTTTTTTTTGTTTTGTTAAGGTCACTTGGTAATTAGAAAGTCCTGGTCACTTAGCTTATGGACAGTGGGGACTGGGTTTAGTTTGTGGTCCATAATCTTCCACTTTGTTGTTGTCATCTGATATCACTGCTATAAACTTAAAACTCCATAACATGAGTCTGTTCTATATACACTAATCAATATGGCAGATATACTGTACTGTATGACTACTGTCCTGTTTCTTTCACCTCATTTGCATCACATTGACTTTACATTGTACTGTATAACTTACTTTCCTCACCTAGGAAACTAAAACGTAGAGAGTCTGCTCACAGGATCGGTTGTGTTTCCTCATCTATTTGTGTTATCTTCCTGCCAGTTCTGTTTTAATTCCATGTTTACTATAATGTTATTTAATATGTGCAATACGATAACGATTTAGAGCATACTGTTGTGCACAATGCTAATTATTTATGTCTATGATATACAATATCTATATCTGTGTGTAATTGTCACTGAATTCTTGTGAGCTTGTCAAAAAAGAAACATCTCAATCTGAAATGCACTTTAAATGACTGTGTTGAGAGACTGAATATGAATTAATGAACTTGAAAACGTGTTGAACTACTTTTTGTTTTGATCCCGCTCCCCACCCTTTTTGCTGTGATCTCTCTGAGGCTACGGAGTTGCTGAGCGCTCAAATAAAGACTGCACTCAATCTACTGTGTTTGTGTGTGTGTACAGTGACGATGTGGAGGGAAAATGAAGTGGTTAGGCCTCTATGGGGTTGGCATAAGAAGGTAGGAACCAAGGAGGGATGCAGTCAGTGATGGTTGGGATGGGGATAACGGGACTAATGGTATGAGACGCTTGGATGAGAAGAGAGGCATTGAGTGGTTTGTGCAGTAAGAGAAGTGGTGGAACATGAGTGGTTTGGATGGGTTTTTGGGTGAGGGTGGTAAGAGAGTGTAGGGATCGATAGGTTAGGGTGAGGTGAGCTGGGACTAGAGGTAAAGATGACGGTGTTCATTCACCCATGATGTGAGTAGTATACATTAGGGGTCTTGCTGGTCGTGCTGCCAGGCTGAATAGCAGGCCTGCCGCTGGTCTCTCTGCCTACCTGCCTGCGTTACCAGATCATCTCCTTAGTGCTCCTGCTCCACCCTGCAAAACACACACACTTAAAAAAACGAAATACAATAACAGCGAGGCCTCCACACAGCCCAAAGAGCAGCAATACTACTCACACACACTGATGCTCTCTCTCTCAGCTTAATTTCCCACAGTTTATATACAGTCCTTTTTTCACTTTCTCTGTTCCCATGAGTGTGGTGTGTCAGTGGAGATCTCTTTTCACCATGCCACCACCTCTGGAAGTAAACCAATAACTAGGTGCGAGGGGAGAATTGATTATACTTAACAAAAAACTAAATGCAACATGCAACAATTTCAAAGATTTTACTGAGTTACAGTTCATATAAGTAAATCAGTCAATTTAAATAAATTCATTAGGCCGTAATCTATGGATTTCACGACAGGGAATCCAGATATGCATCTGTTGGTCACAGATACCTTTTTTTTAAAAGGGAGGGGCGTGGATCAGAAAACCACACAGTATATGGTGTGACCACCATTTGCCTCATGCAGCATGACACATCTTCACATAGAGGTCATCTGGCTGTTGATTGTGGAGTGTTGTCCCACTCCTCTTCAATGGCTGTGCAAAGTTGCTGGATATTGACGGGCACTGGAACACGCTGTCGTACACGTCAATCCAGAGCATCCCAAACATGCTCAATGGGTGACATGTTTGAGTATCCAGGCCATGGAAGAACTAGGACATTTACAGCTTCCAGGAATTGTGTACAGATCCTTGCGACATGGGCATGTGCATTATCATGCTGAAACATGAGGTGATGGCGGCGGATGAATGGCACGACAATGAGCCTCAGGATCTCGTCACGGTATCTCTGTGCATTCAAATTGCCATCGATAAAATGCAATTGTGTTTATTGTCCGTAGCTTATGCCTAACCATACCATAACCCCACCGCCACCATGGGGCGCTCTGTTCACAATATTGACATCAGCAAACCACTCGTCCACATGATGCCATACACGTGGTCTGCGGTTGTGAGGCCGGTTGGACGTACTGCCAAACTCTCTAAAACGATGTTGGAGTCGGCTTATGGTAGAGACATGAACATTCAATTCTCTGGCAACAGCTCTGGTGGACAATCCTGCAGTCAGCATGCCAATTGCATGCTCCCTAAAAACATGTGCCGTCTGTGGCTTTGTGTTGTGTGACAAAACTGCACATTTTAGAGTGTCCTTTTATTGTCCCCAGCATAAAGTGCACCTGTGTAATGATTGTTGTTTAATTAGCTTCTTGATATGCCACACCTGTCAGGTGGATGGAGTATCTTGGCTATGGAGAAATGCTCAGTAACAGGGATGTAAAAAAAATTGTGCACAAAATCTGAAAGAAATCAACTTTTTGTGCATATGGAACATTTCTGGGATCTTTTATTTCAGCTCATGAAACATGGGACCAACACTTTACATGTTGATTTTATATTTTTCTTCAGTGTAAATCTGGTTTAACTTTATACTGAGCAAAGCCATCAGCCACCCAGGCACCACACTCATCAGTACAGGTGATATACAAGAGGCCACGCTAAATGGAGACCTCTGCGCAATTAAACCCACATAGTGCTCCCATTACTCACTAGCTTTATGTTTCTCACCATTGCCCACAGCATAGCAGATGTGCTATGGGCCTTAAAGCTCCAGTGCAGCCGTCTTAATCTCTATATCAATCATTTCTGGGTAACAATTAAGTACCTTACTGTGATTGTTTTAAATGAAAATGGTCAAAAACAAACAAAAATAGCTTCTTAGCAAAGAGCAATTTCTCAAGCAAGAATTTTCTAGGACTGTCTGGGAGTGGGCTGAGTGGGGAGGGAAAACTCAAAACTAGCTGTTATTGGCAGAGGTTTGGAACTCTTTCTTTTTGGTCTATTAATCCTTGAGTCTATTAACGCACCCGTGTGTCAATCTAAGTTACATAATAAAACAATCTCCATCAAAATCCGTCAGTTTAAACTAGAGATATCAGATCTTTTTTGCATGGGCTGCGTCTCAATCCACCGCATCCGCCTATGTCAGCCTTCCTCATCTGCGGTGGAAGGTGGCCGAGCTACAGCGGTGTTTGTAAGACCATGAGACATCCCGAAAATCGGTCTTCTCATGAAAACATCTGTAGCATCCAAACTATTATGACCACTCAATGGAAAGGAAGACTCTCACAAACACGATGGTGTACTCCGTTTGGTCTACGGCCCCCACAAGTGTCACGGGACTCGTCTGAAGGTAACCTATACAAACGAATAGAAGTATTAACACATTTTCTGATGATGGTATTTTCAAACTGCTCTTACACTAAAAGGGCATTATCATCATTTTCACAATTTCACAGTATTATTCCAACCTCACAGTGTGGAAATATATATAAAACAAAATCACATTTTTGACTGCACTGGGCCTTTAAAGATTGATCTGGTCTGGGCTCCAAATATATATTAAATAGATTGACATGAGGAACCACATTTTGTATTCCCTGCTCGAACCCAGAGAGAATCCGTGTCCCAAGAGTTTCAGTTGAATTACATGCTTTTAAAGTTTCAGTGGATTGGAGAATTAGTCGAGAAGTCAGCAATATACTGTGGCACAGTAGTGTTGAGTCATGAGTGAGTGCTACTGTATGAGGGCCCACTTTTCGTTTAGCTGTAATCTTCAGAAGAGCAAGCACTGTGAGCAGACGTGGGAATTCAGCCCTGCAGCTCAGTCAGTCACTGGTAAAGTCCGTTTTTATAACGCCTGGGTAACTGACATGTAACAAGAAGACTGTTACACACACACACCCAAAAAAAAAACATAATCCATGAATAGATCTATGTCTTTACAGAAGGCAAAGCAGGTTGTTTGGAGTAAATCACAAACCTGAAAGACGTTGTTCTTGAATGCTTCACGTCCAGTCTGGAAATATAAAATCTCAAGTCCCAGAACAAGCCACTTCTTAACCCCGAACCTGAATGAATGAATGAATGGATTTCTGGGCCATTAAACCAAACAATTTCCATGATTACAGCAAATCATGTTTCAGAGAGGCAAGGACGTATAGCCCCTTCTCCTCTCAGCAGCATGAGATGGGGACTTGAGACACAAACACACATAATTATCATTAGCTCAGACTTACAATGGCATGCATTAAAGCACTGTGCCAATTTCCAAGAAGACTCAAATGGATTTTAAAGATTTTTGTCAGTAAGGGAATGCAGGATGTACTCAATTAGCAAATCATACAGCAGGGTATGACTAGTTTGTTAACCGTGAGTCTCAGTTTTTGGTGAATCCAATGCAAATATGAAATGAGAGCCCATAGTCCACTCCACATACGGCACATACAGTGGGGAAAAAAAGTATTTAGTCAGCCACCAATTGTGCAAGTTCTCCCACTTAAAAAGATGAGAGAGGCCTGTAATTTTCATCATAGGTACACGTCAACTATGACAGACAAAATGAGATTTTTTTTCTCCAGAAAATCACATTGTAGGATTTTTTATGAATTTATTTGCAAATTATGGTGGAAAATAAGTATTTGGTCACCTACAAACAAGCAAGATTTCTGGCTCTCACAGACCTGTAACTTCTTCTTTAAGAGGCTCCTCTGTCCTCCACTCGTTACCTGTATTAATGGCACCTGTTTGAACTTGTTATCAGTATAAAAGACACCTGTCCACAACCTCAAACAGTCACACTCCAAACTCCACTATGGCCAAGACCAAAGAGTTTCTCAATACTTTGTTATATACCCTTTGTTGGCAATGACACAGGTCAAACGTTTTCTGTAAGTCTTCACAAGGTTTTCACACACTGTTGCTGGTATTTTGGTCCATTCCTCTATGCAGATCTCCTCTAGAACAGTGATGTTTTGGGGCTGTCGCTGGGCAACACGGACCTTCAACTCCCTCCAAAGATTTTCTATGGGGTTGAGATCTGGAGACTGGCTAGGCCACTCCAGGACCTTGAAATGCTTCTTACGAAGCCACTCCTTCGTTGCCCAGGCGGTGTGTTTGGGATCATTGTCATGCTGAAAGACCCAGCCACGTTTCATCTTCAATGCCCTTGCTGATGGAAGGAGGTTTTCACTCAAAATCTCACGATACATGGCCCCATTCATTCTTTCCTTTACACGGATCAGTCGTCCTGGTCCCTTTGCAGAAAAACAGCACCAAAGCATGATGTTTCCACCCCCATGCTTCACAGTAGGTATGGTGTTCTTTGGATGCAACTCAGCATTCTTTGTCCTCCAAACACGACGAGTTGAGTTTTTACCAAAAAGTTCTATTTTGGTTTCATCTGACCATATGACATTCTCCCAATCCTCTTCTGGATCATCCAAATGCACTCTAGCAAACTTCAGACGGGCCTGGACATGTACTGGCTTAAGCAGGGGGACACGTCTGGCACTGCAGGATTTGAGTCCCTGGCGGCGTAGTGTGTTACTGATGGTAGGCTTTGTTACTTTGGTCCCAGCTCTCTGCAGGTCATTCACTAGGTCCCCCCGTGTGGTTCTGGGATTTTTGCTCACCGTTCTTGTGATCATTTTGACCCCACGGGGTGAGATCTTGCGTGGAGCCCCAGATCGATGGAGATTATCAGTGGTCTTGTATGTCTTCCATTTCCTAATAATTGCTCCCACAGTTGATTTCTTCAAACCAAGCTGCTTACCTATTGCAGATTCAGTCTTCCCAGCCTGGTGCAGGTCTACAATTTTGTTTCTGGTGTCCTTTGACAGCTCTTTGGTCTTGGCCATAGTGGAGTTTGGAGTGTGACTGTTTGAGGTTGTGGACAGGTGTCTTTTATACTGATAACAAGTTCAAACAGGTGCCATTAATACAGGTAACGAGTGGAGGACAGAGGAGCCTCTTAAAGAAGAAGTTACAGGTCTGTGAGAGCCAGACATCTTGCTTGTTTGTAGGTGACCAAATACTTATTTTCCACCATAATTTGCAAATAAATTCATAAAAAATCCTACAATGTGATTTTCTGGAAAAAATTTTCTCAATTTGTCTGTCATAGTTGACGTGTACCTATGATGAAAATTACAGGCCTCTCTCATCTTTTTAAGTGGGAGAACTTGCACAATTGGTGGCTGACTAAATACTTTCCCCCCCCACTGTATACAGTACCACCATATAACACCAACAAACAATGATAACTGTGTCATCTACCACAAGTTTATATTAAGCATTTTCAGCCATCCGTCGATCAGTCTCCCTTTGTTCTCAACGCTTTTGACATGAGCACTTACAAACTCCCTCCTTAATCCCCACCCTTCCATACATTTCCCCTTCCCATTAGGGCTGGGCTGGCTATCGATCACCACCACCGCACGGCCCCACATCCACTTTAATAACTTTAATGCCCTGCTGAGAGACCAGAGGAGACAAGCTGAAGAGATTGAGATGTTCTGGTGCTGATGGTGCCAGCACTGACAGATTCAGATCAGTGCTAGAAGCGGGCCTCCCTGTCTGCTTCCCCTCCTGCCTGCCTGCGCCCCTCTTCCTTTCCACCTCTCATCCCTCTCCACAGTGGGTCTGGGAGGCTATCAAGAGGAGGGTAGGACTCCGATAGAACTGTGATGAAGCTGTAATTATTGTGTTTAGGCTAATCATTAGCACCCCTGGGGAAGAACAGTTACAGAAACAGAAAGATCGGTGGTGGAAGAGAAGACAAGAACAAGATGGAACAACAAGAAATAGGAGGTTCTGGTTACGGAAGTAGCTATTCTACTGCCATTTTTACTAGTACACTACACAGTAGTTAGAGCAATTATGCATTCAGTGTGGAACTGGAGCGAGAGAGAGAGAGGTCAGAAACTCGAGCAGACAACATGCTTTTTCACTGTGACTCAGAACCTCTGTCTAGACATGCTGGTCATCCAACAACAACAAGGTAGCCCTACATCTCATGATGTCCCTAATATCTCACCAAATTCTGAAAAATGCCTCAATTTCGCTGTGACAGGTTGAGGATGACAGAAATAACGGTTCTGTGTCCTGACGCTCCATCTTGCTGGTGTCCTTGACAATGTTGAGTGCAAAAACGTTCATCTTGCTAGAACTTAATCTTCAAATGTTTTGAACCACTTCCACAACATCACATTTACACACACACACACACACACACACACCTTAGCAACTGCCTCTGTTTTGGCTTTTCTCTGTGAATATCCTCATCACCTGCGGCGTGTACTGTATAAATCTGCACCGTTGGAATAGACCCCCAGATCTCCAATAGTACCTTCTGGCTGTACTTTCAAATATTCAGGCGGCTGCAGGCGAGCTGGTTCCACAAGTAGCGCTGAGCAGAACAACACGTCTATAATCATCTCCCAAGATACAACTGCCAGGCCTCTCCTTCCTTCCCTCCTTATTATTTCAATATTTCCCTAATTTGCTTTTTCTGCAACTTTTGCACATTTGACCATCTATCTATCCTGTGGAAGGTGGCGGGAGGGGGTGCTTAGTGGGGAGATGCTGTTTAGGGAGGCAGTGTTGTGTGAGGGAGATAAGAAAAAGACTGGCAGTGGAAACTTTCCATCAAGTAATCATACTGGGGGAGAGACAATCACAACACAATATTTCACAGATTAATCCTTGTCTGGCTATTTCTCTATATAATGTTGTTGGGTATTACAGCTCCCCTGATCCCCTGCAGAACCATGAGATAGCCAAGTGCTACATAGGAGTGAATGTGATAGATACAGTATAACACAATGAGCGAATGTGTTTTAAATATGTCTGTTTTGCCTCTTGGCGAGCTGTCATCGACACAGGAAGAACATATTATGTGAATCTAAAGCATATGTAAAACATCTCTAGTCTGAACATGAAACAAAGGTAATTGTAACGTGTCCATCACATGATCTTAATTGGCAGTGCACACATAGCATTAATTGGTAAATGTAACATTTTGGAAGAGTACTAATTTACCCAGTGAAACCCTGAGACAATCCATCGACCTCAATGAGATGTTTTCCATAGCGCAGCGGCACATGATGTAAGATAGATGTTCCCCATTTCCCTCCTGCATCCACTCATTCACTCAGAATCAGTCCCCTGGGCTGTGGATCTAATCGTGTTTCCCAAACTCTGTCCTCGGGACCCCAAGGGGTGCACGTTTTGGTTTTTGCCCTAACACTACACTGCTGATTAAAATGATCAAAGCTTGTTGATTAGTTGATTATTTGAATCAGCTGTGTAGTGCTAGGGCAAAAACCAAAAAATGCACCCCTTGTGGTCCAAGGACCGAGTTTGGGAAACCATGATCTGGTCTGCATGCACCTCCATGTATTGGTAGTCTTAGTGGTTAGTGGCCAGGTCCGTACCGTTTCAGAAGTGCATGGATGGTCTTGTCGTGTGACGCGTGTCACATAGAGAATCTAATAAGTTATTATGAGGTATTCCATCCATGCCTGGCGAACAGACATGCTAGGCAGGCAGGCCCACTCTGCTTTCCACTGAGTCTTGGCAGCCGTGGTGGCCTCTGAAGCACCCAGGGAGTGAGACAGGTTCCATGCTCACCTTCCCCCAGGCTGCGATGGTATCCTGCTGGACTGAAATCACACACACACACCCTTTACAGTCTCTGCCACACACTGCAAGCCTATACCACAGACCACAGTAAATCATCTACAGAGACTCCTACACTCATCTGTTCAGCATAACCCTGATTCATACCCAGTGTCTCTGCGCCTCTCTCCCGGCTGCACCCTGCACTAGTGAAGAACCCTGTTAATGTTCATGATGCTTTCGATTCTCATCTCATGATTGGGTATAATTCAAATCAAATTAAATGTTATTTGTCACATTGCCGTTATTTGCCGAATACAACAGGTGTAGACCTTACAGTGCAATGCTTGCTTACAAGCCCTTAACCAACAATGCAGTATTAAGAAAAATAAGTGTGAAGTAAACAATAGATAAGTAAAAAATAAAAGCAGTAAAATAACAGTAAAAATAACAGTAGCGAGGCTATATAAAGGGGGTACCGGTACAGAGTCAATGTGCGGGGGCACCGGTTAGTTGAGGTAATTGAGGTAATATGTACATGTAGGTATAGTTAAAGTGACTATGCATAGATAATAAGAGAGAGCAGCGTAAAAGAGGGAGGGGGGGGTACAATGCAAATATTCCAGGTAGCCATTTGATTAGCTGTTCAGGAGTCTTATGTCTTGGGGGTAGAAGCTGTTAAGAAGCCTTTTGGACCTAAACTTGGCGGTCCGGTACCGCTTGCCATGCGGTAGCAGAGAGAACAGTCTATGACTAGGGTGGCTGGAGTCCGACCATTTTTAGGGCCTTCCTCTGACACCGCCTGGTATAGAGGTCCTGTATGGCAGGAAGCTTGGCCTCACCTCAGCGGGAATAGCATTAACACACCAGATCCGGCAATAAAATGAAAGGTAAAAACTGTAAGGGATAAATATTCTGGAGGTCTATATCACAGGCACAATGTGGGGAAGGGACGTAGGAGCAGTAATCCAAATAGGGGACTCTCTCCAAGTTGTTAATGGTCCCTTAATATTCAGTCCACATCTGTTTTACAAAAGCATGAAGCCTGGACTAGAAATCGTTCCCTCCTGTCTGTGTTTTTCTAATGAAAAATTTTCTCCACCTGGAGTATCTCTGTGAATAGAAAATAATTTCAATACATGTTTTAAAGAGGTTATTATTAGTTGTAGGCAGTGGCTTTATCTAGTGGGTTTGAATAATTGATCACCTAATTACAGTACAGTGTCATTGTGGCCTCCTGGGAGCTGCTGTATGCTGACTGCTGGAGCTTCAGAGAATATAGCTAGGATGTTATGAGTGCAGATGTCTGGATCTGCTGAGTGGTGGCTGTTCTATACTACAGGGATCCAGCACCCATGGCCAAACCCATTACAGTCATGGTTAGATTTTACGCGATTGATGCGAAAACAGCTCTTCATATGATGATGTTCGCAATCACACCTCATGTTTGATGCTATGTGTGGAATCATGGAATGAATGCATCTCTGTTCTCTGTGAGTGAGCCTCACAGTTAGTTCCAGAGAGTTTGGGAACCCACCGTGGAAACAGATCCCCAACTCTTGTAATTCTGTTGTAATCAGTGCCCTGAGTGCCAGATCGGTCTTTTTTCCCTGTTATCGAATGCTTGCTTATTTTGGAAAAACAAATAACACCCTGAGAGCTCTTCTGGTACAAACAACACTCTTTTTCTCCCTGACTCTCTGATTAAACAAGCAGCGACAGACAAGCCATACTTCCGGTGCTTCTGACAGCTAGCGTTCCCAAAGGAAAACCATCAGTAATACCAAGTACCAAACACGTACGATACACTACACACACATGCACGCACACACACACACTCCTTCCGACCCCATCAAGAAGCCTCCATGTAGATACCAAGCACCTCACATCCTTGATTTGGGGTGGGGTCACGTGACCGTGTGCATTGTTCAGGTGGAAGTCGTCGATGCATAATGAAATGTAATTATGGAGTGTAATTACACAGGCCGCAGTTCTGTATGATCAGATTAAGCAGTGTATAACTGTGCCGGTGCTAATGAGAGCAGGATTGAGATCGAGGGAATCAAACCGTAAGGAATCAAAGGAACGTTCAGAGGCTCGTAAACTGGGAAACACGGCACCGCATGTAGCGCTAATTACTCTACTGTACTGTGGAGTAAGGGAGGGAGATGAGGAGATTCACTCTACTATAGGAGAGTTCTCTAGCTGCACAGATGTCTTGTTAAGGTGGCTACATCAGAAGGGTTCCACTCGCTTGGGCTCATTTTTTGGGGAAGGGGAAAAGGGAGGGTTTTTATGGAAGTGGAAACCTAATTTCACCTCAACAGCTTGAGGATACTTAGCAATGTTGGTTTCTCAGCTTCTTCGTTAGCTAACTTTTTTTCTGCCTACAAAATAGCCTCCACACAGACACCATTCACTGTGATCCCGACAAATATCACAGAGCTTTATTTACTGGTGCCTCTTACTAATACGAGTTTAATGATGTGACTCACAATGTCCTAAAACTTCCCCTAAAGAATATATATACAGTGCCTTGCAAAAGTATTCATCCCCCTTGGCATTTTTCCTATTTTGTTGCATTACAACCTGTATTTTAAATTGATTTTTATTTGGATTTCATGTAATGGACATGCACAAAATAGTCCAAATTGGTGAAGTGAAATTACTTGTTTCAAAGAATTCTAAAAAATAAATAACGGAAAAGTGGTGCGTGCATATGTATTCACCCCCTTTGCTATGAAGCCCCTAAATAAGATCTGGTGCAACCAATTACCTTCAGAAGTCACATAATTAGTTAGATAAAGTCCACCTGTGTGCAATCTAAGTGTCACATGATCTCAGTATATATACACCTGCTCTGAAAGGGACAAAGTTGTGGAGAAGTACAGATCAGGGTTGGGTTATAAAAATAAAAAAATATCAGAAACTTTGAACATCCCACGGAGCACCATTAAATCCATTATAAAAAAATGGAAAGAATATGGCACAACAATAAGCAAACACATTTGGTGTTCGCCAAAAGCCTTGTGGGAGACTCCCCAAACATACGGAATAATATACTCTGGTCAGATGAGACTAAAATTTAGCTTTTTGGCCATCAAGGAAAACGCTATGTCTGGCGCAAACCCAACACCTCTCATCACCCCGAGAACACCATCCCCACAGTGAAGCATGGTGGTGGCAGGGACTGGGAAACTGGTCAGAATTGAAGGAATGATGGATAGTGCTAAATACAATGACCCTAAGCATACTGCTAAAGCAACACTTGAGTGGTATAAGGGGAAACATTTAAATGTTTTGGAATGGCCTAGTCAAAGCCCAGACCTCAATCCAATTGAGAATCTGTGGTATGACTTAAAGATTGCTGTACACCAGCGGAACACATCCAATTTGAAGGAGCTGGAGCAAGTTTTGCCTTGAAGAATGGGCAAAAATCCCAGTGGCTAGAGGTGCCAAGCTTATAGAGACATATCCAAAGAGACTTGTAGCTGTAATTGCTGCAAAAGGTGGCTCTACAAAGTATTGACTTTGGGGGGGGGGTGAATAGTTATGCACGCTCAAGTTCTTTCTTTTTTTGTATTATTTCTTGTTTGTTTCACACAAAAAAATATTTTGCATCTTCAAAGTGGTAGGCATGTTGTGTAAATCAAATGATACAAACCCCCCAGAAATCCATTTTAATTCCAGGTTGTAAGGCAACAAAATAGGAAAAATGCCAAGGGGGTGAATACTTTCGCAAGCCACTGTATCCATCCCCATTTGCCGAAACATCGGAAATAATTCAGCTTCACACAAAACAAATCTTGTTTAAAGCCTCTCAGGCCATGAAGTAAACTCAAGTGCTTCTTATTCCTGGCAGCTAGAAACACTTCAATACACTTCAATCAGTGGTTCACAAGGTTCTGTAAAGTTTAAAATTGGAACATTTCTTCAATGTCAAAACACTGCAGTCTGATAGGAGTGCTGGACAGGCAGGGGAACTCTGGGATTTAATAAAAACTCTGCCACACCCACTAATCGCCAGGTGACAGGCTCAGCATGGTTGCCTTTGGAGAGGAGTGCTGAAATGATGTCCTTGGGTGGTTGAATATGTCATATTATGCCATAGAATACCTCTTGATTTTCAACCCATCTCTATACAGTAAAACTGTAGGCCTAAGGGAGATGTTAGATTTTTGGGGATTCAAATTGCAAATATAGGTCTTGGAGTTGTGGTAAAAATAAATGGAGGTTGGTGAGGCATGTCACCTATTCCCTTTGAAACACTGTAGCCGATACCATGCCTTCAGAAAGTATTCATACCCATTGACTCATTTCACATTTAGTTGTGTTACAGCCTGAATTCAAAACTGATTAAATATGTTTTTTTTATTCACCCATCTACACACAATACCCCATAATGACAAAGTGAAACCATGTTTTTAGAAATGTTTGCACATTTATAAAAAATTAAATATAGGAATATCAAATTTACATAAGTATTCACACCCCTGAGTCAATACTTTCTAGAAGCACCTTTGGCAGCGATTACAGCTGTGAGTCTTTCTGGGTAAGTCTCTTAGAGCTTTCCACACATGGATTGTGCAACTTTTCACCATTATTATTTTAAAAATTCTTCAATCTCTGTCAAATTGGTTGTTGATCATTGCTACACAACCATTTTCAGGTCTTGCCATAGATTGTCAAGTACAGTGCATTTGGAAAGTATTCAGACCCCTTCACTTTTTCCACATTTTGTTACGTTACAGCCTTATTCTAAAATGTATTCAATAGTTTTTTACCCTCATCAATCTACACACAATACCCCATAATGCAAAGCAAAAACAGGTTTTTAGAAATGTTTGCAAAAAAACGGATATATCACATTTACATAAGTATTTAGACCCTTTACTCAGTACTTTGTTCAAGCACCTTTGGCAGCGATTATAGCCTCAAGTCTTCTTGGGTATGACGCTACAAGCTTGGCACACCTGTATTTGGGGAGTTTCTCTCAAGCTCTGTCAGGTTGGATGGGGAGCGTCGCTGCACAGCTATTTTCAGGTCTCTCCAGAGATGTTCGATCGGGTTCAAGTCCGGGCTCTGGCTGGGCCACTCAAGGACATTCAGAGACCTGTCCCGAAGCAACTTATGCATTGTCTTGGCTGTGTGCTTAGGGTTGTTGTCCTGTTGGAAGGTGAATCTTTGCCCCAGTCTGAGGTCCTGAGTGCTCTGGAGCAGGTTTTCATGAAGGATCTCTCTGTACTTTGCTCCGTTCATCTTTGCCTCGATCCTGACTAGTCTCCCAGTCCCTGCCGCTGAAAAGGGGATGGTGCCAGGTTTCGTTCATACGTGACGCTTGGCATTCTGGCCAAAGAGTTCAATCTAGGTTTCATCAGACAAGAGAACCTTGTTCCTCATGGTCTGAGTCCTTTAGGTGCCTTTTGGCAAACTCCAAGCGGGCTGTCATGTGCCTTTTACTGAGGAGTGGCTTCCGTCTGGCCACTCTAGCATAAAGGCCTGATTGGTGGAGTGTTGCAGAGATGGTTGTTCTTCTGGAAGGATCTCCCATCTCCACAGAGGAACTCTGGAGCGATGTCTGAGTGACAATCGGGTTCTTGGTCACCTCCCTGACCAAGGCCCTTCTCCCCTGATTTGGCCGGGCGGCCAGCTCTAGGAAGAGTCTTGGTGGTTCCAAACTTCTTCCATTTAAGAATGATGGAGGCCACTGTGTTCTTGGGGAGCTTCAATGCTGCAGAAATGTTTTGGTACCCTTCCCCAGGTCTGTGCCTCGACACAATCCTGTCTCGGAGCTCTATGGACAATTCCTTCAACCTCATGGCTTGGTTTTTGCTCGAACATGCACTGTCAACTGTGGGACCTTACATAGAAAGGTGTGTGCCTTTCCAAATCATGTCCAATCAATTGAATTTACCACAGGTGGACTTCAATCAAGTTGTAGAAACATCTGAAGGATGATCAATGGAAACAGGATGCATCTGAGCTGAATTTCGAGTCTCATAGCAAAGGGTCTCAATACTTATGTAAATAAGGTATTTCTGTTTTTTATTTGTAATAAATTAGCAAAAAATTCTAAAAACCTGTTTTCACTTTGTCATTATGGGGTATGGTGTAGATTGATGAGGGAAATTTTTAATTTAATCAATTTTAGTATAAGGCTGTAAAGCAAACAAAATGTGGAAAAAGTCAAGGGATCTGAATACTTTCCTAATGCTGTAGATTTAAGTCAAAACTGTAACTTGGCATCTCAATAACATTCACTGTCTCCTTGGTAAGCGACTCCAGTGTAGATTTGGCTTTGAGTTTTAGGTTATTGTCCTGCTGAAAAGGTGAATTAATCTCCCAGTGTCGGGTGGAAAGCAGACTGAACCAGGTTTTCCTCTAGGATTTTGCCTTTGCTTAGGTCCATTCCACTTATTTTTTATCCTGAAAATCTCCCCAGTCCTTAACGATTACAAGTATACTTACAGTGGGGAAAAAAAGTATTTAGTCAGCCACCAATTGTGCAAGTTCTCCCACTTAAAAAGATGAGAGAGGCCTGTAATTTTCATCATAGGTACACGTCAACTATGACAGACAAATTGAGGAAAAAAAATCCAGAAAATCACATTGTAGGACTTTTAATGAATTTATTTGCAAATTATGGTGGAAAATAAGTATTTGGTCACCTACAAACAAGCAAGATTTCTGGCTCTCACAGACCTGTAACTTCTTCTTTAAGAGGCTCCTCTGTCCTCCACTCGTTACCTGTATTAATGGCACCTGTTTGAACTTGTTATCAGTATAAAAGACACCTGTCCACAACCTCAAACAGTCACACTCCAAACTCCACTATGGCCAAGACCAAAGAGCTGTCAAAGGACACCAGAAACAAAATTATAGACCTGCACCAGGCTGGGAAGACTGAATCTGCAATAGGTAAGCAGCTTGGTTTGAAGAAATCAACTGTGGGAGCAATTATTAGGAAATGGAAGACATACAAGACCACTGATAATCTCCCTCGATCTGGGGCTCCACGCAAGATCTCACCCCGTGGGGTCAAAATGATCACAAGAACGGTGAGCAAAAATCCCAGAACCACACAGGGGGACCTAGTGAATGACCTGCAGAGAGCTGGGACCAAAGTAACAAAGCCTACCATCAGTAACACACTACGCCGCCAGGGAATCAAATCCTGCAGTGCCAGACGTGTCCCCCTGCTTAAGCCAGTACATGTCCAGGCCCGTCTGAAGTTTGCTAGAGTGCATTTGGATGATCCAGAAGAGGATTGGGAGAATGTCATATGGTCAGATGAAACCAAAATAGAACTTTTTGGTAAAAACTCAACTCGTCGTGTTTGGAGGACAAAGAATGCTGAGTTGCATCCAAAGAACACCATACCTACTGTGAAGCATGGGGGTGGAAACATCATGCTTTGGGGCTGTTTTTCTGCAAAGGGACCAAGACGACTGATCCGTGTAAAGGAAAGAATGAATGGGGCCATGTATTGTGTGATTTTGAGTGAAAACCTCCTTCCATCAGCAAGGGCATTGAAGATGAAACGTGGCTGGGTCTTTCAGCATGACAATGGCCCCAAACACACCGCCCGGGCAACGAAGGAGTGGCTTCGTAAGAAGCATTTCAAGGTCCTGGAGTGGCCTAGCCAGTCTCCAGATCTCAACCCCATAGAAAATCTTTGGAGGGAGTTGAAAGTCCGTGTTGCCCAGCGACAGCCCCAAAACATCACTGCTCTAGAGGAGATCTGCATGGAGGAATGGGCCAAAATACCAGCAACAGTGTGTGAAAACCTTGTGAAGACTTACAGAAAACGTTTGATCTGTGTCATTGCCAACAAACGGTATATAACAAAGTATTGAGAAACTTTTGTTATTGACCAAATACTTATTTTCCACCATAATTTGCAAATAAAGTCATTAAAAATCCTACAATGTGATTTTCTGGAAAAAATAATCTCAATTTGTCTGTCATAGTTTACGTGTACCTATGATGAAAATTACAGGCCTCTCTCATCTTTTTAAGTGGGAGAACTTGCACAATTGGTGGCTGACTAAATACTTTTTTTCCCCACTGTATAACAGGATGCAGCCACCACAATGCTTGAAAATATGGAGTGGTACTCAGTAATGTGTTGTATTGGATTCAGGACAAAAAGTTAATTGCTTTGCCAATATTTTTGTAGTATTACTTTAGTGCCTTGTTGCAAACAGGATGCATTTTTTGAATATTTTTGTACAGGCTAGGGTTGAATATTTTCCCAGTATTTTACAAATGTTCCATCCCAAAAATAAATCCCTTTTCTCCCGGGTAACCCGGTATTTCCCGGCAAAACCAAAAGTGTCATTCAAAAGCATTATAAAGCATATAAATGTCTGGATTTGATTAGAGCTTTGATCAGCATGAAAATTCAAACAAAATGCTACCTGAGCCTGATGAACCATATATGAAATACATTTTATTAGCCCTACATTAATGACATTTAATGAGCCCAAGCCCAAAAAAGTCAAAATGATTGTGACGTTATCCAATACATATATTATATAGGCTACTGCACATTGCGCACAACAGAAAAACATAAAAGCTCATAGATGTAGCTAGCTATATGCTCTCTTGGGTAAAAAATAAAAATGTATGCACTCACTAACTGTAAGTCGCTCTGGATAAGAGCGTCTGCTAAATTACTAAAATGTAAATGTAAATGTAAATAAATGAAACTAGCTCCAGTAGGCTAATCTTTTTGTGTGTGAACTGTATTACTGTACTGTATTGTATTATACTCTATTATATGGACTGGAATTACGCACATTGTTCAAACCATAATAAAGCAGAAGAGAACATGCGATTCTGGTGCAGCACATGCGGCCTACAAAGTTATACACATTGGCTAGCGAATTTGATTTTAATTTTGAAATATAATAGGGCCTATTTGTATAATTAGTAGGCTGACACATATATACATTTCATAATATTTCCCCTAATGTATTTTTCATACCTCCTCTTTCTCTCTCTATTGTTGCTTCCTTCCTTCCTCACTTTCAACAGTTAAATGAAATAAGTTTTGTTGTCCTTATCTTAATCATTCTAATGACATCCTTGAATAATATAGGGCTGGATTTAGATGCAGAAGGCTTTCACTTCTCTTCAAGAAGATTGAACGATTATGGGTCTGAATAAATAACTGCTATAGCGTACTGCCATCGCGCGTTCACTCTTCTTTCAAACTACCTGTGAGTTCTATTGGCTGCTGTATTTAACATTCAGCAAAAAAGAGCTGAATAGTCTATTGGTATAAGAAATGCAAAAAAATCTATAATAATCCAGCAAGCTATTCTAGTCTAGCTTTTCCTGCATGGGACTCTAAGAGCTAAGGAGCATTATAAATTAGAAGCTTATTATGCATAACCCATCATGAATTAGCTAAATAAATGGCTAATAATGCAGTGAATTTATTACCTGAAAGAGGTAGGCTAGGACATCTATATATAGGGCTATATATCAATCTAGAACAGGATTATCTGTTTTGGATGCAATTTGAATGGAGTTGATGGAGAGAGAGAAAGACTGCGAGAGAGTGCGTGCGCGTTCACGGATTTAAAGCAACGATATTCGAGTTATATTCTGTTTTAAAACTCTGCAGCTGCAATAAAAAATAAAAATGATTTACAATTAATAAACAAGGTGACCCCAGAAAGCCAGATGATGGGTAAATTAGATTCGGTCATTATATTACTGTAGCATAGGCTATGCTGCAGCAAATGTAGGCCTACCTGTCACAAGAAAAAAAGTTACCATGAGATGATAGGTCTACATGCATCGTGAACTGTGCTCCATACTGAGATGAGTCTGTCCCCACCCTGAGCGTTGATTCCTAATGCAGAGGCTGTAGAGAAGCCAGATTTATAATTTAACAGTTCCTTTTCACTCTGTTAATTAGGTTAGTATTGTGGAGTAACTACATTGTTGATCCATCCTCAGTTTTCTCCTATCACAGCCATTAAACTCTGTAACTGTTTTAAAGTCACCATTGGCCTCATGGTGAAATCCCTGAGTGGTTTCCTTCCTCTCAGGCAACTGAGTTAGGAGGGATGCCTGTGTCTTTGTAGTGACTGGGTGTACTGATACATCATCCAAAGTGTAATTCATAACTTTACCATGCTCAAAGGGATATTCAATGTCTGCTTTTTATTTTTACCCATCTACCAATAAGTATGAAGCATTGGAAAACCTTCCTGGTCTTTGTGGTTGAATCTGTGTTTGAAATTCACTGCTCGACTGAGGAACCTTACAGATTATTGTATGTGTGGGGTACAGAGATGAGGTAGTCATTCTAATAGAGTGAGTCCATGTGACTTGTTAAGCAAATGTTTCTCCTGAATTTATTTAGGCTTGCCATAACGATACTTATTGACTCAAGACATTTCAGCTTTTCATTTTTAATTAATTTGTAAATATTTTGAAAAACATAATTCCACTTTGACATTATGGGGTATTGTGTGTTGGCCAGTGACAACTCTCAATTTAATCCATTTTGAATTCAGGCTGTAACACAACAAAATGTGGAAAAAGTCAAGTGGTGTGAATACTTTCTGAAGTCACTGTACATGTTCAGGCCGAGATAATCACTTGTTATAGTCTGCTATGAACAGGAGCTGACATCAAAAGCCAAACCTGTCCCACACATTTCAGTGTTGCCCGTACGCCTTCCTTCCTTTCTCTGCATTATAAAAGGAGAAAATCAAACGGTATGAAATTGATCGCTGAATTCCAAAGTGATTTCCTTATGAGGATGTCAGAATTCATCACACTAATTGTCAAGGAGGAAACTATGTTTTAAAGTGGGACAGAATGGGGTGTCACGGTTTCGGCCGAGGCTGCTCCTCCTCCTGGTTCGGGCAGGCTTCGGCGGTCGTCGTCTCCGGAGTACTAGCTGCCACCGATCTATGTTTCATGTTCGTTTGGTTTGGTCTTGATGTTGTACACCTGTGTCTAGTTAGTCCTCGTTAGTGTTCTATTTAGTTCTCGTTGTGTGTGTCTGTGTTTGTGTGTTATTGTTTCGCTGTCGTGTTTTGTGCGCTACTGTTTGCCTTGTGCATTTCATATTTTCCTCCTCTGTGTTCGGAGGTTATTTACGCACTGTTTTGTGCGCCGTTTGGTTTTCGCCTGTGTGCGGACTTTCTCGCCTCCGGGCGTTTGACTCGTGAATTTGAGTGTGCTGTTCACTAAAGTCTATTGGACTTATTTTTCTGCGTCCTGCATCTGATTCCTGCACCACACCCACCTACAGCACCCACTGACAGAATAACACACCATTATGGAATCAGCAGGATCGGCTGTGACACCTGTGTCGCTCGAGGAGCATATCCATTGGCAGGAGGGCCAGATAAGACAACTGGAGACCGCTCTACAGGACGTGATCAACACCCTGCACCGATGGGAAGCCAGCAGGGTACCCACACCTCCACCTACCCTGTCCACCCCATCGGCCGGTCCACCAGCCCCATGTCCGGAACCCAGGAGGATTCGGCTCTCGCTCCCGAGGGCGTATGACGGAACAGCTGCCGGGTGTCAGGGGTTCCTCCTGCAGGTGGAGCTCTACCTGGCCACTGTACACCCGGTGCCCTCGGGACACGAGAGCGTTTCCGCCCTCATCTCCTGTCTCTCGGGAAAGGCGTTGGAGTGGGCTAACGCTGAGTGGAGGAAGATGGACGCCAACACCATCTCCTACGCCGAGTTCTCCCGCCGCTTCAAGGCCGTGTTTGACCATCCACCTGAGGGCAAAGCGGCGGGGGAGCGGCTAGTCCACTTGAGACAGGGGAGGAGGAGCGCACAGGCGTTTGCTTTGGAGTACCGGACTCTAGCGGCGGATGCAGGGTGGAATGAACGGGCTCTCATTGACCATTTTTGGTGTAGCCTCCGGGAGGACGTTCAACAAGAGTTGGCCTGCAGGGATACCCATCTGACTTTTGACCAGTTGGTTGATATGTCCATCCGTTTAGACACCCTGCTGGCCACCCGTGGACATCCCGAGGGGGGTCTGTCCATTCCTCCCTCCGGCACCTCCGAGCCGAGCCCTATGGAGCTCGGGGGTGCCGGCGCTAGAGAACGGAGTAGGAGGAGCCCGAGGGGGCCTGTCTCCTGCACCAAGTGCGGTCGTGGAGGGCACACTGCGGCCAGGTGCTGGGGAGGGTTCTCCGGGGGAGAAGACAACAGGCCACGCACTGGGGGGGCCTCCCAGGTGAGTAGACGCCCCACCTACCCAGAGCTTTCTGTTGCGCACTTTTGTATACCTGTTGGTTTTCCACAGGTTGCACCTCATTCCCAGCATAAGGCGCTAGTAGATTCAGGCGCAGCTGGGAATTTTGTTGATCGAAAGTTTTGTTTAGAGTTAGGGATCCCTCTCCTACCCGTTGACAAACCTTTTCCCATTCATGCCTTAGATAGCCGTCCGTTGGGGTCGGGGTTGATCAGGGAAGTCACAGCGCCACTTAGGATTTGTGCGCAGGGGGGTCATGAAGAGACTATACAGCTGTATCTGATCGACTCTCCTGCGTACCCAGTGGTGCTGGAGATTCCCTGGTTAAGCACCCATAACCCTGCTATTTCGTGGCAACAGAGGGCTCTCGATGGGTGGTCTGTTCAGTGTGAGGGGCGATGTCTGGGTGTTTCCGTGGGGGCGACTTCGGTGGAAAGTCCAAACCAAGTGCCCGCACTGCACATTCCGCCTGAATATGGGGATTTAGCTCTTGTGTTTAGCAAAACTAGGGCGACGCAGTTGCCTCCCCATAGACAGGGGGATTGTGCGATTGATCTCCAGGCAGGAGCAGCGCTCCCACGGAGCCATGTGTATCCTTTGTCTCAAGAGGAGAGAAAATCTATGGAGACCTACATAGCCGAATCTTTGAGACAGGGATACATTCGGCCTTCCACTTCCCCCGCCTCTTCGAGTTTCTTTTTTGTGAAAAAGAAAGATGGAGGGTTGCGCCCATGCATTGATTACCGTGGTCTCAATCAGATTACTGTGAAATACAGTTATCCACTCCCTCTGATTGCGACCATGACAGAGTCATTGCATGGGGTGCGGTTTTTCACAAAATTGGATCTCAGGAGCGCGTATAACTTGGTGCGCATTAGGGAGGGCGATGAATGGAAAACAGCGTTTAGTACCACGTCAGGTCATTTCGAATATCTTGTCATGCCATATGGGTTGATGAATGCTCCATCAGTCTTTCAATCCTTCGTAGATGACATTTTCCAGGATATGCAGGGACAAGGGGTGGTCGTGTACATTGATGATATTCTGGTATACTCGTCTACCCGAGCCGAGCATGTAACCCTGGTGCGACGTGTATTGAGGAGGCTGTTGGAGCACGACCTATATGTCAAGGCAGAGAAATGTCTGTTTTTCCAGGAGTCGGTCTCCTTTTTGGGTTATCGGTTGTCCGCGTCAGGGGTGAGTATGGAGGTGGATCGTGTGTCCGCTGTGCGTAATTGGCAAACTCCAACCACTGTAAAAGAGGTGCAGCAGTTCTTGGGCTTTGCGAATTACTACCGGAGGTTTATCCGGGGTTTTGGACAGGTGGCAGCTCCCATCACGTCCCTTCTGAAGGGGGGTCCGGTGCGCCTGCAGTGGTCAGCTGATGCGGACAGGGCCTTTGGGAGACTGAAGGGCCTGTTTACGTCGGCTCCGGTGCTGGCGCATCCGGATCCCACGATTCCCTTTCAGGTTGAGGTGGACGCGTCTGAGGCTGGTATAGGGGCCGTGCTCTCTCAACGGTCCGGCTCGCCACCTAAACTCCGCCCCTGTGCTTTTTACTCCAAAAAGCTCAGCCCGGCGGAGCGTAACTATGACGTTGGGGACAGGGTGTTGTTAGCTGTAGTTCAGGCCCTTAAGGTGTGGAGGCATTGGCTTGAGGGGGCTCAACACCCTTTCCTCATTTTGACTGACCATCGGAACCTGGAGTACATCAGGGCAGCGAGGAGACTGAACCCTCGCCAGGCTCGATGGAGTATGTTTCTCACCAGGTTCGTATTTAAAATCACGTACATCCCTGGTTCCCAGAATGGCAAGGCAGATGCACTGTCCCGGCGGTATGACACGGAGGAGAGGTCCGTTGAGCCTACTCCCATACTACCGGAGTCTTGCCTTGTGGCACCGGTGGTGTGGGAGGTCGATGCCGAGATCGAGCGAGCGTTGCGTACCGACCCCAGCCCTCCACAATGTCCTGAGGGTCGGAAGTACGTTCCGCTCGAGATTCGGGATCGACTCATCTACTGGGCTCACACGTCACCCTCCTCTGGACATCCGGGTATTGGCCGGACAGTGCATTGCCTTAGCACTAAATACTGGTGGCCTACTTTGGCTAGGGATGTGAGGGTTTACGTCTCCTCCTGCTCGGTGTGCGCCCAGTGTAAGGCGCCCCGACATCTGCCCAGGGGTAAGTTACAGCCCCTACCCGTTCCACAACGACCATGGTCCCACCTCTCGGTGGATTTTGTAACAGACCCCTTCCCCTCTCTCAGGGGAATACCACCATCCTGGTCGTTGTGGACCGGTTCTCTAAGGCCTGTCGTCTTCTCCCTATGTCGGGTCTTCCTACTGCCCTACAGACCGCTGAGGCCCTATTTACCCACGTCTTCCTGCATTACGGGGTCCCCGAGGATATAGTGTCTGATCGAGGCCCCCAGTTTACCTCCCGTGTGTGGAGAGCGTTTATGGAGCGTTTGGGGGTCTCGGTTAGCCTTACCTCGGGGTACCACCCGGAGAGTAACGGGCAGGTGGAACGTGTCAACCAGGATGTGGGTAGGTTTCTGAGGTCGTATTGCCAGGACCGGCCTGAGGAGTGGGCGCGTTACATTCCCTGGGCCGAGATGGCCCAGAACTCTCTCCGCCACTCCTCTACTAACCTAACCCCTTTTCAATGTGTATTAGGTTACCAGCCGGTTCTGGCACCGTGGCAGCAGAGCCAGATCGAGGCCCCTGCGGTGGATGATTGGATGAGGCGCTCGGAAGAGAGGTGGAACGCTGCCCACGTCCACCTGCAGCGGGCCGTCCTTCGTCACAAGGCGAGCGCCGATCTCCACCGCAGTGAGGGGCTGGTGTACGCACCCGGAGATCGAGTCTGGCTCTCTACCAGAAACCTGCCCCTCCGCCTGCCCTGCCGGAAGCTGGGTCGGCGGTTTGTGGGGCCCTTTAAAGTCCTGAGAAGATTGAACGAGGTGTGTTATAGGTTACATATACCTGTTGAATATAAGAATATTAACCCCTCGTTCCATGTGTCTCTTCTCAGGCCGGTGGTAGCTGGTCCACTCCAGGACAATGAGATAGGAGAGACTCCTCCGCCCCCATTGGACAGTGAGGGGGCTCCGGCGTACACCGTTCGGTCCATCTTGGACTCCAGACGCCGGATGGAGTGGGAGGGGTACGGCCCGGAGGAGCGGTGCTGGGTGCCGCGGTGGGACATCCTAGACCCATCTCTCCTGTCGGAGTTCCACCGGGACCATCCCGCGCGCCCTGCTCCGCGTCCTCCTGGTCGTCCCCGAGGCCGGGGTCGGCGCACGGCTGGAGCCGCGCGTCAAGGGGGGGTACTGTCACGGTTTCGGCCGAGGCTGCTCCTCCTCCTGGTTCAGGCAGGCTTCGGCGGTTGTCGTCTCCGGAGTACTAGCTGCCACCGATCTATGTTTCATGTTCGTTTGGTTTGGTCTTGATGTTGTACACCTGTGTCTAGTTAGTCCTCGTGTGTTATTGTTTCGCTGTCGTGTTTTGTGCGCTACTGTTTGCCTTGTGCATTTCATATTTTCCTCCTCTGTGTTCGGAGGTTATTTACGCACTGTTTTGTGCGCCGTTTGGTTTTCGCCTGTGTGCGGACTTTCTCGCCTCCGGGCGTTTGACTCGTGAATTTGAGTGTGCTGTTCACTAAAGTCTATTGGACTTATTTTTCTGCGTCCTGCATCTGATTCCTGCACCACACCCACCTACAGCACCCACTGACATGGGGTTAATCGAGGGAGTGGAAGGTTAGTAAGGGGGCACTTTATAAAAGAAAAAGCAATGTATCAGACGTTTAGCTGCAAGATGATGGTAAAAAGATCAACAGCACTACTTTCATTGTTGTATATTCAGATGAAGATTGTTAGTACAGGTATTTACAGTCTGCACAAACTGTCTAATCATTTACCCATGTAACTCATCATCATACTGTAGCCAACTGTACTGACATACTGCGGCTAACCTTAACTTTAAATGGGAACCTAACCCTGAATTATGGTAGCCTTTTTACAATGACAGAGTCACATATCAAAGGTATAAATAATATGTAAATGAGTATCTGATGTTAAGACTGGTTGTTCGTCTGTTGATTATACATTTTTATAACAGAGTGTATTTATCTGGGCTGAAGAAAATTCAAGTTTACTGTTAAATAGCAGAGCCCTCAAGGCTTTCACAATCCAAGCTGCTCACTGACTATGCATGAAATGGGGCATTCACTTTCGCAAATTTACAGAGGAGTGTTGCCTGCTGCACATTTATCTGAAATTCTAATCAAGTTATGCCACACTTCAGTTCAGCTAAATAGGATCCCGAGATAAGAGAGAGACAATGCTACAGAAAAGCAAAGCCGTGACCGAGATGGGAAACCATTTTAAAATGGTTAATAATAATAATATAATATGCCACTTAGCAGACGCTTTTATCCAAAGCGACTTACAGTCATGCGTGCATACATTTTTGTGTATGGGTGGTCCCGGGGATCGAACCCACTACCCTGGCGTTACAAGTGCCGTGCTCTACCAGCTGAGCTACAGAGGACCAGATAAGATATTTATTGTGAAAAAATCAGAATTTTACAGTTGTGGGAGACTCCATGCAAATGAAGGAGCATCAATCTCTTTATATCATTTTATTTAGGTAGCAATAATATTCCCCAAACCAGAACATGATTTCATGGTTATATTCCACTTAGATATGCCTTTTTATGTGTACAGACTACAGTGGCTTGTGAAAGTATTCACCCCCCTTGGCATTTTTCCTATTTTGTTGCCTTACAACCTGGAATTAAAATGGATTTTTTGGGTGGTTTGTATCATTTGTGGTCCTCTGTAGCTCAATTGGTAGAGCATGGCGTTTGTAACGCCAGGGTAGTGGGTTCGATCCCCGGGACCACCCATACGTAAAAATGTATACACACATAACTGTAAGTCGCGTACGGCTTAAATTGTTCCCATGGACAGATACGCAAATCTCCGCTGTGGAGCTTTGCAGCTCCTTCAGGGTTATCTTTGGTCTCTTTGTTGCCTCTCTGATTAATGCCCTCCTTGCCTGGTCTGTGAGTTTTGGTGGGCGGCCCTCTCTTGGCAGGTTTGTTGTGGTGCCATATTCTTTCAATTTTTTAATAATGGATTTAATGGTGCTCCGTGGGATGATCTGTACTTCTCCACAACTTTGTCCCTGACCTGTTTGGAGAGCTCCTTGGTCTTCATGGTGCCGCTTGCTTGGTGGTGCCCCTTGCTTAGTGGTGTTGCAGACTCTGGGGCCTTTCAGATCATGTGACAGATCATGTGACACTTAGATTGCACACAGGTGGACTTTATTTAACTAATTATGTGACTTCTGAAGGTAATTGGTTGCACCAGATCTTATTTAGGGGCTTCATAACAAAGGGGGTGAATATATATGCACGCACCACTTTTCCGTTATTTATTTTTCAGATGTTTTTTTATTTCACTTCACCAATTTTGACTATTTTGTGTATGTCCATTACATGAAATCCAAATAAAAATCAATTTAAATTACAGGTTGTAATGCAACAAAATAGGAAAAACGCCAAGAGGGATGAATACTTTTGCAAGGCACTGTATATAGTAATTTATGAAGTTCACAGTAATATTCTGCATCATTTTCCAACTCACAAAATGATGTGTTCCCCATATTATCAACCATGGATAGAATTCAATAGAAAAGATGTAGTCTATTAATACTTAATATAATGTAATATATTTAATACCTGTATATATCATATTAAACTCCTCAGCTGTCTGTGTTTCTCTTGGGCACTATCTATTGGTATTTTAAAGGGAATAAGCTAGCAAAGATGATTTGATTGACTTGTTTGTAAATAAAGATTATGGCTTCGATCTGTATTTGTCCTTAGAATTTGTCTAAAAACAATGACAAAAACAAAACCCTGGCTTGTAATTTGAGGACACATCACCACTGTATAGCTCGGTTATCTTCAAACGCCCGTCTTCTACCCCCATAAAGAAAACAGACTGAAGAAGACACTTGAACAACTCAGTACTTCTGAGAACCATAAAAGAGAGGCCCAAACCTCATCAGAGCGCTGTAGTAAAAAGAGCCTAGAGGATCACAGAGGGGACTAGCCATCCGTTTTTGTCAGCTCCAAATTAAGCGAGAAAGAGAGACCAGTGATCAAAAGGGCATGGTTGATTTAGTAGATTACTTCATTAATATAGCAGAAAGCCTGAAAAATAAAATACAAATAAATAAAATAAATCACACTTCACTGGAGTGCTAGATTAAGAGTATAGGGTGCCCTTTCACTGTGTTATGTTCAAAAGGCTCTAGTTTCTTTTGGCTTGTTTACAATAACTTACATTGTCAGGATCTCTTTTCCTTAGTTAAACCTTAAGCCACAGCATAGTGTATCAAAAACATTCATATGGATCCAATAAGCATCGCTACAGAGATGTTACAGTAGGTGCGACATTAAAAGGTGGTTTAATCTGCCGCGACACTTGATCTTTGCAGTCTCTCAGTGGCAGCCATTTAAATAAAGCCTTTGATGCCAAAAAACTCCAATCCAATCTACAAGACAATGTTTATTCACAATGAGATGTGAAAATAGGAGGAGATTCCCCTATTCCCTTAAAAAAAATAATTTCCTATTTAACACCACAGCCAGTCCTTTTTATCTTTCACCCCCCTGGCTCAGTTTGCTAAACTGTTGTGTCAGGTGGGAGGTTGGGGGAGCAGGGGGGATCCTCTCTCCTCATTCTGACCCTCTGCGCCGTACCCTTGGCAGATGGAGCCAGGAATTGTTACATTAACCCGTGCCGGCACGGTGCTGCAGTATTTCCACTAACACACGAGCAGACAAGTACAGCTGCCAGTGAAACTTCAAGGTTGATTTTAAATCAGCACAGTGAAAGGGATACTGAACCCAACCATGAGAATGTCCTGAGTCTCCTACCTCTTAATAACATGGGGCGATTGAAATATATATTTTGAGGGTAGGAGTCTTAGGAAGGAAATGTGGAAATGTGTGTTTCATGTGTGTTTCATGTTGCTACCATGCTGTTGTCATGTGGTGTTGCTACCATGCTATGTTGTTGTCTTAGGTCTCTCTTTATGTAGTGTTGTGATGTGTGTTTTGACCTATATTTTAATATTTTTAATCCCAGCCCCCGTCCCCGCAGGCCTTTTGCCTTTTGGTAGGTCGTCACTGTAAATAAGAATTTGTTCTTAACTGACTTGCCTAGTTAAATAAAGGTTTAAAAAAATCACAATAATAATAATCAGTTAAAGCACGGACAATTATTGCTCATTATAGTTTATTAGGTACACCACCCTGTTCACGAAAATGATTTGCTCCTACAGACAATTAGTCACGTGGCTGTGGCTTGCTACATAAAGTACACAGACAGGCATCGAGGCATTCAGTTACTGTTCGATTGAACGCTAGAATGGTCAAAACGAGTGACCTAAGCAACTTTGAGCGTGGTATGATTGTCGATGCCAGGCACGCTGGATCCAGTATCTCAGAACGGCCACCCTCCTTGGCTTTTCACGCACGACAGTGTCTAGTGTTTACAGAGAATGGTGCGACAAACAAAAAACATCCAGTTAGTGGCAGTCCTGTGGGCCAAAACAGCTCGTTGATGAGAGGTTGAAGGAGAATGGCAAGAATTGTGCTAGCTAACAGGTGGGCCACAAAAAGGCAAATAACGGCGCAGTACAACAATGGTGTGCAGAATGGGATCTCGGAACACACAATTCGTCGGATGGGCTGTTGCAGCAGACGACCACACCAGGTTCCACTCCTATCAGCTAAAAACAAGAAGAAGCGTCTCCAGTTGGCATGCGATCACCAACACTGGAACATTTAAGAGTGGAAAACCTTTGCATGATCCGACGAATCTCAGTTCCTGTTGCATCATGCTGATAGCAGAGTCAGGATTTGGCGTAAGCAGCATGAGTCCATGGCCCCATCCTGCCTGGTGTCAAAGTTACCAAGGCTAGTGGCGGTGGTGTAATGGTGTGGTGAATGTTTTCCTGGTACACGTTAGGTCCCTTGATACCAATTGAGAAATGTTTCAATGCCCCGAAGAATTCAGGCTGTTCTGAAGGCAAAGGGGGGTCTGACCTGGTACTAGATGTACCTAATAAACTGGTCACTGAGTGTAAGTTGGTTTGAATAGGGGTACACTGTAACAACGGTTAATGTAATAACACAGGCTGGTCTCATAGACTAGACATAACATAGTGAATGAAAATCCGGGACACTCAAATTAGTATAGTATGGTTAGCTAAAACAAAAGGTTACTTAACCCAAAAACGAAAAGAGGGTGGGGGGTTGGGGTAAATGGGTAGGCATATAATGCCAATGTCTAGCAACCCAAAGTTTGCTTGTTCGAATCTCACCACGGACAGCTTTAGCATTTTAGATCATTAGCATGTCACGGTTCTCTAAGACCGAACCCGGAAGCAGACCAGGACAAGGTGAGTTGAACGAAGGTGAGTGTTTATTTACAGATACAAAAGGATGCAGAATAATCCAGGAGACGGAGCGGGTGGCGGAGATGAGTAGGTGGAGGTGAAGTGGCAGATTAAATGATGGCACGGCAGGGGTTGGGTGAAGGTTCCGGGAGAATGATGTTAATGGCTAACGATCCGGCAGGGAATGGATGTCAGGTCAGAGCTTAAGAAGGGGTGATGATCAGGACCAGGTGTGCCGAGGCTGATGAGAAGCAGGTGCGGGTAATCGAGAGATCACCCGCCTAGCAACGTCGCCCGGCAACCGGACAGGGTGCGTTCAGGAACCTTCGGGAAACAGGAGATACCGAGCAGAAAAACGGCAACACAGGCAGGAACAGACTCAGGACGCAGGGTTCATGACAGTACCCCCCCTCCGATGAACGCCACCGGGCGGACTACCCGGAGCGCCAGGATGGAGGCGGTAGAAGTCACAAAGGAGGTCAGCATCAAGGATCTGACGCCGAGGAATCCAACTCCTCTCCTCAGGACCATACCCCTCCCAGTCCACGAGATACTGGAAACCCCGGCCCCGCCGTCTGGAATCCATGATGCGGCGCACCGTGTAGACAGGACCTCCTCCGATCATCCGAGGAGGAGGAGGCGGAGGGGGCAACAGAGGGCTGAGGAGAACAGGCTTGAGGCAGGAGACATGGAAGGTGGGATGGACTCTGAGCGTCCTAGGCAACTTGAGTCGAACCACAACCGGATTGATCACTCTCTCCACCACAAACGGACCAATGAACCTCGGCGACAGTTTCCTTGACTCAGTCCGCAGAGGGAGGTCCCGTGTAGCCAACCAGACCCTATCGCCGATGGCATAAGCGGGGGCTGGAATACGGCGACGATTCGCCTGGAGCTGATACCGGTCAGAAACTCGAAGGAGGGCCTTTCTGGCCCGATGCCAGGTCCGGTGGGGGGTTGGTAGCCGTATAGGCACAGGAAGGGAGACATCCCAGTGGCAGAAGTAGGGAGAGTATTGTGGGCATACTCAACCCAAGGCAACTGAGAGACCCAAGAGGTGGGGTTGGAGGAAACAAGGCAGCGCAGCGTGGATTCCATCTTCTGGTTGGCTCTCTCCGCATGTCCATTGGATTGGGGGTGAAATCCAGATGTGAGACTGACTGTAGCTCCAATGGCCAAACAGAAGGACTTCCAGACAGCAGAGGTGAACTGAGGACCACGGTCGGAAACTATGTCACTGGGCAATCCATGAACCCTGAAAACCTGAAAACCGCTTGGAGATCGGCACAAAGTGGGCGAACTTGTGACAAAGTCCAGGGCCAGATGCGACCATGGTCGCCGGGGGATAGGTAGGGGGTGAAGAAGTCCAGAGCTGGGCCGATTGGCACTCTTGTTCTGTGCACAAACTGGACAGGCAGCAACAAACCTCCGAGTATCTTCTCCCATTGCAGGCCACCAAAATCGTCTGCATAGAAGCGCCATCGTCCGAGCCACGCCAGGGTGGCAAGCCATCTTGCTGGCGTGGGACCATTGGAGGACAGCCGAACGGACCGACTCAGGCACAAACAACCGACCGGGTGGACCGTTACCGGGGCCGGGCTGCGTCCGAAGGGCCGCCATAACCTCCTCCTCAATCCTCCACATAACGGCTCCTACGACAAGGTTCCGGGGAAGAATCGTCTCAGTCTTGGCCCCACTCTCCTCCGTCTTGGAGAACATCCGGGACAAGGCGTCCGCCTTGCCGTTCTTAGACCCCGGTCGGAACGTCAAGGAAAAATTAAAGCGTCCAAAAAACAACGACCACCTGGCCTGACGGGAGTTGAGACGTTTAGCCGATTGCACGTAAGCAAGATTCTTGTGGTCAGTCCAGACAACAAACGGTTGCTCCGCCCCCTCCAACCAGTGGCGCCACTCCTCCAAGGCAAGTTTCACTGCGAGAAGCTCCCGGTTACCCACATCGTAGTTCCTCTCCGCAGACAAAAGACGACGAGAGTAGTAGGCGCAGGGATGGAGTTTACCGTCAGTGGAGCGTCGCTGGGACAGGATGGCGCCAACCCCCACATCAGACGCATCCACCTCAACGACAAACTGGCGGGCAGTGTCAGGTTGAGAGAGAATCAGAGCGTTGGTGAATCGCCTCTTCAAATCCAGAAATGCTCGGTCCGCCTCAGGATTCCAACTGAAGGTTCTGGTACTAGAAGTCAGGGCAGTTAAAGGAGCGGCCACACGGCTGTAGTCACGGATAAATCTACGATAGAAATTCGCAAACCCCAGAAACCTCTGGAGCTGCAATCTCGTATCGGGTTGGGCCCAATCCAGAACCGCCCTAACCTTCTCTTGGTCCATCCTAATCTCTCCCCTGGAGATGATGTACCCGAGGAAGGATGTAGTGTGAGCGTGAAATTCACACTTCTCGGCCTTCACAAACAGGCGATTCTCCAACAATCGTTGCAGAACCTGCTTGACAGAAGATAAGAATGTCATCCAGGTAAACAAACACAAAAAGACCGATCATATCTCTCAGGACATCATTCACCATACTCTGGAACACTGCTGGAGCATTGGTCAGTCCAAACGGCATCACCTGATACTCGAAATGACCCATCGGTGTATTGAAACCAGTCAACCACTCGTCACCCTCTCTGATCCGGACCAGATGATACGCATTGCGTAGGTCCAGCTTGGTGAACACCGTAGCACCCTGTAAGGAGTCGAAAGCAGAGCTCATCAAGGGCAGGGGATACTTGTTCTTGACCGTGATATCATTCAATCCCCGATAATCAATACAAGGTCGAAGAGAGCCATCCTTCTTACTCACAAAGAAGAATCCTGCCCCCAGGGGTGATGACGAGGGACGAATGAGACCAGCAGCTAGGGACTCCTTTATGTAGGTCTCCAAAGCTTCACGTTCAGGTCGGGAGATGCTGTATAACTGTCCCTTGGGAAAGACAGCTCCAGGGAACAGGTTTATGGCACAATCATATGGTCGGTGGGGAGGGAGTGACAGAGCCCTCTGCTTACTGAACACCTCCCCCATATCGTGATATGTTTCGGGGACCAGGGACAAATCTGGGGGGTTAGCCTCAATGACCTGACTGGGAACAGAATGGGAACAGGCAGTCTTGAGGCAGTTAGCATGGCAATCAATGCTCCAACTAGTTACCTTGCCAGTCACCCAATCGAACGTGGGATTGTGTTCCTTCAGCCAGGGGTATCCAAGGACCAGAGGAACATAGGGAGAAGGCAGAATGAAGAATGAGATAACCTCAGAATGATTCCCTGACAACAGCATCTTAACCGGTTCAGTCCTCATCGTGGTACGTGCCAGACTACTGCCGTTCAGAGTGGTAGCTTCAATGGCTTCCGGTAGTCGCTCCTTGGGAAGCCCCAGCTGTTCCACCACGTCGGCATCAATAAAGCTGCCGTCGGCACCTGAATCGATGAAAGCGTTAATCGCTAAACTCTGATTCCTGTTCATGAGGGTAGCCGGGAAACGGGGTCTGACAGGGGTTTTGAGAGGTTGAAACCGGCTCGCTAAAAGTCCTCCCAAACTTAGCGAGCCGGGTAGTTTGACGGCCGCTGGGAACAAGTGGAGATGTAATGTCCCGAACTACCACAGTAGAGGCAGCGGTTGGTCTCACGTCTATGTTGGCGCTCCTCCTTGGTTAACCCGTGCCGCCCCACTTGCATGGGTTCCGAATCTGGAGGCAGGACCTCTCCACTAATCCCGTGTGGTGGACAAAGATCGACGTGTTCTGGTCCACCTCCTGACCCGACTGGGAACCGAGAAGCTGATTGATTGGACGGGCCCCATTGCTTCTCCCTCCTTCTCTCTCGAACTCTGTTATCCACCCGAATAGACAAAGCGACCAAACTGTCCAGGTCACTAGGCTCCGGATAGGAGATCAGCTCATCCTTGAGTTGCTCCGACAACCCCTGATAAAAGGCCGCTTGCAGTGACTCTTCATTCCACCCACTCTCCACAGCCAATGTCCTGAATTCGATAACGAAGTCGGCAACTCTGCGAGCTCCTTGGTGAAGAGAAAACAGGCGCTTAGCTGCGTCCTTACCTCGGACAGGATGGTCAAACAGCTTCCTCATCTCTGCCGTGAACTCCTGGTATGAAGCCATGCAGGTGTCCTGTCGTTCCCATACGGCTGAAGCCCACTCCAGGGCTCTACCACGCAGCAATTCAATGACAAAGGCTATCCTAGCCTTGTCTGTGGCATAAGAGTGGGGCTGTCGCCCGGCAACCGGACAGGGTGCGTTCAGGAACCTTCGGGAAACAGGAGATACCGAGCAGAAAAACGGCAACACAGGCAGGAACAGACTCAGGACGCAGGGTTCATGACATAGCAACTTTGCAACTACTTACTACTTTTTAGCTACTTTGCAACTACTTAGCATGTTAGCTAACCCTTCCTCTAACCTTAACTGTTTAACCTAACCTTAACCCCTATCCCTAACCCCTAGCCTAATGTTAGCGTTAGCCACCTAGCTAATGTTAGCCACAACAAATTGGAATTCATAACATATCATACGCATTTCAAATTCGTAACATATTGTACAAATTGCAATTAGTAACATATCGTATGGAATTTCGACATCCACAAATTAATACATAGCATACCAAACGTAACATATCTAACTAATTTGTTGTCCCGGATTTTTCTTTACTATGTTACGTCTACCCCTGAGTCCAGGTTGCAGGAAAAACAAGTTAACGATATAACTTTTCTTAAGGTAGTAACTTTTTGTTGTTACATACACCTGCACAGTTGAGGTAACCTTGTTTTTCGATCTGTGAGCAAGCTGGTACATAAACTGGCAAGCTATTGATTCTGTTAAATTAAACACACTATCTTTTAACGCTGCAAATTGCTTTTTCACTGTGTGTACACTTAGAAAAAAGGTGTTATCTAGAACCAAAAAGGGTTCTTCGGATGTCCCCATAGGAGAACCCTTTGAAGAACCCCTTTTGGTTCCAGGTAGAACCCTTAGCACAGACCCTTACGAAAAAAGATTGTAGTTAGAGTGCAGTATAACTGCAGTATAATGCAAATACTGCACCCAAAATACCACAGTCGACTGCAATTACTGCACTTTTACTGCAGTTTAAAAACTGCAACCTTTTTTTGTAAGGGGAGGGTTCTACATGGAACCCAAAAGAGTTCTACTTGGAACCCAAAAGGGTTCTCCTATGGGGTCAGCCGCATAACCCTTTTTAGTCTCTACACAATTTTTTGTTATTTTTACTTAGTACATTTTTTTCTCCATGCACCTGGTAGCATGTTAAAACCTCTTAAACGTTAAAAGTGCACTATGCAGAAATCACTCCGCCATTTCCTGGTTGCAAAAATTCTTAGAGTTTGCCTAATTTCAGTTTGTGACAAAACAAGCAAGTGTAGTGTAGAGAATCATTGTACCATCTAAACCATTGTGAAATATATTTTCCATAACCCATTTTTTTTTTACTTTTACTGTTCGAAGCTGGTATACTACACTGAAAGTAAAAGAAGCAAAAACAAAACTTAAGCACGGGAAGCATAGCAATAGCACACATAGAACACATCTACTGCTTCTTAGACTTCCTTTCAATGAGAATGACAAAAATATAACTTATATTTCAATGTGAAAAGTTACATATTGCAGCTTTAAGTCCCCTTTCAGTTGACTTTAAGCGGTTCTGGACACTGCATGAAAAGCAGAGTTTCTGGGTGAAATCGGATCTGCTATATTCTGGTCAAATTTGAGGTGCATGGTCGTGGGTGGGAATTTTCTATCCATTCCTGCACACTCCCGCGCATGCCCAAACAATGCATTAACAAGTTTCTGGACATTTCCGGACTGTGCATGTCACGTAAATGTTCAACGGCTGCAGGCGCATGACTCCTTATTTCGTAATGTGGTGGAAGAGAAGCCCAGTGAAAAGAGCCAACTCTCAGTGTCTGCATATTTATCCTGTTTTCAGGTTTGTTTCATTTATAAGCATGGTTTCATTTTCAAAATCTAGAGATAACATGTTTATCTAAACTGTTATGAGTTTTCTGGTCATTTTGATGTCTAATTTAAGTGTTTTGACCGAGTGAAAAACTAGTGAGCTAGCTAACTTTGTATGTAGCTAAGTTAATGAGAACAAGTGATTTATTTCTGTTATAAATATTTTGGCTCTTAAATGTTTTTATTTTTTACAAATGATGTCTCAAATTAAGTGTATTTACATGTGTACATTTGAACCACGCTAATTCTATGTATTTCAGAAGTTTAGTTTTCATGAAAATATTATCTTACGGTTGCATGCTAATTGCTAACTGCTAACGTTAGCTAGCTCAGTGCTAGGTGCTAGCTAGCCTACCATTTCTCCCTACTATATAGCTTATGTTGTTAGCTAGCTGTTCATTTTTTATTAATTTTTTACATTTAATACACAGGCCTCTTCTATAATTTGCTTGTACAATTAGCACTGTATAAATAGAGTGAATGAGATGTACTGTTGTTGTCCATACAATGCATGGGTATCATAGCTACATACACATCTAGTGAGACAAGGCTGTGTTTACACTCAAACGTATGTTTAATGCCCTTTTTACATACGATAGCAAGGCAATTCACCGGTGTCCTTGCCACCAAAACAACATAAAATTTAACTTTTGCTTATATCCATGGCATGTTCTTGTGCCACCTATTACGAGACTGTGAGGTGGGCGTATCGCTCAGGTTTACCTGAACACAAAGGGGACACAATCTTGGAGAAACATGCAAAGAAGGGTCGCCAGAGGAGAAAGCAGATAAGCCTTTTTGTACAAGTAGCTTCTGTGTAACACTAGGTTTATTACTCCTATATTACTCGTGGTCTTTGGAATACAAAGTGCAAACATGGCCCTATTCCATGTTTCAAGTTATATATTTGAGTCTAGAAGAGTAGAATGAAAACAGACGTTGAATTTGCCCACCTGGTCTAGAGTAGCTGCTATAGCCCCCGTAGTTCCATTATTAATCACCAATTGCTGTACTTTGTTGGAACACTAATTACCTCTGTATCAGAACTGCATGAAAATAACATTTTATATTTTATTAAGTTAGCTCTTATCCAGAACGATTTACAGTTAGTGCATTCATCTTAAGAAAGCTAGGTGGGACAACCACATATCACAGGCATAGTAAGTACACTTTTTCTCACTAATTTCACAAGATATAACAAATTGTCCAGAAAATCACATTGTAGGATTTTTTATGAATTTATTTGCAAATTATGGTGGAAAATAAGTATTTGGTCAATAACAAAAGTTTCTTAATACTTTGTTATATACCCTTTGTTGGCAATGACACAGGTCAAACGTTTTCTGTAAGTCTTCACAAGGTTTTCACACATTGTTGCTGGTATTTTGGCCCATTCCTCCATGCAGATCTCCTCTAGAGCAGTGATGTTTTGGGGCTGTCGCTGGGCAACACGGACTTTCAACTCCCTCCAAAGATTTTCTATGGGGTTGAGATCTGGAGACTGGCTAGGCCACTCCAGGACCTTGAAATGCTTCTTACGAAGCCACTCCTTCGTTGCCCGGGCGGTGTGTTTGGGATCATTGTCATGCTGAAAGACCCAGCCACGTTTCATCTTCAATGCCCTTGCTGATGGAAGGAGGTTTTCACTCAGAATCTCACGATACATGGCCCCATTCATTCTTTCCTTTACACGGATCAGTCGTCCTGTTTCCTTTGCAGAAAAACAGCCCCAAAGCATGATGTTTCCCCCCCCATGCTTCACAGTAGGTATGGTGTTCTTTGGATGCAACTCAGCATTCTTTGTCCTCCAAACATGACGAGTTGAGTTCTTACCAAAAAGTTATATTTTGGTTTCATCTGACCATATGACATTCTCCCAATCCTCTTCTGGATCATCCAAATGCACTCTAGCAAACTTCAGACGGGCCTGGACATGTACTGGCTTAAGCAGGGGGACACGTCTGGCACTGCAGGATTTGAGTCCCTGGCGGCGTAGTGTGTTACTGATGGTAGGCTTTGTTACTTTGGTCCCAGCTCTCTGCAGGTCATTCACTAGGTCCCCCCGTGTGGTTCTGGGATTTTTGCTCACCGTTCTTGTGATCATTTTGTGATCATTTTGACCCCACGGGGTAAGATCTTGCGTGGAGCCCCAGATCGAGCGAGATTATCAGTGGTCTTGTATGTCTTCCATTTCCTAATAATTGCTCCCACAGTTGATTTCTTCAAACCAAGCTGCTTACCTATTGCAGATGCAGTCTTCCCAGCCTGGTGCAGGTCTACAATTTTGTTTCTGGTGTCCATTGACAGCTCTTTGGTCTTGGCCATAGTGGAGTTTGGAGTGTGACTGTTTGAGGTTGTGGACAGGTGTCTTTTATACTGATAACAAGTTCAAACAGGTGCCATTAATACAGGTAACGAGTGGAGGACAGAGGAGCCTCTTAAAGAAGAAGTTACAGGTCTGTGAGAGCCAGAAATCTTGCTTGTTTGTAGGTGACCAAATACTTATTTTCCACCATAATTTGCAAATAGATTCATAAAAAATCCTACAATGTGATTTTCTGGATTTTCTTTTCTCAATTTGTCTGTCATAGTTGACGTGTACCAATGATGAAAATTACAGGCCTCTCTCATCTTTTTAAGTGGGAGAACTTGCACAATTGGTGGCTGACTAAATACTTTTTTTCCCCACTGTATGTCAAAGGTTGGAATTCCCCTTTAATATCTCTCAATCTGGGGTTGGTGGGACTTTAAAGTAAAGTTCAGACTTTAATTATATGAATATGCATGACTTTAGACTGATGCATTTGTTTACTGTGTTCTATTGTTTTCTTAGAGAGTGCTTGCAGAGGTTGTTGACGTGATGAGGAGGATGGCCTGCAAAACGGCAAACCAGTGTGGTTTGTCAAGCCCCCCTACTTCCGTAGTGGGATGCTCAATGCCCTTTGTCAAGAACTACACTGCCGCTTGGAGAGGGACCAGAGCTACTTGGCGAGCCACACCACACGGATCATGTCTGAGGAGTTTTCGTCAAAGCAATCTAGATCCTATGGACCTCTCAACCCTCAACACTTTAGCACTAAAATATCCCCAATGGAGGCTTGCCCTGGGCCAAGCTGGATAACTCCTGCCAGTACTCTGCATGATTTTCTTTTGAAAAAACGTTCATTAATCTTTGAATTTCGAGTATGCTTACCTGCTTACATGGGTGTAAACATTTTTTTACACAAAACATATTTTATGCACACATGACTGTAAGTCGCTTTGGATAAAAGCGTCTGCTAAATGGCATATTATATTATTATATTATTATATTATCTGAGCTGCAGTATGTGAAATCTGACACCTCATTTGCACAGAGAGCGCAAAGTCTCATTTTCTGGCCTATCCAGACAAAAGGATCTATTTGTGAACAGAAAACATGAGCGTGCATAACTATTCAACCCTGATATTTTTTTATAACCCAACCCTGATCTGTACTTCTCCACAACTTTGTCCCTGACCTGTTTGGAGAGCTCCTTGGTCTTCATGGTGCCGCTTGCTTGGTGGTACCTCTTGCTTAGTGGTGTTGCAGACTCTGGGCCTTTCAGAACAGGTGTATATATACTGAGATCATGTGACAGTTAAATAAAGTCCATCTGTGTGCAATCTAACTTATTATGTGACTTCTGAAGGTAATTGGTTGCACCAGATCTTATTTAGGGGCTTCATAGCAAAGCGGGTGATTAAGTTATTATTTTCATTTCACTTCACCAATTTGGACTATTTTGTGTATGTCCAGTACATGAAATCCAAATAAAAATCCATTTAAATTACAGGTTGTAATGCAACAAAATAGGAAAAACGCCAAAGGGGATGAATACTTTTGCAAGGCACTGTAAATCATTTCAAGCCCTATTTCCCCACTTGTTGAATAGGAAAAATATCACATTATTTTTTATATTTTCATCATATTTGTACTGTGTTCTTGAGCTTGTGTCCACAAAAGTGACTACACTTCAGCAATTTACAGTACAACTATCTTTACCAGAAAGGTGAGATTTTAATATTTCTAGCAGTATAAGAATTAATAGGTATTGTTTATGGTCGTCTCATCATAAATAATTACTTTTGGGTATGTCTATTTAGGCAGAAATCTACATTTTGACATTTACATTTAACAGTAGTTAAGGTGTGCACTTTTACTTTCTGTAACAAAACCTTACACAGCACTTCACCTGGCTTTCCTGCTTATTCATCATCTCATTACCGAAACCAAACGGCACATAACAGGAGGATTACTCCCCCCGTCATTAACCAGTTAACACTGGTGACAGGACAAGAGGCTCGTCAAATCACAAGCCTCCACAGGGTCTTCATTCTCCCGCCAAAGTTAATCGTTTGGGTGGCAGCTGGCCCAGTTATCAGAGACCACAGGTTACTGTTGCTCTGCCCAACTTCCAAAATCCTCCACCTGCCCATGCAATGCAGAAGTCCAGGTGTGTACCTACCCAGCTAGGTTGGCTGGCTCGCTCATGGCTTTACATCCTGACTGGCTTGCTCTCTGCCTATCAAACATACATCTGCTCCTCCACCTTGGGTGTCCAGGTTCAGAAAGTGTGATAATCATTACCGGGCCAGCTCCCCAATGTCTTCACCCTCCTCTTCTCAATCAAGAGAGTCAACATCCCCTCTCCCTTTCTGTGCTTATGTGGATTATAATGTGATAAGGTCACACAGAGGGCCAGAGATAATTACAAAAACTTGTGATAATCTGAAGTACCCAAAAAGGTAAAATTCCATATATTCCTTGAAAGTTACCAAAATTCGGGTAGTTTACTGGTAAACTTTGAAAGTTTACAGTAATACAGTGCATTCAGAAAGTATTCAGACCCCTTTACTTTTTCCACATTTTGTTACGTTACAGCCTTATTCTAAAATGGATTAAATTGTTTTTTCCCCTCATCAATCTACACACAATACCCCATAATGAAAAAGCAAAAACTGGTTTTTAGACATTTTTGCTAACTTATTAAAAAATAAAAAACTGACATATTACATTTACATAAGTATTCAGACCCTTTACTCAGTACTTTGTTGAAGCACCTTTGGCAGCGATTACAGCATCGAGTCTTCTTGGGTATGACACTACAAGCTTGGCACACCTGTATTTGAGGAGTTTTTCCCATTCTTCTTTGCAGATCCTCTCAAGCTCTGTCAGGTTGGATGGGGAGCATTGCTGCACAGCTATTTTCAGGTCTCTCCAGAGATGTTCGTTCGGGTTCAAGTCCTGGCTCTGGCTGGGCCACTCAAGGACATTCATAGACTTGTCCCGAAGCCACTCCTGCATTCTCTTGGCTGTGTGCTTAGGGTCGTTCTCCTGTTGGTAGGTGAACCTTCGCCCCAGTCTGAGGTCCTGAGTGCTCTGGAGCAGGTTTTCATGAAGGATCTCTCTGTACTTTGCTCCGTTCATCTTTGCCTCGATCCTGACTAGTCTCCCAGTCCCTGCCGCTGAAAACATGTCCACAGCATGATGCTGCCACCACCACCAAGTTTCCTCCAGACATGACGCTTGGCATTCAGGCCAAAGAGTTCAATCTTGGTTTCATCAAACCAGAGAATCTTGTTCATTATCATCATTATTACTAGCAGCGTCAACAGTGAATCACCAGTGAATCCACCATTTCCTTCAACAAGCCTGTGAGTCACCGGGGAGATGTAGCGACATGCAAATATACAGATTTCAGCCATTCTGTGCCATTGTCTGGAACCACTAAAGTGTCCCCAGTCAGAGTTTTCAATGGAGACCCTGCCATCTGCGTGACTGTGTCAGGGAGGAGGACAGATGTCTGTTCCAGTTTTAGAATGTTGCTCTTCCAAAGCCTGACAATCCTGGACATGACAATCAGGGAGGGTTCTATCTAGAATGTCAGCCTTTGCCCAACTGATGTGCTCTCCTGTCCTGTCTGTTTCTGTAATGATGTGTCTGTTCGGGTTAGAGCTAGATGTTTCAGCTAACAGCTGTGCAGCTTGGGACTGGGTCTTTATCACATTGGCACAATAGTTACAGCTCCCATAACAATGCATTAAATCTTAGACATTCAAAGAACAATAACAGAGATTGTCAATATAAAAACAGATGTATCCTTATTTTAATTTAAATTACATTGAATGTGAGAAATGTTGAGCTGTAAATTTACAGTTGGCACACAGAAAGCACGTCATTCCTAAGCTAAAATGTACAGGAGGTACATGGTGGCCATTCAAATTCTGACTTTTGTGAACAATGTTGATGAACAAACAAATTCATTTTTTAAAGTCGAACTGCAAAGTATTGTCAAACAAACATAGGCAATTCTTAGTTTTTGTTAACCACACCCTACAAATGTCACAAAATACTATAATTAGCTAAATTTAGCAAAATCACATATCGCTAACTGGCAAATGATGGAACATTGGTGGTGGTCCAAAAAGTCCCAACGTGCTCATTTAGATTTTGGCGCCAGAAGTAGAAACCTGTTTGTGAAGGTGATTTAAGTTGGGATTCAATCAGACAGTGCTTTTGTTGACAATGCTCCTGCGTTCATGGAGACTACATTCACGGTAAACACTGCATACATTGGCTCAATCGGAAATTACCTTTAAAATGGCACATAGCTGACAAAGTGCGATCGGATTGAATCCCGGCCTTACCCACTTAAGGTGAGTAAATAAATTATTTAACACATTTGACCTGACTTGATGGTTATACCAAACGTTTTTAGCTAGATAATTAGACCCATACACAAAAAAAAAAAAATTATGCACGCATGACTGTAAGTCGCTTTGGATAAAAGCGTCTGCTAAATGGCATATTATTATATTATTATTATTAGATGACTAAACTAACCTAAGCTGGCTAGCAAGTGTTCTTGCTAGTTGGCTAGCTAGCCACTGTCGTGACGTGACTCTCTTTGTGATGACTATTATTTATCGAATAATTACCTACTATGTTTAATTGTTACTAGATTAAATTAATCATGTAATAACTAACTCATTAGGAATTTGGGGCACCACGAGAAAAGTTGTTTAACGAGTTACCATTTCCCGAATTAACTCTAAAGATATCTAGATATCTCTTATCATTTAACAGTCAATTATTAATAATTTACCTAATATCAGTCTCATTCCGAAAGTCGTAGACTCTTTAAGTCTGCACGAACCCGGGTCTTACTGATCATTCCGTACCACACATTGATTTAATGATTTATTTACTAACTAATAAAAAATTATAACACAAGATTCAAACACGTACACGGTATAGGTAGGTATTAGAAACTTAATACAATGAAAACGGGTCCCTAGCGGACTAACACAATATGATACTTGTTACAAAAGATGGCGAGTTAAAGAGAGAGAGAGAGAAAACACTTAATACACATAGACCTACTCTCACAGTAATCCTAATACTTTGCCCAGAACTGCCGCCCGTTTGGTGAGAAGTAATGCATGTATTTACGTGTTGGAGGTCTTCGTCGTGTATCTCTGTTGGACCCAGGCCTTCGTGGGAAGGGGTCGATTGGACCTTCTCTTTCGGATGGCCTTTTAGATGTAAGGCTCAGATTGTCCACACGAGGTCCTTCTTCTTAGTTGTCTGTTTACTTTCACTCGTTCTGGAAGTGGTATTCTGAGGACGGCTAATCAGCCGTGTCGATGATCCCCTGTGGGGTGATGAGAGCAGTGTAGTAGACGACGGTTTGAAGAGAGTAACAGGATGGTCCCACTTAAATTCACCTTCTTAGTGACAGCTACTCAGCCGTAACATTGATTGTTAGTGGAGGCAACTTTGTCGTCTTCACCTCATGTTGATTTTCAGGGTCGGGACCAATATGGACAAAAGCTGCAGCTTGAGGTCCGTCTAGTCTGATCTGATAATTCTTAACTCAATCTTTTAAGCACTCTGGTAAAGAGGGGTGTTTCCGTCATACTGACACGCTCTCTGAGTTCCCTCGGGTGTGGCTAGTTACGAGGCAAAAGTATTATCATCACTATGATCTTGTTAGAAAGCTAAAATCACATTCCTATCTTCACAAAAACATTGTCTTCCTCCTTGATATTTTCTACACAAGGTAAAGGATGTAAACCTGATATCCACAGTGTAAAAGCTCTTCAAGTCACAATGTTTTCGTTATAACACCTTTATACCATTTATAATGACATCACAAAATAGACATTCATTTTCCATATTCCATTTCTCATCATTCCCAACGTTTGGATGTTGAAATATATTGTCCCAGTGTTCATTGTTAGATGTTGAAGTTTTTGGGTGGCAAGAAGGTCTCTGAAACAAAGGCATTCCTTTCACCATACTAGAGGGCCAGCGATAGATTCTCCTCCTCTCTAATTTATGGCAGTGTTAAGGTGTCAAGACCAGCACATACCCCCCCCCCTCCCCCTTGATCCTCACCCAGGGAGAGTCATGACACCACCACTAATGTATAATGCTAGCTAGCTAGCTAAAATGTTCTCATATCTCAGAAGGGCTCATAGATTAGAGACTATGCTAATCAGTTATTTATTTGAGTGGGTAAAAATACTATTTGCCAGTAATCAGTATTCTAAGCAGGAGTGCATCACAGACATCCCATCAGTGCCTTCTTTCTTCATGCAGAGGACTGTGAGGTGAGCAGGGGGGGAGGACAGACACCTCATCTTCACTCCTGGGAATGTCATGTCCTTGCTCTGTGCTTTAAAGACAAATCATTTTATGTAGTGTGTCAGAAGACCTGTGTGGCTTGATCTTCCTGGTGTGTGGGGTTGGGAAGCATGAGGGAAAATAAATAATAGGTGATTATACAACTGTCAGGCAGAATAACTGTCTCTGTGTCCTCCATGGCAATGAGGTAGAGGTACAGCTGACAGACACATACAGACAGACAGTCAGACAGACAGGTCTTAATACAGTGACAGTGCCACTCAGTACTCAGCGATCCATAAAATGGTCCTGTCAGGAAATCACACGTTCAGGAGGTTTTTGGATGAGATTGTCTACAGTATGTACACATATTCAAATTGCAACTTGGCCTGCATGTGACTTTTTGTGATTTTGTCATAAGGATGGGTTGTACAGTACAACAGGGATGGGATTTACAACCAGTATTAGAACTGCCCTTTCAGTAGCAATACATGAGCAAACAGAATCTATCACATTGCTGCAATATCAGTTCATTGTGCATCAGCACAAGGTTGTTTTAGAGTCAATACACTCAGAAGACCAGGGTTAGTGGTAGTGTCAGTGGGATGCAGTTCCCAGTCCCCACCGTGGTCACCGATTGGATAGGAGCTCTGTGGAGCCACCTGTGGGTTAGTGAGATTCAAGTTTAACTCTCTAACTCGATCTCCGAGCCTCATGGCACACAAACCACTATTTTTCCCCAAATGCTGTGTGCTGTTGCCAGGCAACCCCTGTGGCTAACGTCTGAGGGCTGGTCTGCAAAGGGAAGCAAAGTGGAGATTTAAGACTTTAGAGAGATCTAAATTGGGCTTCGCAATGTGGAGGCTTAACCACCCCCCCTACATGACCTTCTGCTGGAGCTGTCAAATGTATGTAACAGTGCTAGAGAAAAAAGCTGGTTCTATAAGGATTTGTAAATACAATCAATAACTTGAGTAGTGCTAAAAGATGTGCAGAATGAATGGGCATTATGGGACAAATCCTAACTTGAGGGGATATTCTAAATTGGGCAAAAGTCCGTCCTCTCTTCCGTGAACCGGAAACCGATAGGTGGTCTAAATGGGACCATACTTATGAACTTTTTTTATAGTCATTGGTCTAAAATGGCTAGCGCTAGCTTTTCTCATAGTCCAACCTGACCAAATTAGCCATGAGGCCAAGGATGACCAGCTAAGTAGATCATTATATCTGGTAACAAATTCCATCTCAGCTAATTAAAATAGTCCACATAGTTGGATGTGATCCAACACTTTTTAATTAAAGCATCTACTCTGATAATCAAGTTAACTGCATCACATGCAAAAATGTGTCTGGAAAATTAACTCACAGTTTAAGATGCCTAGTTCCTGACACTTTTCACCACTTGCAATGTAACTTTGAATCCCGGTGGGGGTCATTATTTAATTGTGGCATTGTGTTGAGAAGGAAAGGGCAGTCATCACCTTAAAAATGAAGATTAAGAATGCATTTCATAAGGAGATAGGCCTACGACTTTCTTAAGTTTTCTTCACAAATACACTGCTAGGGCCTAATAATATCTTAGCATATGAGGCTGCATGGATGTGTACTTGCCTAGATGTAGGTTACGCCTACAGAGTTTTATATACGTTTTTATAATCATTGTCTAGCCTACCTTCACACACACTTGTCACACGTGTAACAAAGTCTAAATTGACTGGTACGGCTAGGTTCACAAACTGTCCAATAGAGGGTGCAGCTACTCCAGGAATCCACTGAGGTGAAGCCTAGCCTCCTCCTGGCTTCACAAGTTATTAAGCCAATGCAGTAAAATACACTAAATCTGATCGTTTCCTGTCAATTCTGTAACACATGCTATTGACTGACTGGCCTAACCTATAAACATTCAGATCAACAATAGAGCCATCTTCATTGTTATGGACGTGTTATTAGCTGGGCTAGCGTATATCAACACCATTTTTGGACACGATAGCCTAAGTTTGGTTTAAAAAGGTGAGCTATGCACATCTTTCTCTGACATGCTACATCATATTACACGTTAGCTTGATGTATTTATCTAGCTACAGTATCATTCCCTTTCATCTGTGGTATCATAGCTAGCCTGGCCTGCTAGAATGATCAAATAATGTTGTATAACCAAAAGTAGTACAAGCTAGCTAGTACCAGCTATCTACTTAGCTAACGTACTCACCAACACCAGTGGTTTGACGGGTGTTGGATGTAATCTATTCCTGGCCATCTGGCAATATTGTTGAAATGCAATGGAAGTTTGCACCAACTTTATGGAAGCCCATTTTCACTCCTATTTGCTGAGCGAAATGTGCATGCTTTGGTTGCATCCATATGCAGACTTGAAAACAAATGTCCACATGGTAGCGGACCACAATGTGTGTCTTTGGGCAATTGGGCATCATTGGCAAAAGTGGGCATGTAAGTAATCCATACCCAACCCTCCATTAAGTCATGATGAACTATGTTTTGGTTGAGACTGTCTTTATCCTATATATACTTTGTAGTCAAATTTGACACTAGAATACATGTTTTTGACTCATATCGATGCCACATAGGCCGTTTAAAACCAGAGAAGTTGATTCTGAGGGGCTAGTTGACCTTTAAGGTCTGATAGGTTGATTCGTTGTTTTGTTACCAGATATAATTATCTGTTCAGATGGTTGTCCTCAGCATTGTGGCTAATTTGGCCAGGTTGGCCTATGAGAAATAAACCATGGTTTAAACAAAAGTTCACAAGTATGGCCCCCATCTGTCGGAGAGTGTCAATTCGTTAACAGGCGAACGGAGTATGCTAAGGTGTATCCTACCATGGAAGAGTTTTTAAATCTGCCACACCGCTTTGAAACAGCTGTTGTATTCCTGAGTGGCACAGTGGTCTAAGGCACTGCATCGCAGTGCTAACTGTGCCACTAGATCCTGGTTCGAATCCAGGCTCTGTCGCAGCCGGCCGCGACCGGGAGACTCATGGGCGGCGCACAATTAGTCCAGTGTAGGGGAGGGAATGGCCGGCAGGGATGTAGCTCAGTTGATAGAGCATGGCTTTTGCAATGCCAGGGTTGTGGGTTCGATTCCCACGGGGGGCCAGTATAAAAAAATATGTATTCACTAACTGTAAGTCGCTCTGGATAAGAGCGTCTGCTAAATGACTAAAATGTAAATGTAAATGTTGTATATTGGGATAAGAAAAGCACACATTTACAAAACAATATGCTACTTATCCTTTTATCTATAAAATGTCTAACACAACTAGCTATATTTATTTTGACCACTTTACAGATGTATTTTGGGATTCCACGTCTGTAAAAGTAATTTTCCTGATGAGCGCTAGAGTCATTTCATACAAGCACATTTATTTCCACATTTCTTCTAAACAAATGCACGGTGGATGGAGAAGAGGACGTGAGGAATCAAGGAAATCCAATTGAGTTTCTCCTGAGATTTGCCTGCATAACTCCACATAAATCAGCTTGTGATTTAACACAAATCTCCCATTGACATCAACACAAAGTTTTTGCATCTCAAATTTGGTTGACATAAGAAGCTAATCACAAAAGACTTTCAATCACTTTCCCCTTTAATTTGGCAATCTCTGTGTGAAGCTAGCCATAACTCTACCTCATGTTAGCTTTGTCGCTAATCCCCAGATTTTCTGTCCAACTCTGCTTAGCTTCTCCTTAGCCTCCCTCAGAGGGGAGCAACCTGGAATGTTAAAGAGGAAGGGAAACACTAGGCTTTAGAATGCCAGCTAACTGTAACTGTAAACCTTTCATGTTTGAGCTGATAATTGCCCCCATGTCGAAGAGATCGTTCTCGTGGGGAGAATAGAAACATAGATCGGCCTGTAACACCTCAGATAATGGCCAGGGAGGATGAATGTGTGTGTTGTAGAGAGATGGTGGCGATACAGCACAAAATCCCAGCGAAGGGTGTCTGTATTACGTCCAGTCAGAGTTTCCTCTCAGTCTGTCTTGATAGCGATGTGTTGGATATGTCACTTATTCTTATGAAGGACTTCTTGGCAGAGGTTACTTGACCTGTCAGCAGCCGGTAAGCCTGTTTATTAATTGCTAACATTTGCTTGATTATACTGTAAATTGATTGAAGCTAACGTCAGTAGTTTTGTAATGATAACCAATAATGGGGTGGTAAATGTAAGCACTATGATATACCAGACAATGACTATTTCCAACAATGTTAATGTTCTTACCCTTTGATTAGAAGACCGGATTCAAATCACCGCCTGCAACATGTAACTTCATAACTACATTGAGATTTCGTTTCGATGGTGGATTAAGTACACATTTGATGTTTGGCTATCAAACTTATTTATGTTTTTTCTTTGTAGAACATACAGGCTGGCTGCTTACTGCCAGATCACTCTATGGGCACAAAGTAAATTAAATGTGAATGGCTTTGAAAATTAAAAAGATACCCTTGTTTTTGTGAGAAATCTTCCAAAAAAGAACAGGAATTTCGCATTAATATGAAAAGCGTATACTAAAATATGAAAATACTACATGTAGTGTCTCAAAATCGATATCTATCTTACCTCTATATTGTTTTATCTCCTGCGGATTCGAGAACAAAGATGAGTTCAACGGGAAAGTGAGCCTGTCAGGTTGTTTATTCTGGCACAGCATCAAGCCTAGCTGACACGATGCTGTGCAATTTCCCTTATTTCTTTACAAAAAAAGAATCTCTGGCCTCCATTAGTTGCCCTAATTTTGGCCATCATACAAGGGTAAGAACTCCAATAACTTTTGAACAGATTACGATAGAGACATGAGGTTTTGGACCATTGGTTTTCTTAGAGGATTATCTACACAATTAACATATTATTTTACCCATTGGTCAAAATATGCGTTTTTTATTGGACACCCTACATCCTGGCTCATGGCAGACATTAATCAGCTCTGTCAGTTTGCTATCGAAGACAATGTATTTTGCTTCTTGCACACACTCTTCGATAGAAACTCCTGGCTCGCACTGTGACGATTGTGATTCTGAGCTGCTTCTCGTAGGCTCATACAGTGAGTCCAGGTCCTTACTCTCACTCTCAGTCAGCTCCTCAATGATCTGTGCTGGAAAGTGGCCAGACTTGGTCGTTTACAGACGGACGTGAGCACAGTCTAGCTGGGCCTTCAGCTCTGGAGTGATGGTCCAGGTGGTTCTCTTCTCTAACACATCACAAGGACTTTGGCACCCAGCGGTCAGTTTGGCAAGCAGTACTAACCATTCTTTCCTGTTGGTAGAAAAAAAATAAAGGCAGTTGTACTAAGCTCACGATGAGGCATCTATATATTAGGCTATAGCTATATTCTTCAAGAATCATTGCATATGCATTGTCAATTTTATATTCAAAATGGCCTCAGGAATGACAGATTGTGGCTTGAAATTAAAAATAGCCTTACAAATAACATGGGGTGCATGTAACACCTTTGGCTCCTACTGCACAGTCTCCATGGTCTCCTCCAGGATTAAAACCTTTTCAGTGATAACGATGTCATCCTGAAAACAAACAAAAGTTTTGTTACGTTGACAGAACCCAAATATATCAGTTGGCGTTAACTTGACTTGTTGCAAATGTGTTACACACGCACACACACACCACACAGCAGAGCAAATACAGGGAGCGACATTTATCCTTCAGCAAACATTATGTCAACATCAGTCTAGCTATCTGAGGTGGAGCTAACAAAGCCATGTAGCTAGCTAGCTAGCAAAACTTATTGACAGCTAACGACAGCTAGTTAGCTGCAGCAGGCCAAAACAAACCTCTGTCAGCATAATTATATAGTTGACTAGTTAGCTAGCTATCTGAGGTGGAATCTAGCTAGATTATAACAGCTTTACACAGAGCAACTTTGTTGCAATTTTAGTTGCTGTTGAATTGCTGGCTAACGTTAGTTGCTGTGGGTGTTAGTTACACAAAGCACTTGAGACGCAATTTAGTTTCCTTCAACTGAGTTGCAAAAAAGTCGCCCTGTGTAACGCTATCCTAGACAACACTGCACAATCGGCATACCTTCACTTACTCGCACCACCTCCTCTGTTCATTCCTTGACTCTGAAGTCATCAATGTTGTTTATAATGGTCGGTCAGTAACCCCTACACCGTAACCCTAGAAATCTTTTTCTAGTTTTGTGGGTCCTTGGGTAGCTGATGGTTGCTTACACAAGGACTGTTTATATAGCAATTTGTACAGTCTGGGGCTAAACCGTTCACATTTGAATTACTTATTGCCATCTTCGCCGTCCGTTGCTAATTTTTCGATTCACTCTCCACACCACAACTCAATACCACAGACAATTTTCTCACTCCTACCAATGACGCATTGGCTTCAGTCGTTACTATGGCAATTTAAGATGGAGCTGACCATAGCTCAAATAAACGTTCAAGATCAAAATACTAAAAATAAAGATTTCTGTTACATGCACATGTTTAGAATTAGTGGATGAAATACATCTCGTTGCTTAACTTTACTTCCTAAAGTGTTTCCGTTCCCCTTTAAAACCGACGACTCACGACTGAATTGCCATGGAAACCACCAGGTGACCCGAACACCAGGCTCAGCTCTGCCTATTGAGCCAGTGAGCTAATTACAAAGTCAATGACATTTGCTAACATTACAAGTCGGGAAGCTTGGCTCTGAGACAGGAGCCTGTACTTAAGTGATGATGCTGCAGTTTTGGCCTACTAACACCAGGGGGGGATAGAGAGTTGTAATGCCCGCGTTGGGAGTGAGTGCAGTATTTTTGACATTCACTACACCACATTTTCACAAGCAGCTACCATAGCAACCATGCCATTATAGAAAAGGTGTACATGTCTGAATTACTTTCATTATTATGAAGTTGTACAGAATTATGTGTTTTCACTTTAACCTTGGACAATTAACTTCAGTAGAAGCAAGTGAAAATGCTCATTTCTATAGCGGAGAATAACATACAGATGTGCATCAACAAGAGAGGAGCAGAAGAGACAGAAGTATCACTACAAAGCAGACAGGATGAATTAATTTAGCTCTTCAAAAGCAAGACCAAGAGCCTACCATCCATATAAAAGAAGCTTTCATTTCAGCAATGTGACTGAATAGAACATAAGTTATTATTCTCCAGTCATGAAACATTGATTACAACAATACCTTCCTACCTAATTAACAAGTTCTCTAATGTCTTTTGAGGGCTGCCTGGTAGACTATTTAATATTTTTCCAACGTGGTATTGTTCAATAGATGGAGTCTCAACAGGCCCCTGTTAAAAAAGCGTTGCAACAACATTGTGAAATTGAGGGAGTGGAGACAGACAGTAACTAAATATTCTTTATGAGATCAGTATTTACATAACAAAGACTTTGTTTCGCATTGGGAGAGCTTTTAATTAGTTCTGTTCTAAGCGATCAGCTATCAGTTAAAAAAAAAAATTAAGCCCCTGTCACAGAGTCTACAACTACGGCACTGCAGTAAAACTAGATGAAGCACAACACAGAAATCAATATCAATTCAGTGCGCATGCTAAGGCATTTGAGTTGACAGCACACTCGGCAAAGGTGTATTCAGGGGGTGGGCTAAGGTGACTATTTTTTGCCACACATAATTAATTTTTTGTGTGACTGAATAGCACAGGAAGACAGGATTTCATTTGGTTGCAATTATAATGTAAATGTGATATTTGACCTAACAGAGTGCCTGGTGCCTGTGTTGATTTCTAATTGACTCTGTTTGCAGGAAACTGATTTTAGAGGACTAATGAGCCCTCCGGAGACTCCGGCTGGCATTTTAGTAAGGGCCTTCATCACCCTCCTTTAGGGGCCCTTTCTCAGACACAGTTCCCATTGTTATCAAGCTGTTGCTCTGATGTCTTTCTGAAGATAGGGTTGTCACTAACCAGGTTTCCATCCAACCTTTTTATGCAAGTAAAGTACGATGGATAAAAAATGTCACTACAGGCCTGATGGAAACAGCAAATGTGTCGGTAAACTTTCCAAATGTCGACAAAACAAAATACGCTAGACAAGGTGGGATCTTCCAGTTGAAGCTCGCATCTGCTACAAGACCATGGTGCTTGCCTACGGAGCTGTGAGGGGAACGGCACCTCCGTACCTTCAGGCTCTGATCAGTCCCTACACCCAAACGAGGGCATTGCGTTCATCCACCTCTGGCCTGCTGGCTCCCCTACATCTGCGGAAGCACAGTTCCCGCTCAGCCCAGTCAAAACTGTTCGCTGCTCTGGCACCCCAATGGTGGAACAAGCTCCCTCACGACGCCAGGACAGCGGAGTCACTCACCACCTTCCGGAGACATTTGAAACCCCACCTCTTTAAGGAATACCTGGGATAGGATAAAATAATCCTTCTACCCCCCCTTACCCCACCCCACCCCCCAAAAAACAAAAAAACAAACATTGTAAAGTGGTTATCCCACTGGCTATAAGGTGAATGCACCAATTTGTAAGTCGCTCTGGATAAGAGCGTCTGCTAAATGATGTAAATGTAATTTTTTGTGTCAGTTAAAATTAATTATGCGAGAAATAGTGGTGGAAACGCTTTTATGCGTAGATATTGATATATTATACAATGGGTGGGTCTAATCCTGAATGCTGATTGGTTAAAACCGGCTAAATCTATGACATTAAAATGCCTATTTACTCTGTTCCATCTGACTGCGCAATCCACTGTATCATCAGCCCAGCCAGGCAAGTTATAAACTTATCTCCACTATAAAAAGCATCTAGACATTATCTCACATTTAGTTTTCAACAGCGGAGATTTGTATAAACCTTGCTGTCTGTCTCGCCGACATTTGCAACATTGTTTCAATTTTCAAATTCAATCTCCAGGTGTCCCATAGTAATGAACGTGTCGGGAGTCGGGACAAGACAGACAGGCAGGCAATGTTTCTCAGCCAGTCGAAATCATGAATCAGCTGGCATCATTTTTATGGATATGTGTGGGGGTACAGGTTAGTCGAGGTAGTTTGTACATATAGGTTGGGGTGAAGCGACTATACCTAGATAATAAACAGCGAGTAGCAGCAGTCTTATAGCTTCGGGGTAGAAACTGTTAAGGAGCCTTTTGGACCTAGACTTGGCGCTCCAGTACTGCTTGTCGTGCGGTAGCAGAGAGAACAGTCTATGACTTGGGAGACTGGAGTCTGACAATTTTTTGGGCCTTCCTCTGACTCCGCCTAGTATATAGGTCCTGGATGGCAAGAAGCTTGGCCCCAGTGATGTATTGGACCATACGCGCTACCCTCTGTAGCGCCTTACGGTTGGATACCGAGCAGTTGCCATACCAGGCGGTGATGCAACAGGTCAGGATGCTCTAAATTGCAGTTGTAGAACCTTTTGAGGATCTGGGGACCCATGCCAAATCTTTTCAGTCTCCTGAGGGGGAAAAGGTGTTGTCGTGGCCGCTTCACGACTGTCTTGGTGTGTTTGGACCATGATAGTTTGTTGGTAATGTGGACACCAAGGAACTTGAAACTCTCAACAAGCTCCACTACAGCCCCATCAACGTTAATGGGGGCCTATTCTGCCCTCCTTTCCCTGTAGTCCACGATCATCTCCTTTGTCTTGCTCACATTGAGGGAGAGGTTGTTGTCCTGGCACCACACTGCCAGGTCTCTGACCTCCTCCCTATAGGCTGTCTCATTGTTGTCTGTGATCAGGCCTACCACTGTTGTGTCGTCAGAAAACTTAATGATAGTGTTGGAGTCGTGCTTGGCCACGCAGTTATGGGTGAACAGGGAGTACAGGAGGGGACTAAGCACACACGTGGCAGATGTGTTGTTGCCTACCCTTATCACCTGGGGGCGGCCCATCAGGAAGTCCAGGATCCAGTTGCAGAGGGAGGTGTTTAGTCCCAGGGTCCTTAGCTTAGTGATGCGCTTTGTGGGCACTATGGTGTTGAACGCTGAGCTGTAGTCAATGAACAGCATTCTCACATTGGTTTTCCTTTTGTCCAGGTGGGAAAGGGCGGTGTGGAGTGCGATTAAGATTGCGTCATCTGTGGATCTGTTGGGGCGGTATGCGAATTGGAGTGGGTCTAGGGTTTCTGGGATGATGGTGTTGATGTGAGCCATGACCAGCCTTTCAAAGCACTTCATGGCTACCGTCGTGAGTGCTACGGGGCGGTAGTCATTCAGTCAGGTTACCTTCGCATTTTTGGGCACAGGGACTATGGTGGTCTGCTTGAAACATGTGGGTATTACAGCCTTGGTCAGGGAGAGGTTGAAAATGTCAGTGAAGACACTTGCCAGTTGGTCCGCATATGCTCTGAGTAGACGACCTGGTAATCCGTCTGACCCCGCGTCCTTGTAAATATTGACCTGTTTAAAGGTCTTGCTCACATCGGCTACGGAGAGCGTGATCACACAGTCGTCCGGAACAGCTGGTGCTCTCATGCATGCTTCAGTGTTGCTTGCCTCGAAGCGAGCATAAAAGGCATTTAGCTCGTCTGGTAGGCTCGCTTCACTACACCAACCATGCCCGCACTGTATTTGCAAGGTGTTGGCTAGAGCGCATCAGTAGAATTGAAAATGCGATGGAAACCCATTTAACTATTTTTTATTCAGTACATGGGAATTTAACTGCAAAACTTGTTTTTATGTGCACTACGTCATCATGCACAGCCTTTAATCCTCAAAAGACCAATTTCATGGAAACATCTCTGGTGTGAAAATGCACATATTGTTTTTATGCAGATTTTAGAATATTCACATGAAAATCTGTTGCAAATTGGATGGACACCTAGCTATTCTATCCAAAGATGTATTCACAGGGATGGTCAACTCCATTCCTCGGGGGCCTGATTGGTGTCACACTTTTGCCCCAGTCCCAGCTAACACACCTGACTTCAATAATCAACTAATCATGATCTTCAGTTTAGAATGCAATTAGTTTAATCAGCTGTGTTTGCTAGGGATGGGGGAAAAGTGTGACACCACTCCGGCACCCGAGGACTGGAGATGCCCATCCATGATTTAGGACATGCTTTAGGGGTTTGCATCTTTGTAGGTGTAGTTTTGAACTAGATGTGTTTATGTTGAGGACCCTTTGAGTATGATGAAATACGGGCTGGATTCAACCCGAGTGCCCCTTTTCAGCTATGCACCTTTTAAAGGTAACGTTTCCGCGTTCCAGTTGTCGGCTCAATTGGAAATTACCTTTAAATGTCAATCACACTAAAGCGCGGATCTTCCGCCGTCCGGATTTAATCTAGGCTTAAGCTAATTGGCACATATTGTAGTGATTGTACAGTCATTGCACCTCTGTGCTCACCCTGTGTGTGTTGACACATCCCCTGCAATCCTATTGACTACAGTTGTTCATAGGTATTGCATGTACTGGGCATGCGCCTGGTGATTGTCAGGTAACGACAATCTTGTGTCAAAGCTAAGCGTCCTAACACATACTAACATTTTTACATTTAAGTCATTTCGGCAGACGCTCTTATCTAGAGCGACTTACATGAGCAATTAGGGTTAAGTGCCTTGCTCAAGGGCACATCGACAGATTTTTCACCTAGTCAGCTTGGGGATTTTAACCAGCACCATTCGGTTACTGGCCCAACGCTCTTAAATGCTAGACTACTTAAAGCTAGGTGCTACTTGTTCACACTGTGCTGTGAGTTATCTTACTTGTGGAAGTTTATAAACAGCATTCCTTGTTGTCCCAAGCATTGTTACATTCTCTAATAACCAACCAAAAATCGTCGCTCAACATAAAAAAAGGGAACTAACAAATGAATCACTGACGAGTACGTTCATAACAAACACCCACCATGGATGCCCACTAGAGTTGCCTGATATCAGACAAACTAAAGGAAAATAACACCCCCATCAACTTAGGTTAGGGAGTAAAAACAAACGTGGAGCAAACCAAACAGGGGAGACCAGATAAAATATGTCATATTCACAAACTTAAAGAGGGAGACCAAACCATCGGTCTAGCTCTTCCAACATCTCTCATGCCCCCTGGAGCATTGGCGCTGCAGCTCTTAAATATCAGCACAGTTGAAACTAACGACTGACTAATGAGGCGACAGGTGCAACACATCCTGGCCAACAAGGATGATTCCAATCAGTGCGCGTCCACACCGAAATAGGACCAACCTCGAAATCGAAAACCAAAGTCAGTAACACCTTCCTCCTTAAGACAACATATATATACTGATGATCGGTCTCTGGCGAGTAAGGAGCTGGTTTTTACATGTTGTGTATGTTTATTTCTTCTGAACACATTTCCGTTTGTTGACAATGTCAATTATTGCATAGTTTAAAAATATGTACTTTTATGTTAGCTAGCTGGACATGCAAATGCTGCCAAGTACTAAACAGTAAACCAATCAAAACTTGTGTACTATCCAGGTACCATCTCTGCTGATCATGTCTGCCAATCACGTTCTCCGTACCTAAGGACAGTACATAAACACAGCTGGTGACAGCTCCTGAGAGATCTCCATCTGAAAAATTGCTATCATGTAAAGTATTTTATATTTATTTTATTTAGTTATAGAAATGTGATACCATCAATGCAATCTATAAAACAACAACTTTACATAGAACGCAGCAACCATAGCAATGTAGCTAGCTACAACAACCTGTTGCTAGCTAGCAGGAGCAGATAGCTTTATCACTACTAGCATGTCATTCCGGGACAGGGCACTTTAGCTATCATTATTTAATCATTTAAGACTACAAAAAACTATAGGTCAAGTATTGTAAAGCTAATACAGTCATCAAGGCAGGACTCACTAATTTCATTCATGCTGAAAAATAAGAAATGCCACATTATCCCTGTCAAAAGTCCTAGTTGGAGCACCCTACCTCTATCCCTATCCTAGTGGCCTAGTTGTTGTAATTTAACTGTCAGGATGTTCATTTGTAGCTCAAACTACAATCCTTTGCTGTGATGATTTCTTTGATTAATTCTTCTCTCACTTTTGTCTCCATGCGCTATTCAGCTCTCCTCTCCTATGTCCTGTTCACAGAGATCAACCAAGTGCTATCCACCAAGCATGGGCTCAGTTGATTCACTCACCTGTGAGGAGAACCATCCTACTGCATTGAGACCCCATATGCATTTGCCTGTTGTCTATTCATTGTGAGTTTCATCTCACACAGTCTAGTGCATTTTAGAGTTGAAGAGCACCAACTACAGATACACTAGCTTGTTAGAGCATCTTGTAGACTAAATTCAATAAAGGATCAGTTTGACAAGGTGAAAAACAGAATATTTTACTATTGTAACATGCAGTGATGACAATTCTATTGTCCCCCGTTAGGAGCCCAGGCTTTTGCCGTAGATAGTAGAGTTCTCGTCTCTGGACCACACAACCTTAAGAATGCATTCCGCTAAGGCACTTCTCTCTCTACATCAGTTGGCTACATTGGTGACCAGGGTGGGATCCTTTCGATACACCTATAGGGCCTGGGCACACGAATGCTCCTAGAGAGAGAGGGGGGAAGGGGAATGCTGAAGCATGCGTTAATGACAGTTCTACTGTCTCCATCAGAGGCTCAGGCTTTTGACATAGATGATAAAAACTCTAATTTCTGGACTGCAACATTGTAAGATTGTGTCCCCCATGGCACTTCTCTCTCTATATGGGCTTTTCTAGAAACTAGGGTACCAGTGAGGATTTCCTACACTGGACAACTTGTTACAGCTGTCATTGATAATAATCTACCAAGTTTTTTCATTTCATTACATTAAGATATAAGGGGGATCATAGATATATTAAATAAAATTCAGGAGTTGATTTAAAACCTATGTTTAACCCTTTATCATGCATGGTTGGTGTCTTGACGGATTTGTCCAAAATCGTGTGACATAAAACATTACTTTTTTGTCCATGCACTTATGGCAGAGTAAGTTGTCCTTATATCATATATATATATATGTGTATGTATAGCATTAATCAGTTAAATTAGACATTGCATTTGAACCCTGTAAGAATCCTGGATCTAGCTGTTGGGCAGTTTTTTTGTATAGAGATCTCAGAAATGCAGTGTAACTACATAACATTTTGTCTCCTTATGTTATGTGGTGAAACCTGCTTGATTTACAGCAGGGTCTCGTTAGATTTAACAGAGACCAAGGTAATGAGTTCATGTTTTTGTGCATCGGATTGGACAGTCTCCCGTGCGCAATTGTGTAGGATAGAATATAGCGCAACACCCAAAACTCTTCCTATTAATTATTATGGAAAGATAACAAATTACATAGCCTAGTGGGCTTATTCACAATATGATCTGGTAATGAAATAACATGACAAATACGTTTTTCTTCTCCATATTACACCTGCAATTTTAATACAAGGGGCTTGAAGTAGCCTACTTGAATTTGGAGCACAGAAATTCAACTACTGGAATAGGACTACCTTGAAAATTAGACATTTCCTCAATTTGGTGCTTGAAAAGTCCTTGTAATTACTGTAGCCAATTTATTAGTTCTCATGCTCCCTTATAATTATCTGTGATTTCATTTTTGATCCTTTTTTGTGAGAGATGTGGCCACTTTCGTTTGTTTCCTGCAGCTTCAATTGAAGGGTATTATACTACTCTGTTGCAGTCAAACCACGTGCGGTTATTCTGGGGAAGACAGCATCTAATGTTGGCTTCAACTTGGCTTACATTTACATTACATTTACATTTTAGTCATTTAGCAGGCGCTCTTATCCAGAGCGATTTACAGTGAGGGAAAAAAGTATTTGATCCCCTGCTGATTTTGTATGTTTGCCCACTGACAAAGAAATGATCAGTCTATAATTTTAATGGTAGGTTTATTTGAACATTGAGAGACAGAATAACAACAACAAAATCCAGAAAAACGCATGTCAAAAATGTTATAAATTGATTTGCATTTTAATGAGGGAAATAAGTATTTGACCCTCTGCAAAACATGACTTAGTACTTGGTGGCAAAACCCTTGTTTGCAATCACAGAGGTCAGGCGTTTCTTGTAGTTGGCCACCAGGTTTGCACACATCTCAGGAGGGATTTTGTCCCACTCCTCTTTGCAGATCTTCTCCAAGTCATTAAGGTTTCGAGGCTGATGTTTGGCAACTCGAACCTTCAGCTCCCTCCACAGATTTTCTATGGGATTAAGGTTTGGAGACTGGCTAGGCCACTCCAGGACCTTAATGTGCTTCTTCTTGAGCCACTCCTTTGTTGCCTTGGCCGTGTGTTTTGGGTCATTGTCATGCTGGAATACCCATCCACAACCCATTTTCAATGCCCTGGCTGAGGGAAGGAGGTTCTCACCCAAGATTTGATGGTACATGGCCCCGTCCATCGTCCCTTTGATGCAGTGAAGTTGTCATGTCCCCTTAGCAGAAAAACAACCCCAAGGCATAATGTTTCCACCTCCATGTTTGACGGTGGGGATGGTGTTCTTGGGGTCATAGGCAGCATTCCTCCTCCTCCAAACACGGCGAGTTGAGTTGATGCCAAAGAGCTCAATTTTGGTCTCATCTGACCACAACACTTTCACCCAGTTCTCCTCTGAATCATTCAGATGTTCATTGGCAAACTTCAGACGGGCATGTACAGTGGGGAAAAAAGTATTTAGTCAGCCACCAATTGTGCAAGTTCTCCCACTTAAAAAGATGAGAGAGGCCTGTAATTTTCATCATAGGTACACGTCAACTATGACAGACAAAATGAGAAGAAAAAAAATCCAGAAAATCACATTGTAGGATTTTTAATGAATTTATTTGCAAATTATGGTGGATAATAAGTATTTGGTCAATAACAAAAGTTTCTCAATACTTTGTTATATACCCTTTGTTGGCAATGACACAGGTCAAACGTTTTCTGTAAGTCTTCACAAGGTTTTCACACACTGTTGCTGGTATTTTGGCCCATTCCTCCATGCAGATCTCCTCTAGAGCAGTGATGTTTTGGGGCTGTCGCTGGGCAACACGGACTTTCAACTTCCTCCAAAGATTTTCTATGGGGTTGAGATCTGGAGACTGGCTGACCATATGACATTCTCCCAATCCTCTTCTGGATCATCCAAATGCACTCTAGCAAACTTCAGACGGGCCTGGACATGTACTGGCTTAAGCAGGGGGACATGTCTGGCACTGCAGGATTTGAGTCCCTGGCGGCGTAGTGTGTTACTGATGGTAGGCTTTGTTACTTTGGTCCCAGCTCTCTGCAGGTCATTCACTAGGTCCCCCCATGTGGTTCTGGGATTTTTGCTCACTGTTCTTGTGATCATTTTGACCCCACGGGGTGAGATCTTGCGTGGAGCCCCAGATCGAGGGAGATTATCAGTGGTCTTGTATGTCTTCCATTTCCTAATAATTGCTCCCACAGTTGATTTCTTCAAACCAAGCTGCTTACCTATTGCAGATTCAGTCTTCCCAGCCTGGTGCAGGTCTACAATTTTGTTTCTGGTGTCCTTTGACAGCTCTTTGGTCTTGGCCATAGTGGAGTTTGGAGTGTGACTGTTTGAGGTTGTGGACAGGTGTCTTTTATACTGATAACAAGTTCAAACAGGTGCCCTTAATACAGGTAACGAGTGGAGGACAGAGGAGCCTCTTAAAGAAGAAGTTACAGGTCTGTGAGAGCCAGAAATCTTGCTTGTTTGTAGGTGACCAAATACTTATTTTCCACCATAATTTGCAAATAAATTCATTAAAAATCCTACAATGTGATTTTCTGGATTTTTTTCCTCAATTTGTCTGTCATAGTTGACGTGTACCTATGATGAAAATTACAGGCCTCTCTCATTTTTTTAAGTGGGAGAACTTGCACAATTGGTGGCTGACTAAATACTTTTTTCCCCCACTGTATATGTGCTTTCTTGAGCAGGGGGACCTTGCGAGCGCTGCAGGATTTCAGTCCTTCACGGTGTAGTGTGTTACCAATTGTTTTCTTGGTGACTATGGTCCCAGCTGCCTTGCGATCATTGACAAGATCCTCCCGTGTAGTTCTGGGCTGATTCCTCACCGTTCTCATGATCATTGCAACTCCACGAGGTGAGATCTTGCATGGAGCCCCAGGCCGAGGGAGATTGACAGTTCTTTTGTGTTTCTTCCATTTGCGAATAATCACACCAACTGTTGTCACCTTCTCACTAAGCTGCTTGGCGATGGTCTTGTAGCCCATTCCAGCCTTGTGTAGGTCTACAATCTTGTCCCTGACATCCTTGGAGAGCTCTTTGGTCTTGGCCATGGTGGAGAGTTTGGAATCTGACTGATTGATTGCTTCTGTGGACAGGTGTCTTTTATACAGGTAACAAATTGAGATTAGGAGCACTCCCTTTAAGAGTGTGCTCCTAATCTCAGCTTGTTACCTGTATAAAAAGACACCTGGGAGCCAGAAATCTTTCTGATTGAGAGGAGGTCAAATACTTATTTCCCTCATTAAAATGCAAATCAATTTTTTTGACATGCGTTTTTCTGGATTTTGTTGTTGTTATTCTGTCTCTTACTGTTCAAATAAACCTACCATTAATATTATAGACTGATCATTTCTTTGTCAGTGGGCAAACGTACAAAATCAGCAGGGGATCAAATACCTTTTCCCCTCACTGTACAGGAGCAATTAGGGTTAAGTGCCTTGCTTTCCATAGAAATCCTTCCATTAAAAAAGGAACCTGGTTGTCGTCATTATAAAAACAGCGATGGTGAGATTAATGCTACCTTCTGCTATTCATGGTTTTATTGTGTGTGTGACGTAATATGCCGGGAGTCAGGAAGCAGGTGCAGAAGGTGAGTTTAATAATGAAACGATGCAGATGAACAGAACATGAGAAGCGTACAGAACATGAGAGAAAACAATACTACCTAGTGACTGCTGTCTAAATAAAGGGGGCATACTCAAGGAGATAATGATGACCAGGTGTGCGTAATGATTGTTGCCAGGGCCGGTGGTTAGTAGACCGGCGACGTTGAGCGCTGGAGAGAGGGAGTAGGCGTGACAGTTAAGGGAGTAGGCGTGACAGGCCTAAAATATACATTATTCTTAAAGTGGTATTGGCCTACTTTTACACTTTTTGCATGCTTTTTTGTAGGAGTTCTATATTAGGCCCTATATGTACAATTATATAAATTATACAATTGAGGACCTTGAAAATTACAATTAGGTGCTTGAAAAAGTCCTTCAACTTGACTTGCCAATGTCTGTATGAACCCTGCTTAAAGGATGTATAGTCCTAGGCCTATGTTGTTGTTTTATTGTTGGAGTTATGGGCCAATTTGCATATATTCACTTTTATTCCTCTAAGTACACATGTGGAACTGCATAAACATATCTTTATTTTTGTTTCAAACCATTTTGAGATGTTGATCCCAATGTCACACATTGGCCCCACTATTTATAGAAAGACCCATATACGTTGATTGGTAGGTTACACTATATTTAGATACTTCAAATACTGCCTGAGACACCTTTGCTATTTGTCTCCGTACTCAATAAATGGTGAAACACTAAATGTGATGGTGTTCTAATGTATATGCATGAAACGTACATAATGGAAAACCTTTCATGTTCTTCCTTCATCTAGTGTAGACTGCATCATCTAGCCTATTCCATCGACTCAAAACATACTGTAAATCCCCATGTTATTCCAGCTCACATCGGAAAAAAATTATAATAATAAATAATTGGTCATTTAGCAGACTCTCTTATCCAGAGTGACTTACAGGAGCAATTAGGGTTAAGTGCCTTGCTCAAGGGCACATCGACAGATTTTTCACCTAGTGGGCTCGGGGATTAGAACCAGCGACCTTTCGGTTACTGGCACAACGCTCTTAACCACTAAGCTACCTGCCGCCCATAAAAGACAACCAAATAAATAAGTTCCCTTTTCCTTTAAACTAATATGTCATTGTGTGCTCAGCCTCAGAAGGGTTCATCAGCACCTCTGATCATGGCGCCCGCTCCGCTCTCCCCTCAGACACTGTGAATTCTGGGGGATTAGGGGGGCTAGTGAGCGAGTTTGTCAGAAGGCGATAAGTGCGGCCGCCTGGGCCTCTGTAGTTCCATCATCATGACAGTGTCTCTGAGGCTCCCATTGATCTCAGCTCTAACTGGGAGACAGGAAGGCCCTCTAGCGGAGCTGCAGCGCTGAGAGACTCCATTTGGAGGGGCTAGGGATGCAGTTCCCACAGGGGGCCTGGTCAGAAAAATGGCCTCCATTTGTTCACACACAGGGAGCGTGCTCTTATGAAGAGATTCCTAGGGAGGTGTGTGTGTGTGTGTGCATGCATTCTTGTGTGTTTGCCTTTGCACAATAATGTTTTCTTTGTTTGAGCATGCCTGAGATCAAGAGTGTACAATGTGATGATTCAATGTATTAGCATGCATAGTGTAAGGACACACTAAACATACTACTCCTCTGAAAATAGTTTGCATTCTACTGAATGACACTATTTACCCAGGCTTTCATACCATGACGCATTGTCATGCCCTACGTGAAACACTGTCTCTGTAGATGTACAGAACCACAGGGGACCGAGTCATGGTGTGCAAGACTTAAAACTCAACAGACGGGTAGATTCGGTTTAATATTCAGAGGCTGTACCCATGGGGATGAGTATTCTGAGGAGGGGGAAGAAAACAGTGGACACTCCACAGAGTTGTTAATTTAGATGCCAAAACAAAAGTAATCAAGCGTGATAGTAGATTAAAGACATCTGTATCGATTGTACCCAGGCCCAGCCAAGGAGACAGGGATTCTGCACACACACCCCTGGTTCCGCGGCAGGCAGACAGGGAGAGAAAACACAACCAGATTCTCCTGTCACAACAGGCTTTGTGGAGAGCTGTGAGGTGGCTAGTTACCGTATATCTACAGCATACCCGTGGCCCCAGCCGAGCAGTGTAGCAGGCGCCGCAGGCGAGCGTGTTAGAATGCAGAGGGTGGAAATGGAGAGACACTCAAGAGATGATGAGGCCTGTCAGAGGAGGAGAGGGGGTGGGGGGGGGGGGGGGGGGGGGGGGGGGGGGGGGGAGGAGGTCTCAGCCTAGGCAGTAGAGAAGGGGCATGGGGGGGTACGCAGAACGGAAGGGGAATCTCAATCCACTGCACCGCTGTCATCACTGTCATCATAAAATTTGTGGCTGCAATAAAAGGGGCTGACACTTTTAAGAGGTTTGCAGTGACAATTTTATGGCCTTTTGTCTTGGAGTCCTCTGCAGGCGCTCCAGTCTGCAGCTGTGTAGGGGCCGCCGTCGCAATGAGGCCTGAGGGGCTTCGCTCAATCCATCTCTGAATTGGAATATTCTATTTGTTTACTGTTCAAACGTTTCCCTGGAATACCCAACGTCAATTATGAATCCTCTGTGCCAGTTTACTGGCTGGCCTTGTATTCATTCCTCTTCTCATGGAGTAAGACATTAAGACATGAGAAGTCAGTATGACGACAGCTGTTCCTAGAACTACCTTCCTTCCAACTCCAACTGTACAATTCCATAGAAAATCCTGTAATATGAAAGTGAACAATAGTATTTACCCCACAAGTGATTTAAACACCAGGGTCTCTCCTTAATCAGCAGCATCGTTTACTTTGTGACGCAAAAGGCTAATCGACTGTTTTCTCTCTCGGTTAACCTATAAAGGGATTTCAGCATTAAATCCATTGACTCTGTACTACTTTTATTTATTCTCAATAATTGCCAGTTTCAGAGAAAGGGAATCAAATGGGGAAATGGCAGCAGTTGCTACTGAATAACCTTCTTCACCAGCAATTTTTTGACAGTGAAGTTTACATTTAATAGATTTGTTTATCATCAGGTTGTTTCCAGCTAGTCTATTCCATTTACTACAATGGCCCACTGTCAAATGTGCTGCCCATACACCCCCACAGTCACCAATGAAGGAGTATAAGGTCAAGAGACTCTCGGTCCAGCCAGTCTCCCCTCTCCAACTCTATTAAACTGGTCTGTGATGACAGATAGGCAGCCAAGGCCTCTTGCTGGACATAAAAGGACAATAAGCCGGTGCTAATCAGGATCTAATGAGACAGAGTAGGCAACCTAATGAATCTGGCTACAGGAGAGGGATGAGAGGAAAAGATAGGGGAAAGTCGCCAAATCTCTGGTTCTAGGGGGGCCTCTCCAACTCACATCACCAGTGGAGATGTTTGGAATGGGATGGACACAGAGCCAAAGTATGGGTATCATCACACACTCCCTGATTGTGTTATGATGAAAGTACTAACACAATGCCATATGCCCCAAGTCAAGACAAGGGTTGTGGGAAGATATGTTAATTGTCTGATGAGAGATTTGATTAGATCAATCGCTCAGTCCATTGCAATTAAAGTGATAGGCATAATTAATAATGAGTGAGCATTTTATGTTTTGGGAACAAATCTGCATAGGTTTATTGATAAATGGGTCACCTCACCAACATCAGCAAGGGGTTTAAACAACATCATGTGAAACATATTTTTGGCCACACTGAAGAGTGGACATTTTCAGTCCAACATTTACCAGGTTGATATGATGTGAGACAGCGCTAAGACTTGATATAGCTCAGATATGACAGCTAATGTCGGTGATGAGCTGTGACTTACCATATATCTGTCATTAACATGGTCTTCCTGTTTTGGTAATGTGACGAATGCTAAATTATTTCTCATATGTTTCCCCAGAGCTCTGTTCGTCATGATTCTTTCGCAAGACTATAAAATTGCTGGTCATCACCACTCACCACTGATTTAATACAACTAGCCTAGCCCCATCCATTCTTCAGTGCAATCAAGACACTCATGAGTGGCTGTCTGCGACTGTGTGTGTTTGGAATATAGGAACATATTGGAACGGGCACAGACCGAGCACATAGCTTGAGGTTTACTATAAACTGTTTTCCTCAACTGTGACTTTAATTAGATTTATTTACTTAATTCCTATTTAGTCTGTATTGTTTGTGGGTAATTAGACAGGTTAATTTGTGTTTGTAGAGAGCTGGGGCTTCGTGCTTCCTACATTGAAGATGTGCCAACGACGCCAGTCTGATTCTGTATACCACACAGCTTTAACTATCTTTTTGATCTGGCTAATGATGGCAGAAAGATTTGCTTGCTTTGAGTGCGGAAACATGGGAACTAATACACATTCACACCTGTCACGATCGTCTAATGAGGGAGACCAAAGCGCAGCGCGTTGAGCGAACATGACTTTATTAAATTAAAGTACTCACTACAAAAAACAACAAACAATGACGAATCGTGAAGTCCTCAGTTACAATGACTGACAAGGAACAAAAACCCACAACACTAAGGTGAACACTGACAGTTTAAATATGGCTCCCAATCAGAGATAACGAGCCGACAGCTGACACTCGTTACCACTGATTGGGAGTCACACAACCAAACACGGAAACACAACCAAATACAACACAACCAATACCAAACACAACCAAATGAACACACCCTGGCTCAAAATACACAGTCCCGGAGCCAGAGCGTGACAGTACCCCCCCCTAAAGGCGCGGACTCCGACCGCGCCTACACCCCAAATAGGGAAGGGCTGGGTGGGTATTGCTCCTCGGAGGCGGCTCCGGCTCCGGGCTTGACCACCACCCTACTACAATCCCCCCCGTAGTGCCCCCAGTCCGATCTGACCCAGTTAGCTGGATCAGGACTGCCGACGCGCACCCCTGGCTTGGCGCGTGAGGCAGGAATGGACCGGACCTGGCAGACGATACGCACCCTTTGCATGGTGCGTGGAGCCGGAACAGGCCTCACCAGGCTGAAGACTCGCATCCCTGGCTTGGTGCGAGTAGCAGGAATGGGCTGAATCCGGCTGACGACTCGCACCCTTGGCTTGGTGCGAGTAGCAGGAATGGGCTGAATCCGGCTGACGACTCGCACCCTTGGCTTGGTGCGAGTAGCAGGAATGGGCTGAATCCGGCTGACGACTCGCACCCTTGTCTTGGTGCGGGGAGCAGGACTGAGCCGGACCGGGCTGACGACGCGCACCACTGACCTGGTGCGGGGAGCTTGGATGGGCCGGACTGGGCTGGCGACGCGCACCACAGACTTGGTGCGGAGAGCAGGAACGGGCCGGACAGGGCTGACGAAACGCACCATAGACTTGGTGCGGAGAGCAGGCACGGGCCTGACAGGGCTGGCGACGCGCACCACAGACTTGGCGCGGAGAGCAGGAACGGGCCGGACAGGGCTGACGACGCACACCACTGGCTTGGTGCGGGGAGCTTGGATGGGCCGGACTGTACTGGGGACACACACCACTGGCCCTACACCGGGATCTGGAACGGGCCGGACCGGACTGGCAACACACGCCAGTACCTCTCGCCGTGCCTCTACTTCCTCCATCCCCTCTTCGACCAGTGGCCCCCGTAACCCGGCGGCCTCCTCCGGCAACCCACTGGACCGCTCTATCGCGGCCTCCTGCTGGTCCGACGTCGTGAGCCCCCCCCTAAAAATGTTCTGGGGTTCTCTCCTCTTCGTGGACCAGGCCTCCATCGTTCTCGCCAGACTATCACCCCACTGCTCCAAAGTCCAACCTCTCTCCTCTTCTCTTGGCTTGGCCCAGTCGAGACTCCTACTCAACTGCTCCCAAGTCCATCCTCTCTCTTCTTCATGCTGCTTGATCTGGTTAAGGTGGGTTTTTCTGTCACGATCGTCTAATGAGGGAGACCAAAGCGCAGCGCGTTGAGCGAACATGACTTTATTAAATTAAAGTACTCACTACAAAAAACAACAAACAATGACGAATCGTGAAGTCCTCAGTTACAATGACTGACAAGGAACAAAAACCCACAACACTAAGGTGAACACTGACAGTTTAAATATGGCTCCCAATCAGAGATAACGAGCCGACAGCTGACACTCGTTACCACTGATTGGGAGTCACACGACCAAACACGGAAACACAACCAAATACAACACAACCAATACCAAACACAACCAAATGAACACACCCTGGCTCAAAATACACAGTCCCGGAGCCAGAGCGTGACAGTACCCCCCCCTAAAGGCGCGGACTCCGACCGCGCCTACACCCCAAATAGGGAAGGGCTGGGTGGGTATTGCTCCTCGGAGGCGGCTCCGGCTCCGGGCTTGACCACCACCCTACTACAATCCCCCCCGTAGTGCCCCCAGTCCGATCTGACCCAGTTAGCTGGATCAGGACTGCCGACGCGCACCCCTGGCTTGGCGCGTGAGGCAGGAATGGACCGGACCTGGCAGACGATACGCACCCTTTGCATGGTGCGTGGAGCCGGAACAGGCCTCACCAGGCTGAAGACTCGCATCCCTGGCTTGGTGCGAGTAGCAGGAATGGGCTGAATCCGGCTGACGACTCGCACCCTTGGCTTGGTGCGAGTAGCAGGAATGGGCTGAATCCGGCTGACGACTCGCACCCTTGGCTTGGTGCGAGTAGCAGGAATGGGCTGAATCCGGCTGACGACTCGCACCCTTGTCTTGGTGCGGGGAGCAGGACTGAGCCGGACCGGGCTGACGACGCGCACCACTGACCTGGTGCGGGGAGCTTGGATGGGCCGGACTGGGCTGGCGACGCGCACCACAGACTTGGTGCGGAGAGCAGGAACGGGCCGGACAGGGCTGACGAAACGCACCATAGACTTGGTGCGGAGAGCAGGCACGGGCCTGACAGGGCTGGCGACGCGCACCACAGACTTGGCGCGGAGAGCAGGAACGGGCCGGACAGGGCTGACGACGCACACCACTGGCTTGGTGCGGGGAGCTTGGATGGGCCGGACTGTACTGGGGACACACACCACTGGCCCTACACCGGGATCTGGAACGGGCCGGACCGGACTGGCAACACACGCCAGTACCTCTCGCCGTGCCTCTACTTCCTCCATCCCCTCTTCGACCAGTGGCCCCCGTAACCCGGCGGCCTCCTCCGGCAACCCACTGGACCGCTCTATCGCGGCCTCCTGCTGGTCCGACGTCGTGAGCCCCCCCCTAAAAATGTTCTGGGGTTCTCTCCTCTTCGTGGACCAGGCCTCCATCGTTCTCGCCAGACTATCACCCCACTGCTCCAAAGTCCAACCTCTCTCCTCTTCTCTTGGCTTGGCCCAGTCGAGACTCCTACTCAACTGCTCCCAAGTCCATCCTCTCTCTTCTTCATGCTGCTTGATCTGGTTAAGGTGGGTTTTTCTGTCACGATCGTCTAATGAGGGAGACCAAAGCGCAGCGCGTTGAGCGAACATGACTTTATTAAATTAAAGTACTCACTACAAAAAACAACAAACAATGACGAATCGTGAAGTCCTCAGTTACAATGACTGACAAGGAACAAAAACCCACAACACTAAGGTGAACACTGACAGTTTAAATATGGCTCCCAATCAGAGATAACGAGCCGACAGCTGACACTCGTTACCACTGATTGGGAGTCACACGACCAAACACGGAAACACAACCAAATACAACACAACCAATACCAAACACAACCAAATGAACACACCCTGGCTCAAAATACACAGTCCCGGAGCCAGAGCGTGACAACACCAAGCAAAGAACAGCAACAACAAGAGTGGCAACAGAGATTCATCATGTCCTTGTGCTTTGGCTAACTTCACTTTGATTTAAAACTCCACAGAGGAGTCAATTTAGGAAATAGTATTTCCCAATGAAGTCATTACTATTATCAGAGTTTTGTTTTGCTTGAGATGGTTTGTTTAATTGAAAGAATAACACAGCAAGCAGCATTCTCTTTCTGTTCTTTCTCTCCCCCTTTCTATTTCTCTCTCTCTCTCCATTTCTCTTTCAAGATGCATGTCTACATAGGGTACTCCTTGAGCAGCAATGAGAGCGGGATCATTTTATCCCAGTTTAGCCTTGGGTTTGAGCACCAAATCGTACACACTGCTCCTGCCCCACCCAACCCAACCTCCACACAGAACATACTCACACAGATTAAGACCTCTTCAGGTTCCCATTGATTAACTCTTCACCTAAACCCCAGTCAAGGGACTATCTAATTAATGTGGATCAGAAGTCTGGGAGTGGAACAGCAACACACCAATCAGGGTAGATTCTGTGGAATCGTACTTTAAAGCCAGGTGCTGAAAACATTCAGCATCTGTACTTTGTCTATTTCAGCACCACGGCCAGCACCCATCTGCCCAGTGATTTCTCTCCTGTTGTATCGACTGTCATCACTTTCCCACACTTAACTGGTATAGGTCAGAGGTTGGCTCAGGTTAGAAAATTGTAGGCAATTCACAGTATGCTACATTCGGTGAACATTTAGTTTATCATACAACGGTGAGAAAATACTGTTTAAGAAAAGGAGAATAGAATGTGGTGAGAATGATTTTCATGTGAAGGCCAGAGGAACTTTCTGCTTTCTTTCCCATTATATGAATTTTGTATAACAGAAGCATTTCCTCTCAAGGGCAAATATATGCTGTCTTAACATGACAATCACATACTGTATAGGTAGAAAACATCCATTCCCTATGGTTGCCAGTCATACCTATCTGTTCTGTTTAGTAATGCATAAAGGATGAGAGAAGAAATGCTCAGGGAAGCTGACTTAAGCAGGAACACCATGTGTATACGATTTCAGAAAGAACAGAATACACTTGCAGACATGTATCTATTCATCTTCTACAGGTACTGTACATACTTCAAAACAGCTTCATAAATAATGCTCAAAAGAGGAAAGCCAGCAGTTGACAAGACTTCACAGAGTAATGTTTATGCAAGCTCTTACAGCTCTTGCCAAAAAAGCACAGAACAATAGTTTTCAGTGGGGCTGACAAATGGTTGACATCTTCTTAATTAGCACATTGTTGTCATTTCAGTTTCTGCAAAAAAATGCCTCATCGGGGTAATTCTGTCAATTGAAAGGTCCAATGCAGCTGTTTTTATCTCAATATCAAATCATTTCTGGGGAACAACGAAGTACCTTACAGTGATAGTTTTCAATTAAAATGGTCAAAAAGAAACAAAAATAGCTTCTTAGCAAAGAGCAATTTCTCAAGCAAGAATTTTGCTAGGACTGTCTGGGAGTGGTCTGTGTGGGGAAGGGAAAACTGAAAGTTTGCTGTTATTGACATGTAGCAGTGGTCACCAACTGGTCGATCGTGATTGACTGCTCGATCTCCAAGGCATTCCTAGTCGATCGCCAAACATTTCTGTAAAAAAAACAACGATAAGCCTTGCGTTCCTATTATTTTTATTTTTATTTTGACTCAGAAAGTGATCTCGCCTCAAAAAAGGTTGGTGAGCACTGGCATAGAGGTTTGGAACTCTCTTTTTTATTGGTCTATTAAGTAATTTACCACCTGGTGATGTCACCAGGTAGGCCAAAACTCCATCCCACCAAACACAATTTTCACAAATTCACAGTATAATTCCAACATCAAACTGTGGAAATATATATAAAACATAGGAAAATCATGTATTTAACTACACTGGGCCTTTAATGTTTACTCCACCATTATCTGAAAAATGAGACCTAAGATAGAATTCAGTTTTTGAAAGACAATGCATTTCTGAGTTTAATACCACAGCTAATTAATTAGAGTAAGTGACCATATTTGGTCTTTGTCACATTTTCAAATGTCATACATTTTTTGTTTCAGGACGTGAAATCTTAACTTCTGTATGTGAGCAGTATGGGTGCTGGATATGGCGAAACAGAGAATGTAGGAATGTGTTTACATGTCAGCAGCAGAGCGTATCAAAGGGAGAGCTGGATGGGAGGATGGTTTGATGAGCCTGAGTACAAGCTTTGGAATAGTGGTAATGTTATTGAAATAGGCCTGGAAAACCTTGATAAAAGAACGTGTGCGGGGAGCAATCTAGCAAAACAGTGTCACGAGAAAATAAGAAGTTCTGCTTTCTTGTGTTCTGTTCTCCCCCCTGACACCCACCCCCAACTGTTTACTTTTCTCCACTGGCATTGATATACTGTTACTATTTCGAGAAAAAACCTTAACCCAAAACATTTAAAACACAGCTCTCAAACGTCCTATCAGGAGCTTGGCAGATGAAGTCTAGCCAGGTCTCGGGGACAAACTGTCACGTTGAGGGGTACCTGATGCTGACCCTAGCTGTCTCCCCAGATTTACCAGGTAACAAGAGCAGCATGACAGTGGTGCATATCTCCAAAGCATCTTCATTAATGGCCCAGTCCATACTGCTTACTGCAGACTGGAGGTCAGCTCAGCTCCGGTGCTCCCTGTCCAAGCCTTCCTGTTGACCTGCTATCCCTCCGGGGCGCTGCGTGGCCCCTGGAGGCCCCTGTGTGTTAGTGGCTAGCCTCCCTGTCTGTCTGGCTCGATTAAAGCCTGCGCCTAATGTGCAGAGACTACACTTCTCAGATGACACTGTGCATTGAGGGGATAGATGGGAGTTACACAGGGCAACCTGCCTGGTCAGGGTCTGGCTTCATTTTCTCATCCCTCCACACAGATCATCACAAATCTGCCAGAAAGACTGGAATTTGAATCATAGTATGGTTTAATCTTATTAAGAGGGAAGGAAAGAGGCCATTCAAATCATGCTTTTGAGAAACTGTAAGTGTACAGTTTTCGCCCTACAGCACAACATGCTTGCTGAATTGGCTGCAAGGGTCACACATCAGCATGCCAAGTAGAACTTTGAGTGTTTGAGTTCACCAAGGTTACTAAGCTCTCATTTTTTACATGCTAAAGGAATGCTAAATGAGTCGGTTCCTTTCTCCCTCAATGAGCACAAACAATCCATATTACATTAGGTTTTTCCATTGCAGCTTGAGTGGTCAGCAGTCAGTAACCATATAGAGCTGGTGAAGCTCATATCCATTCCAATCAGGCCTGAGTAGCTAACTGGATTGACAAATTCCAAGTTGTTTTCCTCTCTCTCTCTCTCTCTTCCTCTGAGGCATACAGAGCTCCAATGTTCTCTAAACAGAGAAACATAAGATACCTTGAGTGGGATCCCTCGCTCTTCTTTTGAAACAAGATTAAACCCCAATTCTACCATTCAAGATGTACCAAAAAGCATGTCAAACTGCCACATTGAAAATGAAATACTACCTAAAAAACTGCAGTGCATGGAGCCGAAACTCAGACCCTCTTTTAAAGATTTGTCAAACAATAAAGTAAACATGGAACAATTAATTTGTTTACTCCATAAATGCTTGAAACAGCATTGCTTGACACTTGCAGTATGTATTGTCCAGTGAGGGACATGGGAAGCACTTTAGCTGTGCTGTATATTCCTTTAAAAGGCTAGTCACTGTCATTGTGGAAGCAGACATCTCAAAGAAGGCAGACTATGTCCAAGTGTTTAATGAAGACTGTATTCACAGCTAATTAAAAAGTACAGGTCATTACACCCGGGTTCATTTCTGTGGATGCTGACACTCCCTGAAAGTTGGCATGTTGCTGTATAAGCCTCCCTCTGCAGAGAGAGAGAGAGAGAGAGAGAGATCAGCATCATGGCAGTGCACTGCTGACTTCAAACACACATGTCGATGCACAGAAGACAGCAGCTGCTGTGGCGTGTTGAGGGATTGTCACAGTTGTGATCTACTTTGATGTAAAATGATATCATGAGTGCAGCCAGTGGTGTCTCTTTTTGCCTCGTCTCTCCTCGCCGTGGGACACAAACAATCGATCAAAACAACTTGTGTTTAGAAATGGATGACTAAAAATAGGAGTCATGGATCATTCGGAGGTAAATTCAGTATGTAAGAAAGTCTGTCTCGCCATCTGCGGCAACTTCACGCCATTTACTGTGAAAGCAAGCTGTGAGGTGTCCCTTCTCCTGGAAATAAAAAGGCATCTGATGTTGCTAATTTTTTATCCACAATATTCATAGAACAAACAGACAAAGATGAAAGTGTTTCAGACTTAAATATTTGCACAAAGTACTATAATTTGGCAAGAAAACGAGCTAAGCAATTATTTGTGCATTTTCGTTTAATCAGCTATAATAAATGTATCACCAATAAATACCACAAACAAATTATTTATGTAAAAACATTCTTTATAGTATACTGGCCACTGGCCAAATGAAATCCAGACTTTAAATCACTTGTAGATCTATGTCATGTACAGACTGTTTAAAAACGAATAGCTCATACAGGAAGAATTCTAAACAGCCTACTAAGTGGAATTCATGGCATTATAGATCTGAGCCCGTTTGCAAAGGCTTTATGACTCCTGAAATGGTAATATCTCTCTGTCCACCTACCCTGCAGAATTTATGACCCGAACGTTGACCTGCTGCCAAAAAAGCTTTAGACTAGCTATCTCTTCATTGATCTGTGAGGCTGAAGTTTGATTTATGCTATACTCACAAGAAGTCCTGTGGTTCCAGGAACATTCAGAACCAGGTTTTCCTGCCCTTTATTTCTCCTTTATTTCAAACATCATTAGCGGCAGTAGATCTTGCTTTTCATTCGGAGTGCAATTACCTTTCTGTTGTGTTCTCTGCTCATTCAGTACATTAGCAGGCAGTCAACGTGACATGACCTGTGATAGGACCAGGGTACACTCAATTCTCTTTATCGTCCAAAGGGGTCTACTGAGTTTCCAATGTCTGAGTTGTTGGCCAGCGTAACGCCCTCCTGTGCAACTTTTAACAATCTATAAATATCTATGAGTGCAGTGACTGACTCGATCCTAGAGGACAGAATGGAAAAAAACTGGCTATATAACAAAATGCCAATTTTGTATGGACCACAGAATTACAGAACTTTTGTATTGTATCTCTATGATGTGGACAATAACAGAAAACATTTCTACAAGATGTTGCCATGTTGGACAGGATGTGGGCAGTGAAAATCACATATTAGTATGTAGCGCTCTTCTCCTAGGATGAAGTGCTCATTTACTCTCTGTCTGTCAGCCTGCCCATTCCTGAGGACTGTTTGGCTCACTCCTGATGCCTGCCTCCGTTCGGTGCCAAATCATGTTTATAGGACACACTGAAAAGCAGTCAAAGTGACAACCTGATTATGCACAGCGAGTTTGAATGCTAATGGAGAGATCCGACAAACATCCCCCGAAAGGCACCATGCAAATGCCTGGTGTTGCCAGCGAGGTTTAGACAGAGACCCTGATCCCTCACAATGAATATGTCTCGCTCTGTTTATTGTCATTTCTTAATGTGTCACCATTCCTGAATGTCAATTATTATTGGAATAAGTATTCCTGAGGTGGTTGGGTTGGTGCCATAAGCAATTGAGAGATCTTAGCTACATCCTTCTGTTTGATCTGTATCAGACACACAAAGGTCATGTCAAAGGATTTTAAGTTCAGTTCTGATAAACAGTTTCAGACAGACAAACACTGCTTCTGTATTCATCCAGGGTGTTATCATTGTCATAAAAAATGTATTCCTTGTGCCTGTCTCTGTCCCTTCGAGCTTGCACTATGCAGTCACCTCACCGTCAGTGACAGACTTTACAATTTCATTGCAGCCATGACTACCAAACCATTATCATAAATGTACCTCTAAAAGTTGCCGACGCCCACCCAGTTACAAAACTGTGCAGGGCAGAGCTGCTTCCTCATCTGAGGTGGGCTAATTGTACCTCCTTACTTTAGTCTTTATTGCATTTTCTCTGAACTTTAACTACTGTTGTTTATCAAAGATTTCCAGAATGTAATCTCTCCTGCATTCATGACAGAGTTGGAGGAGTTAACTGGAACAGATGGGGATGGGAGGCGAGCAAGGAGCCTATAACTCAGACTCCTGATGCCACTGACATTTAACAAAGGCTCAAAGCGTTACTTCAGGGTTATTTTGCTGAAGTGTTTATGGGTGTGAGAATTGTTGTTATGTTTCTGTATTTTCACCATAGGTTGAACAATTCAGGTTCCCAGTGAAAATGTTGACTGTAATATATATTATATTATAAACTGGGTGGTTCGAGCCCAGAATGCTGATTGGCTGACAGCCAGTAACTGCTCCATGGTACACTAAGACAGTTAGAAAGGTACAGTGCCTTGCAAAAGTATTCATCCCCTTTGGCATTTTTCCTATTTTGTTGCATTACAACCTGTAATTTAAATTGATTTTTATTTGGATTTCATGTAATGGACATACACAAAATAGTCCAAATTGGTGAAGTGAAATGAAAAAAATAACTTGTTTCAAAAAATTCTAAAAAATAAATAACGGAAAAGTGGTGCGTGCATATGTACTCACCCCCTTTGCTATGAAGCCACTAAATACGATCTGGTGCAACCAATTACCTTCAGAAGTCACATAATATGTTAAATAAAGTCCACCTGTGTGCAATCTAAGTGTCACATGATCTGTCACTTGATCTCAGTATATATACACCTGTTCTGAAAGGCCCCAGAGTCTGCAACACCACTAAGCAAGGGGAACCACCAAGCAAGCGGCACCATGAAGACCAAGGAGCTATCCAAACAGGTCAGGGACAAAGTTGTGGAGAAGTACAGATCAGGGTTGTGTTATAAAAAAATATCAGAAACTTTGAACATTCCACGGAGCACCATTAAATCCATTATTAAAAAATTGAAAGAATATGGCACCACAACAAACCTGCCAAGAGAGGGCCTCCCACCAAAACTCACGGACCAGGCAAGGAGGGCATTAATCAGAGAGGCAACAAAGAGACCAAAGATAACCCTGAAGGAGCTGCAAAGTTCCACAGTGGAGATTGGAGTATCTGTCCATAGGACCACTTTAAGCCGTACACTCCACAGAGCTGGGCTTTACGGAGGAGTGGCCATAAAAAAGCCATTGCTTAAAGAAAAAAATAAGCAAACACGTTCGGTGTTCGCCAAAAGGCATGTGGGAGACTCCCCAAACATATGGAAGAAGGTACTCTGGTCAGATGAGACTAAAATTGAACTTTTTGGCCATCAAGGAAAACGCTATGTCTGGCGCAAACCCAACACCTCTCATCACCCCGAGAACACCATCCCCACAGTGAAGCATGGTGGTGGCAGCATCATGCTGTGGGGATGTTTTTTATCGGCAGGGACTGGGAAACTGGTCAGAATTGAAGGAATGATGGATGGCGCTAAATACAGGGAAATTCTTGAGGGAAACCTGTTTCAGTCTTCCAGAGATTTGAGACTGGAGGTTCACCTTCCAGCAGGACAATGACCCTAAGCATACTGCTAAAGCAACACTTGAGTGGTTTAAGGGGAAACATTTAAATGTCTTGGAATGGCCTAGTTAAAGCCCAGACCTCAATCCAATTGAGAATCTGTGGTATGACTTAAAGATTGCTGTACACCAGCGGAACCCATCCAACTTGAAGGAGCTGGAGCAGTTTTGCCTTGAGGAATGGGCAAAAATCCCAGTGGCTAGATGTGCCAAGCGTATAGAGACATACCCCAAGAGACTTGCAGCTGTAATTGCTGCAAATGGTGGCTCTACAAAGTATTGACTTTGGGGGGGTGAATAGTTATGCATGCTCAAGTTGTCTTAATTTTTTTCTTACGTCATGTTTGTTTCACCCCAAAAAATATTTTGCATTTTCAAAGTGGTAGGCATGTTGTGTAAATCAAATGATACAAACCCCCCAAAAATCAATTTTAATTCCAGGTTGTAAGGCAACAAAATAGGAAAAATGCCAAGGGGGGTGAATACTTTCGCAAGCCACTGTAAGTGGGACACAGACAGTAGGGGATGAGTAGAAAGATGCACAGCAGGGATTCCAACCCCCATCCAGAGTTGGCTGGGTAGAACACTACACCAAACTCTGGCACAGATAATGTTGTTTATATATTTAAGCAATAAGGCCCAAGGGGGTGTGGTATATGGCCAATATACCACGGCTAAGGGCTGTATCCAGGCACTCCGCTTTGTGTCGTGCGTAAGAACAGCCCTTAGCCGTGGTATTATGGCCATATAATCACACCCCCTCTGGCCTTTTGCTTAATGTGAATATCCCTGCATACTAAAAATGCCTCTGCTTATGACATTACAAATATTAATACGTTCTTAAAATAGGCCTCATGAATTGTACTTTCTCTCAAATGTAAACTGCTGGCACATCAAGAGAAACCTCATAAAATTGCATTTTCACATCTAAGTGATCTACCAAGGCATGTACTCTGGCGTTAACTACTGTTCATCGCTTTGTTCTTATTTCCTGAAAGGTGTCATGTAATATGGTGCATTCATGTAAAACTGACTGGTTTGATTGTTTAATTTGGAATTACCCCATTTGAAAGCATGTAGTGATTAAACACGCACATCAAATGTGGTAATATAATTATTACAAATTTATCACACAGTTATTAAGACCTAACTAAATGGGAAATTATGTTATTACAAAGCTTATGTGTGTGAAAAGCCTGCTTTTCTAGTTTATATTGTAGCTTGTTTCAGTGCAGGAAGTCTGTCCAATAATACAAATTCAAACCAGGCAGCTTAGCTCCCTGCTCCCTGTGACTGCCTTATGACACTGGATTTTGGCATTAACGGCAACACTACCCTTCTCAAGAAACAGAAGCCCTGTTGACAAGTAAGGTATTACCCCTAAATAGCAGGTTAATGTTTTTCGACATTAATCTTGTTCTGGAGGCAGCTCTGTACAGTGGTCACTAGCTGGTACAGCCACAAAGTAATACAATCTGATTTTAAACCTAACCTTAACCACACTGCTAACCCTAATGCCTAACCCTAACCTAAAATTAAGACAAAAAAGCTTGTTTTCAAGAATTTGTACAACATAGCCAATTTTGACTTTGCAGCTGGCCCATCTAGCGGAAATCGCTCAGTTCTGCCTCCAGGTGATTCATGACAATAAACACCAACCTGCCTCTGAATAGGGAAATTGGCTTTTGCCTGCTAGATTCCCCAAGGGGGGCAGAGGGATTTCAAGAGCGCTGTTGTCATTATGCTACTGAGATTTACAAATTGAGAACGCTGCAGTCAAATCTTAGTCACGCCACTTTTTGTACGTCATTGTACCATTCATTTGGCCGTGGAGGGAGAAAAACGGATAAGAGATTGCTCGCCTTCTGGGTCCCCAGGAGAGGATGGTTGAAGGACCAGAGAGAGGGAAGTGGAATAATGGTAGGCCTGAAAGGACCTGGCAAGAGAAGAGGAGGGAGGATAAATAACTCCTATACACCTCTGAGAGATGGCTTCATCAGTGATATAAAAATGTTTCGCTTTAAAATCTAGATGTAACTTACCATTAGATGAAAATGCTAACTATTATGGAACATTTATTAATGATGGATGGAAACAGGAACAGAATGTACCTTGGTCCTCAGAGAAAATCAGGAACAATAAGTTGGATCCTCACAAATAGCAGTTGAAATCTGATTTTGACCATTTACATTCGCTGCTATCCACAAAGGCCATTATCATCCAAAGAAACTGCTCAACAAAGTGGCAAATGGTTATCAAAGAAAATGGCTTGGCAGTTAGATCATAAGGATTGGGATAATACACATTGGATTTGGTCCAGAGAGAGCATTTGTACATTGTGAAATGTTTCTCCCGAAAGGACAATTTCTGTTTTTCTTCTTGCCCCCGCGGGCTGAAAATATAAAAGCACCATACAAGCAGTCTCACAGCCTCAATTGAGTAATTTGGTATAGTTTAGAAACTATCATTGTTATCAAAGGTAATCACTGATGCCCACCAGGACATCATGTGAAAAGACAGGAAGAGATACATAAAACATGAAATCCTAAAATATTCATCCTGTTTTCCTCCAAATATGTGCAGCCAGCAGTGGGGTGGTTATAGGAACAAAGGCATGTTGATGTGGTGCCATCAAATAAGGGATAGTTTGGTTGGCACTCTGAACAATGTGTATCTACAATTACTTTACTTGCCATTAAATGGGACTAAATGGGATCACTGAGTATTTCTGCCTTGTTGAGCTATTTCAAAACCAAACCACATATTGATGATAAAACTCACTTTTATCAATAATGTACTATAGTCTATCATCTTCTATAAGGATGTTTTATGGTATGTTAATCCACAAAACGGTGGGGTTTCTGATGATCCAAGTGAGTGATGTATTATTGCCTCAAAAACAATACTTCAACCTAAGAGGGAGTTGGGGAGTTTATACAGTAGCTACTATGATGGCGTACAGTACTGTCATAGAGGTATTTATTGTGTTATGCAGGTAAATTGACTAGATATGATTACCTTGTATGGAATTGAATTTGGAAGAGGTCACACTGCACTGAAATTGCAATTGAAAACAAAGTTGAAAATTATGGAGTAAATGTAATTGTCTGATATGCATTGACAGAGGAAAACCAATAGAGCAGGCTGCTTCAGGATGAAGGAAATGAGAAAAGAGAGGTGCTGAAGGGCCCTGGGCGGAATGATGCTATCAGAGGATAGATTGCTTGATGAACAAGATTATGCCTGTTCACCGCTGAAATCAAATAAGTAGCAGCAGCAACACTGAGCTTTTACCTTAGAGTGCCATCCCAGTCTTACCTTGATAGAAATTACTCAGAAGTGACTCTGACATTGTTGACAAAGCCTTGATCTCCCAATGGTTAGTTAAAGTGAGGAGCATGTAGCTATCATGTCTTTTCATATTGTACTTTCACAACTTCTGTTTCAAAATGTTTATCACTATTTGCTCAGAATTTGCTTCTCATAGGTAAAAGGTCTCTACAGACAGAGATCGGAGAGGCTTGCAGATAAAATGAATTATTTCTTACCGGTAGAGATGGAACTCTGCTGACAATCCCCTGTCTGCCTCTGGGGGCCACGCTCTCCTGTCGGATGTGTGTCTGATAATGCAGAGAAGATGGGAGAAGAGTTCCTCTCTACATCACTTTTCACTCCTATTCATGACAAACACCTTGCTCTCTGGGTATATAATGTCTTGAGGCAGATAAAAAAATAAGAATGATTGCTATTACTTGTCTCGATTCAAACATTTAAACTTCACAGAAGTTTTTCTGAGGGTGATCTACGTTATTTTATGGTATAAGGTTATGTAACACACATATTATTCAGAAATATCTATTTTATTATGATATGAAAATATATGAGTTCCATATAAAGCAGTTTGTTATTGTACACTCTTAGAAGTAAAGGTGCCTGGAAGAACCTTTTGGGGTTCTAATAATTTAGATATGGTCATTTTCACATTTTTATAAAATTCATAGAATGTTTGGGAATGACATATACTAAGGCATTTGCGAAAATTAATAGACACTGCAGTATATAAAACCTAATAAAAACATCTGGCTTGTTAAGGACCGGTGTCTACGCAGATAGGTGCACCACAGAGCAAATAGCTATTTGCCACACAGGCCTGCCATCATTCACTTTGAACTGGACTGTGTGTTTACAGGCAGTAGCAACAGCGCGACATTAGATTATATTCGCTAAAATCCACCTGAATGGATATCTGGAATACCACTGGAGTCCTCTTACATTTGGGAACTTCAAAGTCCTATTTTATTTTACCTTTATTTAACTAGGCAAGTCAGTTAAGAACAAATTGTTATTTACAATGACGGCCTACACCGGCCAACCCGGACGACGCTGGGCCAATTGTGCGCCGCCCTACGGGACTCCCAATCACATCCTGGAATCGAACCAGGGGGTCTGTAGTGACGCCTCAAGCACTGAGATGCAGTGCCTTAGACCACTGCACCACTCGCGGTAAAAGGTAGGCTCTCTCCCTCAGTTGACTATGCACATCAGCAACAACAAGATCCACAACAAATGCTAGCCAGAGCGAGATGAGCTAAAATCTAACAAGGGAACACTAGATAAACTCTCTTAAACCTTGGCCGTCAAAATTGCACTGATAAATTATGGGGAATAGTAGCCTGCTCGTCATTCTGCAGCTTGCCTGCCAATGCATGCTTGTCCCAACCCACGTTTTGACAACTGAATGGAAACTTACCTGCCTGCCTTCCAAATACATTTGATTGATAACTAAGATATGCTAACTGTGGATAACAGTAGTTCAAGTTCAACGTAGCTAGTTAACTAGCGAAGCGATTCACATTTCTTGCAGCTAACCAAATGACACCTGCATCTCTAACTGTAGCCACTGAAAAACGATATGAGGGGAAAAAGTCAGTCACTCACCCATTCCTCCAATGACATGACATCCTCCAAGCAGCTAGCTAGCTAGTGAACGGTAGGCTCCGTGTTTTTAGCTAGCTACATAAATAGATACGCTAGCCCAGGGGTGTCAAACTCAATCAGTGCACGGGCCGTATTGAAAAAAACACAAGGAATTCGCAGGCCAAACATAGCCTATTTGTTTTGTGCAACTGCGACCCAAACTGGCCATTGTTTTATTTTAAAAAATGTATAATGTCCACTTATGTACATAGGATGCTGTAATAACATTTTCACATATTAAAACAAAAGAAGATAAATAATATTTGTCAAGCCTTTGCTGCTATGCTTGCAGATGTGCATAATATCTGCAACCATAATCAAAAAGTATTTAATAACTCTAAATAACAAAAACGTAGCTATAGGTTGTTGTAACATTTAAACTTAAAATATATTTTTCCTTTTTTTGCATTGCATGGATCACCGGTGCAGTTGAATGCAGCATTGCTGTATGGTGCACTCAAAATGTCTTGTAGTTGAGTAGCCAGCCTAGGCTACTGCTCAAATGTTGCTGTAATAGGCCTACATGTTTCTCCTTTGCATGGTGTTTTGTTGCAGATTTTGTTTTTGGGTTATTCATTGACAAGCATTAAAAACTGAAGCCAGACTGCATCATTTTAGTAGCCTAGCTAGGACTGTGGCATGTGTCTGTACACTTTCCCTCCTCTGCGTGCTGTAAACGGAACAAACGAATTACAGCCTGATGCGAGCTGTAAACTTGCTAACTGCCTGGTACTCAGCACTCTATTGTCCCTCTAATCACTCTAACGTCAATGCAAATGTAATCGAAAATCGAAGAGCCCATGAGCTCATGTTGCTCAACATTTCTATAGGCTATGAGAAAACAGAGTGATAGCCTCTATTAAACAGAGGAGGATCCCATCAGCTTTCTATAGGCTAGGCCTTATTTATCAACTTTCCTAATATTAAGCACATTGCTTCCCTTTACAACAGGAGTATAGCCTACCTGGCTGGCATGAAAATCAACCACGGGAAAAGCGTCCTCCATTCGCTATTTAAGTGCATAGATGACATGTATTTTTTCCCCCGCCCCTGTTTTGAGGCAGGTGCATGATAATGGTCCATTCTAAATCAAAACAAATTTCACACATATTATTTAGTATATGTAAAGACAAGTTTAAATCAAGAATAGTCTGATGGGTAACAAATGATATATTATCACTTGTGAATGATGCCCAGCTTGTGTGCACACCTCATGTAGCCCAGCCCATAGGCCTATATATTTTGCTTAGGTTTGTATAAAAAAAAATTAAGCATATTAATCCGCCTTACAACGGGTGTAGAGCCTTATTGGCACACATACGCAGCGCGTGAGTTTCAAGTTTGTGGAAGATAATTTTCACCATACAAATGCACCTTTATAATAAAAGCATTACATGCATAATCGCATTTATGGTCACTTTTGAGAATGGTGTTTTCCCGCTAATTGATTGCATTTTGGAACATTCGCGCTTATAGCTTACTGCATTGCTTCGCTTATAATGTGAAGAAATAGCCTAATAGTTTATCAACATTTAAAGCAAAATGTTCTGATCTGTTGTGTCAGCCTCATTGCTTAAAAAAGTTTTTTTTTATGCTAGTGGTTGTATTAATTTGGGATCTATCGCATCCCACAACTGTCCCAGACTATGTTTGGAACATTTATTTCTCGCACAGAATAGGTCATCTTTTGTACTATGGGGGATAGTAGATTGACATAAGCAGCCTAACAAAAGTTAATAGGCTAGTGCTTTTGCTGTTCGTTAGGCCTACTCATCTTGTTGGCTGACGAAAAGTAAATGTGGACAGCTCTTCCAATATCTTCAATGTGCGCCTCGGAATTGGATAAAGACACAGTTCCGTCCCCAATGTGTCTGTCTTCACTTGTAGCCTGTGAGAAAGACCTGATCACGTGATGGGCATTGGCTAATAAGAATTGAGCTATCTGAGAGAGCCATGTGAGTGAGAGGTGCTTCGGAGCAGGCAGCCGGGAGAAGGGAATTATAATTATTATATTCAGACCAAGGGCACAATGGCCACTGGCCGCAAAAGGCATGGATTTTTTTAGGGGGCTTTACGGCCACACAAAGGGGATGCCGCCGGGAAATTCGAGGCATTATCAAGTGCTTGTCAAATTGTGAATGAGAGACTGATGAAATGTGTGCAGCCTGCGCAAATAACAAAGCAGAGCTCATGCCTTTCATGCAACTTTTTTCAAATCATAATTAGAGGTGCATCATGCAGCCTTAGAATGTATTAAAATCAAAACATATAGCCCAACGTTTGTATCACAACTAAAGTTGCATAAATAACTCTAAATGAAGCATATAGGAAGACCTGTTTCTTTGTTAACTGCTCAACACAGAATAGCCGCATGTGCGCACTCCTCAAATCGTTTGGCAAAAATATCCTTTCCATTTTTATTCAGCTTTGTTCAATTTTATTCTTCATACCATAAAATAATTCCACGGAATTCTAACCAAATATTGTCTGCTAAATGAACTAGTGTAGCCCACAGCCATATGGCATAGCCAGATCAGGACAACTCAGAGTATGCTATTCTGTTCTTCTGAAATAGACTACATTTTCTTCATATCATGTTTCTTTAGACCTGTCTAAAATAAATAATGGATTTATTGGGATGGTGTAGGCTATATTACATGGATTTTTTAACATTTTAAAAATGTAGATGTTCCAAAGGTCTGCATCAAAGGCTTGTAGGCTATGCGTGGAAGCCAGGAGATGCTATATGTGTTTATGCTAATTGGCGGTCAATTGCCATTAGACCGGCAGTTATTTGCTTGACAATCACCGGCTGACAAAATGTAATGACCGCCACAGCCCTAATCATTGCCCTTGCTAGTTTGATTGTATTGACATATCGAGCCTTAGTTACAGTCGTCCGTTTTTGTTCAAAATAGTGAGTAATTGAAACTGAAACAGTGCATCCCGAATGGGTGGAGGCAGCAAATAATGTACCAGGCCAGCTGTGATTTACAACCTGATAGCAATATTTGTTGGGACTACTAAGAAATGTATTGGTGAATTATAGTAATTATGCATTGAACTGCATCCATCTATTCTGCCGACAATGCCTTACTGTACGTCATGGAATTCTGAGTCAAATCAAACCTATTTTTAAAACCTCTTATAAAGTTGTTTTTGTAACATAAACTATGTTTTTCATATTTTTGACTGATATTATGATTGTCTGTTTGTTTCATATCTGCAGAGTAGTTAAAAACACTGTCAGTTCCACTTTAACATGTGATGACAATACAACAGAACAGATTAACAGGAATGACAACTACTCCCACAGGTGGTCTAAAAAGATCTGTCTGAATGCCACGCCCCTACAAAGCCATGCCTTCAGTCCATTGCTACATTGAAACTTGAAAGATTCCTCCAAGAACCCCTCAACTAACCAAAGTTACAAATATGAACCATTGACTAGCAATGGTTCCTTGAGGAACTCCAGAGGATCCTTGAGGATCTCCAGGGTTCCTTGAGTCACCACTAATTCTAAGAGTGTAAGTCCACATTTGCATTCCTACTACCAACCAGTATACTGTTGTAGAAATTTTGACTTTTCATGTTGGACCAGAGATCTTGATAGCCACACAAATGTCAATTTCTCTTTTCCTCTTGCTAAAGGGATCTATTTTTTCTTCTCCGACTCTGTTTTCACAGAGTCTGCTTCCTACTATTGCCCAGACACCACGCACGTCTCCATTTTTCAGCACCCTAGCAGATTAAGTTAACAAGCCGAGCGGCCTCATGGTGACACCCTGTTCTGTGGGCGCCAACCTCTGCCTCTAAGATAAATGTGTTATCGCCGACCACATGACCCATGACAAATGCAACCCAGCTGAAATAGAGCAGTTACTTGCTAACCTCCTGTCAAGTGAGGGCGAGAATGTCACCATGTGCTATGTCTCTCCTTAGTCTTCTAATTTCCAGTTGTTTGCCCCTTGTTATTTCAGAAACTGGAATATGTAGTCGGTTTTGAAATAAGAGCACTTTGGGCCAATGCTTCGTTCATATGTTCGTAAGTATGAGTTGGGTGCAGTCACATGCTTTGAAGTGGGAAATACCATCAAACATGGAGATCATTAGAAAGCTTGTGATTGTTTAGCAATTTTTTTGTCCATAAGAAGTATATCTAGAGCTGCTTTCACTTTCTGAATCAAAGGGAAGATGAAATTAACCATATCATTGACTAGCTGGCTACAGAACAGTTTTACATATCAAGTTTCATGTTTTAATGTCATGTGCACAAGTACCAACTAGCTCTCACAGTCATGTCAGAATTAGACGTTCATCCATGTTTCTCAAACGTCAAATTGTTTGTTCCAAACTTAAAATGTTGAAGTGTTTAAGGTTAAGTGTAGGCATTAACTCCACATTTTTAAAGTTAGGGTTAAGTTTAAACATTAACTCTGAAATCTTAAGGTTAGGCATTAAACTCCAAAGGGTTAAGGTAAGAGTTAAGGTTTGGGATAGGCTTAAAACCAAAATATTAAAAACAACATTCTATCGCTGAATTCAAACTTGTTGAATTCAAACCCGTTGCTACCTGCTGAGCTACCATTCAGGTACTATAAACTGAAAACAGTCTAAATAAATAGGTAAATAAGCTGTCCAGTAGAGGTCTTTGTTTGAAAGCAACTTTGCATCGAAGAAAGCATCGGCACGTGATCAAACAAAGCTTTGGACGTCATTGATAATAATATAATATGCCATTTAGCAGACGCTTTTATCCAAAGCGACTTACAGTGGTAATGTTACTTTGAAACTATCCATCTATGCTTTGAAATTAGCAACCTAGTTTTAACAACAACAAAAAAACATTTATAAAAGACGGTGGCTCCACTGCATGATTTAGGATGTTAAATATAAAACTGAACAGCCTATGCTTATCGAAACGAATCATTTAAAAGTTAGAAATACAATGTAGCCGGTGTTTCAAAGAAAACTAATTCCACAAATGTTTCATCTCTAAGGGGATTCAATCCTGTGCCTTAACAAGACAAGAGACTCATTCAGTCCCCTGTAGCTCAGTTGGTAGAGCATGGCGCTTGCAACGCCAGGGTTGTGGGTTCGTTTCCCACGGGGTGCCAGTATGAAAATGTATGCACTCACTAACTGTAAGTCGCTCTGGATAAGAGCGTCTGCTAAATGACTGAAATGGAATTCATCATTGCTCTACAGGCTGAGGGTAGAAATGAAGAACAATATCTAGACTGTAGTGTCCAGCAGAGGACGATGTTTTGGAAACCACAGCGGGATCCACTGACTGAGGGATCAAACAAGCTTAGTACGTCATTTATCACGTGGTAACTGCTTGTTAACTTTGCTTTGGGTTTGAATTAAACTTTTTTCAACTCACTTTTGCATATTAACAATAATTGTATAATTACCAATAACAACTACTAGAGCTGTTTAATTACAATCACTGTTTGAAAAAGAAAATAAGTCTAAATAGGCTCTCTTAAGATTCGGTACTAGTGTGCTACGATTTCAGGATAGATTCCTCTGCTCTGGCTCTACAATCTGAGGTATCTTTCCACCTGCTAAGAAGGTTAAATACACTAAATATACAAAGTATGTGGACACCCCTTCAAATTAGTGGATTCGGCTATTTCAGCCACACCCGTTGCTGACAGGTGTATAAAATCGAGCACACAGCCATGCAATCTCCATAGACAAACATTGGCAATAGAATGGCCTTACTGAAGAGCTCAGTGACTTTCAACATGGCACCGTCATAGGATGCCACCAAATGCTGTTATTGTGAAGTGGAAACGTCTAGGAGCAACGACAGCTCAGCCATGAAGTGGTAGGCCACACAAGCTCACAGAATGAGACCTCCAAGTGCTGAAGTGCGTAAAAATCATCTGTCCTCTGTTGCAACACTCACTACCGAGTTCCAAACTGCCTCTGGAAGCAACGTAAGAACGATAACTGTTTGTCGGGAGCTTCATGAAATGGGTTTCCATGGCCGAGCAGCCACACACAAGCCTAAGATCACCATGCGCAATGCCAAACATCGGCTGGAGTGATGTAAAGGTCGCCGCCATTGGACTCTGGAGCAGTGGATACGCGTTACCTGGAGTGATGAATCACGCTTCACCATCTGGCAGTCCGACTGACAAATCTAGGTTTGGTGGATGCCAGGAGAATGCTACCTGCCCGAATGCATAGTGTCAACTGTAAAGTTTGGTGGTGGAGGAATAATGGTCTGGAGCTGTTTTTCATGGTTTGAGCTAGGCCCCTTAGTTCCAGTGAAGGGAAATCGTAACGCTACAGCATACGATGACATTCTATACAATTCTGTGCTTCCAACTTTGTGGCAACAGTTTGTGGAAGTCCCTTTTCTGTTTCAGCATGACAATGCACCCGTGCACAAAGCAAGGTCCATACAGAAATGGTTTTGTCGAGATCGGTGTGGAAGAACTTGACTGGCCTGCCCAGAGCACTGACCTCAACCCCATCGAACACCTTTAGGATGAATTGGAACGTTGGGCAAGGCCTTATCGCCCAACATCAGTGCCCGACCTCACTAATGCTTGTGGCTGAATGGAAGGAAGAACCCTCAGCAATGTTCCAACATCTAGTGGAAAGCCTACCCAGAAGAGTGGAGGCTGTTATAGCAGCAAAGGGAGGACCAACTCCATATTAATGCCCATGATTTTGGAATGAGATGTTCGACGAGCAGGTGTCCACATACTTTTGGTCATGTAATGTATCTAGCTTGATAAATACAAAAAGCTTTCAGCAGAGGGCGGCGTTCTCATGCCGCGTTCAAAACAACTGGAAACTCTGAAAAAATATGAGGTCAAATCATGACGTGAGTGATCTTCAGGTCGTAAAGTCGAAGCTCTAGAAAGAGGCCCGAGTTCCTGAATTGGAATTCATAGTTGGATGACCGTTCAAAACGTATTTTCCCAGTCGGAGTTCATTTTTTTCCAAGTTCACAGTTGTCTTGAACGCACTGAAGTCTGAGATTTCCCAGTTTCCAGTTTCCAGTTGTTTTGAACGCGGCAGAAGTCATGCTGGATTGACAGCATGGCCAATGTATTCAACCTTTTCTGGCCTATGGTGTTGCATGTGAATGTTTATCCTTTTAAGCTTGGAAAATATACCTTTTCAGACAGATGTTTTAAATCCTTAACCCAGACTTGGACCGCACATCCTCTCCACCGAATAGCAGGCAGGGGAAGCAAAATAGTGATTGCTTTGCGACGCTTGCAGTTGGCCATTGATTCCTTCCAAACCACTCATTGTTGAATTTGCGATTTCCGACTTGTAACGTTTATGTCTAATGGCCGATGAGCACCGATACATTATTTATTTTTTATTTTTTATTTTTTTGTCATTTAGCAGACGCTCTTATCCAGAGCGACTTACAGGAGCAATTAGGGTTAAGTGCCTTGCTCAAGGGCACATCGACAGATTTTTCACCTAGTCGGATCGGGGATTAGAACCAGCGACATTTCGGTTACTGGCACAATGCTCTTAACCACTAAGCTACCTGCCGATCTATAATTAATTTTCATATGACAAGGATTGAAAAGGATTTGCCAGTAGATTGTCACGTGATTCATGATGATGACTGCTTGTCTAGCTTGCTAGCTAAGATTGTGAAAGTATGATGTTGACATGATCAGTCCAGTCAAAGGTACAGTAGATATAACGTGATTTGACCACAGGAGGCTATTGAGGGGAGAACGGCTCATAATAATGGCAGGAATGGAGCAAATGGAATGGCACCAAACACCTGGAAACCATGTGATGTATTTGATACCATTACACTCCTTCTACTCCAGTCATTACCATGAGCCTGTTCTCCTCAATTAAGGTGCCACCAACCTCCTGTGGATCTGACCTCATTTTATCAGTGGCCAATGACCTTGAGCCTTCATGGACTGGACCTTCTAATGTAAATCTATGGCAGCACCCAAGGGGGCTTGAATTGCCTAGCTCTCCCTGTAGATTCGGCGGTGATGTAGTGTCCCAATGAGTGACAGAACACTGAGCCAATCACGACACAACTATAGAAGATTACCAACCTCTACACTCTGTATTTTTGCTGGCTGCCCCTCCAGCACAGAAAGCCTGAGCTAGGCTGAAATACCCACTCCCTGCTGATGGAAAAACATCCCCACAGCATGATGCTGCCACCACCATGCTTCACTGTGGGGATGGTGTTCTCGGGGTGATGAGAGGTGTTGGGTTTGCACCAGACATAGCGTTTTCCTTGATGGCCAAAAGCTCAATTTTAGTCTCATCTGACCAGAGTACCTTCTGCCATATGTTTGAGGAGTCTCCCACATGCCTTTTGGCGAACACCAAACGTGTTTGGTAATTTTTTTCTTTAAGCAATGGCTTTTTTATAATTTTAGTCTCATAGAGTTATTGTTAAAATAACTCATAAGTGAGGTCTTCTTAGAAGACCAATTTTGTCCAATAATGCTGTCCCGCTTTCATATTTTTTATAGCAATAACTGTACACAGTCCCTTACAATAAATACCACTGAAGATGTTTCCTGGTGTTCAAGCCTCTCCACATGCAGGGCAAAGGTTAGGTATTGACACACTTCTTATTCTGAAAACAGGAAGCATCTATCTGTGAAGGGAGTCTTCTACCTGGTTGGTAGTGGTAATGGGGTTTTGGCATAAGGTCTGGATCAGGTATTGCATTTTTTACATACTTCTGAACTTTGAGGCTCCAGGGAGCCTGTCAAAGTGATTTGCTAGCTAGCCGTGCCAGAACAGATAGATCTGTCTAGTCCAGCCACACCATAATGGGAGAGGGAGGCATCCTGCTGTTTCATTGCGCAGGGAGGACTGGATTGTGAGATTGGAGATTACTCCTCAAATGGAGACTCTCTCGAAGGAGAGTAGTACCTAACTCACATGCTTTGACACTGCACTGATGTGGCATGTACTGTCGCTAGTGAACATCTATACACCCCTTGCACAGCCTTCACATTTTTCTGCCTTAAAAATACATCTCAAAAGGGAATAAATTGGATGTTTTCCCTACCGATCTACACAACCTACTCCGCATTTTCAAAGTGAATGAAACATTATAGAACATTTTCTAAATTAACTAAAAAAATGAAAACAAAAACGTCTTGATTGCTTGTCTTCTCACCCAATAGTTTTGACTTGATAGAAGCACCTTTGCCAGCCATTACAGCTGTGAATCATTTACATTAACCTTGCACAACTCTTAGGGCAACATTTATCCTTTGTTTTTGTCAAAATTGCTCAAGCTCAGTAAATTTGGTTGGAAGTGATTGATGGAATGCAATATTCAAACCGTGTCTCCGATTTTCAAGCAAATGTAAGTCAGGACTGAGGCTGGACCACTCAGGAAAACAACACCTCTTAGAAAAGCCATTCTGGTGTGTCTAAGATCAAAATTCTCTCCATCTGCAGGTTGGTCCAAGCGCCTCACCTAGTGATCCATGACCAGGGAGCTGTAATATCTGGTCAGTGGGCTTAAATAGTGAGATATGGTCTTGGCTCCATTTCAACTTAATCTGTGCCTCCGTATATAAATATATCAAGACCATAATCAAAGGGCTCACTTATCCAATAAAACCCACTTGCACCTATTTGCATTTCATTGATAGTGTTGTTCCCTAGGTACCATAGCAACAACTTATAATGTGTAGTTAAGATATGCAGACCACTTGTCTCACATATTTCTTCCTGCTATTTACGTACATACAGTACCCTTTTGTACTCAATTGCCATCTGAATCAGATTACTTTTAAACACAGGAAAATACATTACATATACACCGATACAATGTCTATTGCACATAACATTACACTACATTATCCATTTCAGTCTTTTCAAAATATAGTTGAATCACAGTGCTGCCTATTATCCAAAGGACATGATGTCCCTGCAATCCAAGTTCCAAGAGAACTACCAAAGGAGATCTAACAATAGCCCATCACTGGGTTCTAGCAAGTTCATTCACTGGTCACCATTTAGAAATCATCCCTATGGCTGCGTTGCACAAAGATGCCCAACCACCAGCTGCCTCTACCCGCCTTAGACCTAGAATCACAGGGTCGTTCCTAAATGAAGTGCAGAGCTAATCCTAATGAGCTTAGCTTGTTTGATCTCCATAAGAAAGAGGCTGAGCTCAGGGGAGACGGATGATATTGTCAATATGCGTGTTTTCACTGATTTAGATCTCACTGGGAATCCCGATGTTGGAAATGCAAAGCCTGTAAGTTACGGTAATAACAGATGAAAGAGTAGGCATTTTTCCCTGTGATCCTCTGAGGAAAGTAGGGAACAATTATGGCTGGAATGCCCTCTTGGTAGCACTTTATAATAACTCCATGTGGATGAGTAAATAATTCATTCATAATGTATTAATCATTACTCCCACATGTGTAAATGTTAGTAACCTAGTTATTCACACATTTATAAACAACTTTTAAAGTATTTAATAATGATTCATGTGATCATTCATACGATGTTTAATATAGGTCCAATTTACTACTCATTAGTTAAGTATTTTTGCTTGGCCTCATCTAAAGTGTGGGCTATTTATACTTTATAAATGTTTTTAGTGACCAGTGTAATTTCTCACAAAGAGCTTGACATGCTATTGGTAGACATTCCAGCAGTACCTGATGTTCCTTAAGGTCTCAAAATGGCTCCTCGAACATATCAATGGTTAAACAATAAGCACAAAATAAAGAGATTTTCTTGGCAGTCTAATCTAAGTTAACCCAGAACTTAAATCTTGTGTAATTTGGTCAGCTCTGTGATTAAGTTCTGAGTCCATAGGTGTTAGAAATTGGGAGTTCTGGTTTGCGAAATCTCCACCCTCGCAAAAGGAAACTCTCAGCCAAAGATCCCCCCCCCCAAAAAAAGAAATCAGTGGTGAAAACTCAGAAGTACATCCCAATCCAAAAACACATCTTACATGTTTGTGGTTAATAAATCCAATGAGAAATGTGATAACTATAGTATCCCTAACTAGCATTGTCACGCCCTGACTCTGAGGACTTGTATTTGTTGAGTCAGGGTGTGTATTTTCTGTGTTGTGTTTGCTAGGTTGTTTTTCTATGTTTTAGATCTAGAATGTGTAGATCTATGTTGGCCGGGGTGGTTCCCAATCAGAGGCAGCTGTAGCTCGTTGTCTCTGATTGGGGACCATACTTAGGCAGCCTTTTGGCACCTGTTAGTTGTGGGATCTTGTTCCGTGTGAGGTATGTTTGTGTGTTACCTTGGACTTCACGTTTCGTTTGTTGTTTTGTCGCGTGTTCATTCGTTTCAATAAACATGTATGCTTATCACGTTGCGCCTTGGTCCTTCTCGTTCGTAAACGATCGTGACAAGCATTGAAAAAGTGAATCCATTCTTCTCTAATTAAAAATCTCTCTCCCTATCTTCTCAATTACACTTGTAAAGTCAGTAGACTACAGCTATGCTTCGTTAGCCTACACACAGACACACTGGAAAATATTTTCAGCTGGCAGGCAGATGCTGGAAGAAGTTTCAGATTGACAGAGGGAGGGGTTTGCATAGGCGCTTTGTTGTATTTTTTATTTGTGGGACTGGAAAATAATGCCCGGAACGTAAAATAACGTTATTATCTGGTTCCCATGCTTTTAAAATAACGGTTATGTTCCAGAACAGTACAGATCACTTTTGTTCCCGGTTCTGATTCTGTGCTTTGAAGATTTACGTTCTTCTCCGGTTTTCGGTTCTGGTCCCTGAACCGGTTCCAACCCCTGCTCAAAACATTTATAAAGTATAAATAGTAAACACTTTAGATGAGGACGAGCAAAAAGACTTAACTAATGATTAGTAAATGGTTTATAAGGACCTATATTAAACATCTTATGAACGGAGTAATGATCAATAAATGATGAACGAACTATTTACTAATCCAATATATAAATGCTTTATTTTGTGGAGTTATTATAAAGTGCTAGCGATCTCGTAAAAAACAAATCTGCGTTGAGATTGGATTTAATGAGTGATGGAATTAAGAGAAGTTACAATGGTTATGCTCATCTTTTGATAAGCAGGAGTAAGAATGTCCATAGGAGGAGCAGCAAGTCAGGTAAGTGAGAGTTGAGGGTATGGGGGTATGGGGGGTTGGTAATTAGCATGTTATAAATGAGTGGATCTTTCATTTGTGCAAAACAAAAGGCTCTCAGGACAGCCGAACCAGTCCTGCATTCATCAATGGAATCACGAGGAGGAGAGAGCATACCTGCATGGACGATTCTGGGTAATATGGGATGCCGAATCTGTGGTGATATTAATATAGAAGACAAATCTTGTCTGAGCCATGTTTTGGATAGATAGGGCATAATATAATTGATTGATCTCAACCAAATCTTCTAATACAACACATTTGACTTGTGTCTGGTGACTTGTGGGGAGTCTTTTTTACTAAACTGGTAACTTGTATGGAGTCTTTTCCTAAACGGGTAACTTGTAGGGAGTCTTTTCCTAAACTGGTGACTTTTGGCAGTTTTTTCCCTAAACTAGTAACTTGTAGAGAGTCTTTTTCTAAAATGGTAACTTGTGAGGATTATTTTTCCAAAGTAGTGAGTTGTGGGGAGTCTTTCTTTAAGTTGGTGACTTGTACGCTACAAGTAAGGAATATTTGTCTCTCCCCTCTGAGGCCTGCATAGAAACAGGAGAAATTGGAGGAAAGTCACATTTGTAGATGTATCTCTTTGTGTCCCAAAAAACTATAATAACTATAACTGATAGAGTGCCTTCTCTCCTTTTTATTGAAAGCTTGTGAAGTGAAAAGCTGTATCTCACATTGTGTCTGTGGAAAAGAGATTAGGACGGCCTCATTTGTCAGCTTTATCGCATATCTTTAGTCCCCAGGGGAGTTAGAGCACCGGGAGATCTTTGAACAAAAAAAACATTTGTCATACATTTCAAAATGTGGATTTCACTGACATCAAGCACAGATCAAAAGTATTATACACTATGTTAAGGCATTTGTGGTATAGCCAGCCTGCCAGCTTCGGGGAGTCTGCCACTAGCACAGTCAGCTCAGCTTTCCCCATTGAGACTGTGTCTGTACCTCAATTTAGGTCAGGCAAAACTAAACATGGCGGTGTTCGCCTTAGCAATCTCACTGGAATCACTTAGATTCCTCAGTTCCAAGGCAGTCATAGTCAATTAAATAATCACTGATTATAAACTTGATGTGATTGGCATGAGTGAAACATGGCTCAAGCCTGATGAATTTACTGTGTTAAATGAGGCCTCTCCACCTAGTTACACTAGTGACCATATCCCCTGCGCATCCCGCATTTACAACAGCAAAAAATCAATAAAATAAAGACTGTGTTTTTGTCTTTTGAGCTTCTGGTCATGAAATCTATGCAGCCTACACAATCACTTTTTATAGCTACTGTTTACAGACCTCCTCGGCTATATACAGCATTCCTCACTGAGTTCCCTGAATTCCTATCGGATATTGTAGTCATGACAGATTATATTATAATTTTTGGTGACTTCAATATTCACATGGAAAAGTCCACAGACCCACTCCAAAAGGCTTTCGGAGCCATCATCGACTCAGTGGGTTTTGTCCAACATGTCTCCAGACCTAAGCATAGCCAGTCTCGTGGAATACATATTTTGGATGTAAATGTTTTTTCCTCTTAATCCTGGACAATCGGACCACCATCTTATTACGTTTGCAATCAAAACAAATAATCTGCTCAGACCCCAACCAAGGATTATCAAAAGCCGTGCTATAAATTCTCGGACAACCCAAAGATTCCTAGATGCCCTTCCAGACTCCCTCCACCTACCAAAGGACGTCAGAGTACAAAAATCAGTTAACCACCTAACCAAGGATTAAATGTAACCTTGTGTAATACCCTAGATGCAGCCGCACCTCTAAAAACATAAAACATTTATCACAAGAAATTAGCTCCCTGGTATACAGAAAACACAGAGCCCTGAAGCAAGTTTCCAGAAAATTGGAACGGAAATTGCGCTCCACCAAACTGGAAGTCTTCCGACTAGCTTGGAAAGACAGTACCGTGTAATATCGAAGAGCCCTCACTGCTGCTCGATCAGCCTACTTTTCCAACCTAATTGAGAATAAAAACAATCCAAAAATAATTTTGTATATTGTCGCAAAGCTAACTAAAAAACAGCATTCCCCAAGAGAGGATGGCCTTCACTTCAGCAGTGATGAATTCATGAACTTCTTCTTCGACAAAAAGATCATGATCATTAGAAAGCAAATTACGGACTTTTCTTTGAATCTGCGTATTTCTCCAAAACTCAGTTGTCCTGAGTCTGCACAGAACTGCCAGGACCTAGGATCAGTGGAGACACTCAAGTTTTTAAATCCTGTATCTCTCGACACATTCACAAAAATAGTCATGGCCTCTAAACCTTCCAGCTGCCTACTGGACCCTATTCCAACTAAATTACTGAAAGAGCTACTTCCTGTGCTTGTCCCTCCTATGTTGAACATAATAAACATCTCCCTATACTCCGGATATGTACCAAACTCACTAAAAGTGGCAGTAATTAAGCCTCTCCTGACAATTCCAAACCTCGACCCAGATTATACTTTTTTTTACTATCGGCCCATATCGAATCTCCCATTCCTCTCTCTCCAAAAAACAAAAATAAGCTCTCTGCCTCCCTAAAGACAAATAATGTATATGAAATGCTCTATTCTGGTTTTAGACCCCATCAAAGTAAAGGACTTTTTAATGGCGTCAGACCAAGGCTCTGCATCTGTCCTCGTACTCCTAGACCTTAGTGCCGCTTTTGACACCATCGATCACCACATTATTTTGGAGTGATTGGAAACCCTAATTGGTCTACACAGACAAGTTATTGCCTGGTTTAGATATTATCTGTCGAAAAGATATCAGTTTGTCTCTGTGGATGGTTTATCCTCTGACAAATCAATTGTACGTTTCGGTGTTCCTCAAGGTTTCGTTTTAGGATCACTATTGTTTTCACAATATATTCTACCTCTTGGTGATGTCATTTGGAAACACAATGTCAACTTTCATTGCTCTGCGGACGACACACAGCTGTACATTTTGATGAAACAAGGTGAAGCTCAAAAATTGCCTACCCTGGAAGCCTGTGTTTCAGACATAAGGAAGTGGATGGCTGCAAATGTTTTACTTTTCAACTCGGACAAAACAGAGATGCTAGTCGTCTCAAATGAAACTGTGAATGACCTCGGCATTACTCTGGACCCTGATCTCTCTTTTGATGAACATATCAAGAATATTTCAAGGGCAGCTTTTTTCCATCTTCGTAACATTGCAAAAATCAGAAACATTTTGTCCAAAAATTATGCAGAAAAGCTAATCCATGCTTTTGTCACTTCTAGATTAGACTAATTCAATGCTCCAATCTGGCTACCCGGATAAAGCACTAAATAAACTTTTGTTAGTGCTAAATACGTCTGCTAGAATCTTGACTTGAACCCCAAAAAATGATCATATTACTCCAGTGCTAGCCTCTCTACACTGGCTTCCTGTTAAGGCTAGGGCTGATTTCAAGGTTTTACAGCTAAGCTACAAAGCATTACATGGACTTGCTCCTACCGATCTCTCCGATTTGGTCCCGCCGTGCATACCTACACGTACGCTATGGTCACAAGACACAGCCCTTCTTATTGTCCCTAGAATTTCTACGCAAACAGCTGGAGGCAGGGCTTTCTGCTATAGAGTTGTTGTCCCCTAGATAGAATAACATCTTGGGGTTGTTCCATTTGATCTCAATCACTTTTGGACCGCATCCCTTTTGATTTGAACAAACTTTCCATTCATATTTGGCCATGGTAGAAGTAGTCAGAAATGTACTTTTCGGAGGCCAAGAAGATCATCAAGGACCTCAGCCACCCGAGCCACTGCCTGTTCACCTCGCTACCATCCAGAAGGCGAGGTCAGTACAGGTGCATCAAAGCTGGGACAGAGAGACTGAAAAACTGCTTCTATCTCAAGGCCATCAGACTGTTAAATAGTCACCACTAGTCACCACTCCTCCCAGTACTCTGCCCTGAACTTTAGTCACTGTCACTAGCTGTCACGCCCTGGCTCTGGGACTCTGTTATGTTGAGCCAGGGTGTGTTGTTTCTATGTGTTTTGTGTTCTAGGTTTATTATCTAGCTCTTGTGTTTCTGTGTTGGCCGGGGTGGTTCTCAATCAAAGGCAACGAGTATCAGCTGTTGCTTGTCTCTGATTGGGAACCAAACTTAGGCAGCCTGTTTGCCACAGTGTTTTGTGGGATCTTGTTCCGTGTATGGTTTGTGTCTGTTACCTAGGACTTCACGTATCATTTTGTTGTTTTGTTTCGTGTGGTGAATCAAATAAAAGTATGTTCACTCATCACGCTGCGCATTGGTCCACTTCCTCCAACGATCGTGACAGAAGATCCCACCAAAACTGGACCAAGCAGCGTGTCCAGGAGCCAACGCCAGAGGTAACTCTAGCGGATATCCACCTCGACTGGGTCAAGTAGCGTGTCCAGGAGCCAACGCCAGAGGTAACTCTAGCGGATATCCACCTCGACTGGGTCAAGCCGCGTGAGGAGGAGAGAGGTTGGACTTGGGAGCAGAGGATGGAGAGTCTGGCGAGAGCTATGGAGGCCATATCCACGGGGGAGAGACAAACCCAAAAATTTTTTAGGGGGGGGGCTCACACCATGGACGATGGGGCTGCTGGAGGCAGATAAGGGGCGAGTTAGTGGACGAGGAGAGAAGGCCACCGGGTTACGGGAGCCATTGGCGAGTAGAGGGAAGGAAAATGTAGAGGCACGGCGAGAGGTACTGAGGTGTGTTGCCAGTCCGGTCCGGCCCGTTCCTGATCCCCGGGTAAGGCCAGTGGTGTGTGTTCCCAGTGCGGTCCGGCCTGTTCCTGTCCCTCGCACCAAGCCTATGGTGCGCGTCGCCAGCCCGGCCCGGCCTGTTCCTGCTCCCCACACCAAGCCAATGGTGCACGTCGCCAGCCCGGCCCGGCCTGTTCCTGCTCCCCGCACCAAGCCAATGGTGCGCGTCGCCAGCCCGGCCCGGCCTGTTCCTGCTCCCCGCACCAAGCCAATGGTGTACGTCGCCAGCCCGGCCCGGCCTGTTCCTGCTCCCCGCACCAAGCCAATGGTGCGCGTCGCCAGCCCGGCCCGGCCTGTTCCTGCTCCCCGCACCAAGCCAATGGTGCGCGTCGCCAGCCCGACCCGGCTTGTTCCTGCTCCCCGCACTAAGCCTGTGGTGCGCATCGTCAGCCCGGTACGGCCCGTTCCTGCTCCCCGCACCAAGCCAGGGGTGCGCGTCGTCAGCCTGGTCCGGCCCGTTCCTGCTCCCCGCACCAAGCCTGTGGTGCACTTCGTCAGCCCGGTTCGGCCCGTCCCTGCTCCCCGCACCAAGCCTGTGGTGCGCGTCGTCAGCCCGGTCCGGCTCGTTCCTGCTCCCCGCACCAAGCCTGTGGTGCGCGTCGTCAGTCCGGTCCGGCTCGTTCCTGCTCCCCGCACCAAGCCTGTGGTGCGCGTCGTCAGTCCGGCACAGCCCGTGCCTGGGTCACCGGTGCCTGGTCAGGTACCGGTCAGCTGCTCCACATCGGAGCCTAAGCATTCCGCTCCACCGATGTCCAGTCCAGCTCCAGCCAGCGGGGCCAGACCAGACCAGGGGCGCTACGGAGGGTGGTGGTCAAGCCCGGAGCCGGAACCGCCTCCGAGGAGGAATGCCCACCCGGCCCTTCCCTGTTCGGTTTATGTTTGGCGCGGTCGCAGTCCGCGCCTTTGGGGGGGGGGGGGGGTACTGTCACGCCCTGGCTCTGGGACTCTGTTATGTTGAGCCAGGGTGTGTTGTTTCTATGTGTTTTGTGTTCTAGGTTTATTATCTAGCTCTTGTGTTTCTGTGTTGGCCGGGGTGGTTCTCAATCAGAGGCAACGAGTATCAGCTGTTGCTTGTTGTCTCTGATTGGGAACCATACTTAGGCAGCCTGTTTGCCACAATGTTTTGTGGGATCTTGTTCCGTGTATGGTTTGTGTCTGTTACCTAGGACTTCACGTATCGTTTTGTTGTTTTGTTTCGTTTGGTGAATCAAATAAAAGTATGTTCACTCATCACGCTGCGCATTGGTCCACTTCCTCCAACGATCGTGACACTAGCTGGCTACCACCCGGTTACTCTACCATTCACTTTAGAGGCTGCTGCCCTATGTACATAGTCATGGAACACTGGTCATTTTAATAATGTTTACATACTATTTTACCCACTTCATATGTACAGTATATACTGTATTCTAGTCAAGGCCTATCCTATTGAACTATTGCTGTACATATGCTATTCTTCAGATACAGTGAGGGAAAAAAGTATTTGATCCCCTGCTGATTTTGTACATTTGCCCACTGACAAAGAAATGATCAGTCTATAATATTAATGGTAGGTTTATTTGAACAGTGAGAGACAGAGTAACAACAAAAAAATCCAGAAAAATGCATGTCAAAAATTCTATAAATTGATTTGCATTTTAATGAGGGAAATAAGTATTTGACCCCGTCTCAATCAGAAAGATTTCTGGCTCCCAGGTGTCTTTTATACAGGTAACAAGCTGAGGTTAGGAGCACACTCTTAAAGGGATTGCTCCTAATCTCAGTTTGTTACCTGTATAAAAGACACCTGTCCACAGAAGCAATCAATCAATCAGATTCCAAACTCTCCACCATGGCCAAGACCAAAGAGCTCTCCAAGGATGTCAGGGACAAGATTGTAGACCTATACAAGGCTGGAATGGGCTACAAGACCATCGCCAAGCAGCTTAGTGAGAAGGTGACAACAGTTGGTGCGATTATTCGCAAATGGAAGAAACACAAAATAACTGTCAATCTCCCACGGCCTGGGGCTCCATGCAAGATCTCACCTCGTGGAGTTGCAATGATCATGAGAACGGTGAGAAATCAGCCCAGAACTACACGGGAGGATCTTGTCAATGATCTCAAGGCAGCTGGGACCATAGTCACCAAGAAAACAATTGGTAACACACTACGCTGTGAAGGACTGAAATCCTGCAGCGCTCGCAAGGTCCCCCTGTTCAAGAAAGTACATATACATGCCCGTCTGAAGTTTGCCAATGAACATCTGAATGATTCAGAGGAGAACTGGGTGAAAGTGTTGTGGTCAGATGAGACCAAAATGGAGCTCTTTGGCATCAACTCAACTCGCCGTGTTTGGAGGAGGAGGAATGCTACCTATGACCCCAAGAACACCATCCCCACCGTCAAACATGGAGGTGGAAACATTATGCCTTGGGGTTGTTTTTCTGCTAAGGGGACATGACAACTTCACTGCATCAAAGGGACGATGGACGGGGCCATGTACCATCAAATCTTGGGTGAGAACCTCCTTCCCTCAGCCAGGGCATTGAAAATGGGTTGTGGATGGGTATTCCAGCATGACAATGACCCAAAACACACGGCCAAGGCAACAAAGGAGTGGCTCAAGAAGAAGCACATTAAGGTCCTGGAGTGGCCTAGCCAGTCTCCAGACCTTAATCCCATAGAAAATCTGTGGAGGGAGCTGAAGGTTCGAGTTGCCAAACATCAGCCTCGAAACCTTAATGACATGGAGAAGATCTGCAAAGAGGAGTGGGACAAAATCCCTCCTGAGATGTGTGCAAATCTGGTGGCCAACTACAAGAAACGCCTGACCTCTGTGATTGCCAACAAGGGTTTTGCCACCAAGTACTAAGTCATGTTTTGCAGGGGGTCAAATACTTATTTCCCTCATTAAAATGCAAATCAATTTATAACATTTTTGACATGCGTTTCTCTGGATTTTTTTGTTGTTATTCTGTCTCTCACTGTTCAAATAAATTTACCATTACAATTATAGACTGATCATTTCTTTGTCAGTGGGCAAACATACAAAATCAGCAGGGGATCAAATACTTTTTTCCCCTCACTGTATACTACCTATTCTATCCATATACTGTCCATATTGTCTATACATCCCATCACATACAGTATGTTGTATCTTAAACCCTAATTGACATAATCCGAGGGGTACATAACATTGGTTGAGACACCATTGAATTTAATTGAAATGTTGACTTTCAATTACTACCACAAAGATGGCCACCAGTCCACCCACCGTCGAATGTCAACTTAAATGGGAATGTCTATTCTATTATCTATATTTCTATGATTTCAATAGGTTTCCTATGGAAAATTGACAGTGTCATTTAACACTTGGAGCACCAGAATTCCATAACTAGAATGGCCATGACGGTCATTCTGACCGTCAATATTTCAATTGTGTAAATATTCCATAATAAATAATAAATTGCTAAATGAATGCATTTATTATGTTAAAATGGGTCATAAGAAACCTCAGGACACCAAATGTAAATTGTTATGTCAGAAAATGTATTGATTGATACAGAAGCACATAGACTAAAATAAGACAATAGTGTATTTTCTGACTGTAAGACAACAGTTACCTGCCCAGCTGGCCCGTCCAAACTATAACTTAACTATATTGAAACTAACTTTACACAGTTAGTAATAGTAATAATATATGTGGCAAAGACAAGATTAAATAGACAATAGTCTGATGGGTGACAATATTATCAATTATCAAATAGAGAATGAAGCGACTGATGAAAAGTGCAGCATGCATTGACAAAGAAGGGAATGGAGCTTACCAAATAGCACTTCTTCCATATCATCCTACAGAGGTCCATGCAGGCCAGACCTTTAAATTGCTATACTCTATCAGAAATAACAGATAACAAGGTTTCTAATTAACCTATTTTTGCCAAACAACTCTACACATTGCAGGGATAGTCTGTTTCAAAATATAACTTTTTGGTGACAATCAGCAATAGCCATTTGGGGAAACAATAATTTTATATTTTCTTCTGTTATATTCCATTATATTTGTACTGTAAAATATATGTGTGTTGACTGTGGTAAGGCAGGCCCTTTGCTGTCTGCTAAATGAACAAGTTGATTTCATTGGCATGGCGCAGCCATAGATTGGCATGCCACACTCATAGCCTTGGCTACTAAACACAGATAAATAAAACTCCAAACATGCTATTCTGTTCTTTTGAAATAAATTGTTTTGTATCATGTTTTTTATGACCTTCCTAAACAAAAGATTAATGGATTTATTTGTGTTTGTGTATATTAATACTAGAAAGGCAGAGAGCATCATAATGATTCAAAACAAATTAAAATGTTGAATTACTCCGCCATTTGTAAAGTCATGTCACCCTCGTCCTTGACTTTTCCTAAATAAGTCTATATAACACACTGTCGTTAGAATCGTAATATCACAAACAGAACTGGAGTTATAACCAGTTTTAGTAGTGCATGTCATTTTTGAAAATGATTTTCCCTCGTTGCCCCTGACTTCTCCCGAGAGTAGGGCCTGCTCCGCTCTTTCTCCCGATAGTTGATAATCACCCTGATAATTACCTTGAAACTGAACCTAAACTATACCGAAACTAATTTCACACACATAACTGTTATATCTAGCCTAGCTGTAGAAGAACGCACATCTGCACAGTTTCACATTGTACACCACTCTCTCGTTTAATGACATGTGCCACTCATTCTGACAACACATTCATCCGTAAAGCAGCACACTGTCGTAAACCACAACAACGTACAGTACGACATACACCACGTCGTACCATACATAACAATAACAACAGATGAAATAAACGAAGTATGATGTGGTCGTTGTCCATTTGGAAGACCCATTTGTGACCAAGCTTTAACTTCCTGACTGATGTCTTGAGATGTTGCTTCAATATATCCACATCATTTTCCTTCCTCATGATGCCATCTATTTTGTGAAGTGCAACAGTCCCTCCTGCAGCAAAGCACCCCCACAGCATGATGCTGCCACCCCCGTGCTTCACGGTTGGGATGGTGTTCTTCAGCTTGCAACCTCTCACCTTTTTCCTCCAAACATAACGATGGTCATTATGGCCAAACAGTTATATTTTTGTTTCATCAGACCAGAGGACATTTCTCCAAAAAGTACGATATTTTTCCCCATGTGCAGTTGCAAACCGTAGTCTGGCTTTTTTATGGCGGTTTTGGAGCAGTGGCTTCTTCCTTGCTGAGCGGCCTTTCAGGTTATGTCGATATAGGACTCGTTTTACTGTGGATATAGATACTTTTGTACCTGTTTCCTCCAGCATCTTCACAAGGTCCTTTACTGTTGTTCTGGGATTGATTTGCACTTTTCGCACCAAAGTACGTTCATCTCTAAGAGACAGAACGCGTCTCCTTCCTGAGCGGTATGACGGCTGCGTGGTCCCATGGTGTTTATACTTGCGTACTATTGTTTGTACAGATGAATGTGGTACCTTCAGGCATTTGGAAATTGCTCCCAAGGATGAACCAGACTTGTGGAGCTCTACAATTTTTTTTCTGAGGTCTTGGCTGATTTCTTTTGATTTCCCCATGATGTCAAGCAAAGATGCACTGAGTTTGAAGGTAGGCCTTGAAATACATCAACAGGTACACCTCCAATTGACTCAAATTATGTCAATTAGCCTATCAGAAGCTTCTAAAGCTATGACATCATTTTCTGGAATTTTCCAAGCTGTTTAAAGGCACAGTCAACTTAGTGTATGTAAACTTCTGACCCACTGGAATTGTTATACAGTGAATTATAAGTGAAATAATCTGTCTGTAAACAATTGTTGGAAAAATTACTTGTGTCATGCACAAAGTAGATGTCCTAACCGACTTGCCAAAACTATAGTTTGTTAACAAGAAATGTGTGGAGTGGTTGAAAAACGATTTTTAATGACTCCAACCTAAGTGTATGTTAACTTCCGACTTCAACTGTGTATATATATATATAGAGTGGGGAGAACAAGTATTTGATACACTGCCGATTTTGAAGGTTTTCCTACTTACAAAGCATGTAGAGGTCTGTCATTTTTATCATAGGTACACTTCAACTGTGAGAGACGGAATCTAAAACAAAAATCCAGAAAATCACATTGTATGATTTTTAAGTAATTAATTTGCATTTTATTGCATGACATAAGTATTTGATCACCTACCAACCAGTAAGAATTCCGGCTCTCACAGACCTGTTAGTTTTTCTTTAAGAAGCCCTCCTGTTCTCCACTCATTTCCTGTATTAACTGCACCTGTTTGAACTCGTTACCTGTATAAAAGACACCTGTCCACACACTCAATCAAACAGACTCCAACCTCTCCACAATGGCCAAGACCAGAGAGCTGTGTAAGGACATCAGGGATAAAATTGTAGACCTGCACAAGGCCGGGATGGGCTACAGGACAACAGGCAAGCAGCTTGGTGAGAAGGCAACAACTGTTGGTGCAATTATTAGAAAATGGAAGAAGTTCAAGATGACGGTCAATCACCCTCGGTCTGGGGCTCCATGCAAGATCTCACCTCGTGGGGCATCAATGATCATGAGGAAGGTGAGGGATCAGCCCAGAACTACACAGCAGGACCTGGTCAATGACCTGAAGAGAGCTGGGACCACAGTCTCAAAGAAAACCATTAGTAACACACTACGCCGTCATGGATTCAAATCCTGCAGCGCACGCAAGGTCCCCATGCTCAAGCCAGCGCATGTCCAGGCCCATCTGAAGTTTGCCAATGACCATCTGGATGATCCAGAGGAGGAATGGGAGAAGGTCATGTGGTATGATGAGACAAAAATAGAGCTTTTTGGTCTAAACTCCACTCGCCGTGTTTGGAGGAAGAAGATGGATGAGTACAACCCCAAGAACACCATCCCAACCGTGAATAATGGAGGTGGAAACATCATTCTTTGGGGATGCTTTTCTGCAAAGGGGACAGGACGACTGCACCGCATTGAGGGGAGGATGGATGGGGCCATGTATCGCGAGATCTTGGCCAATAACCTCCTTCCCTCAGTAAGAGCATTGAAGATGGGTCATGGCTGGGTCTTCCAGCATGACAACGACCCGAAACACACAGCCAGGGCAACTAAGGAGTGGCTCCGTAAGAAGCATCTCAAGGTCCTGGAGTGGCCTAGCCAGTCTCCAGACCTGAACCCAATAGAAAATCTTTGGAGGGAGCTGAAAGTCCGTATTGCCCAGCGACAGCCCCGAAACCTGAAGAATCTGGAGAAGTTCTGTATGGAGGAGTGGGCCAAAATCCCTGCTGCAGTGTGTGCAAACCTGGTCAAGACCTACAGGAAATGTATGATCTCTGTAATTGCAAACAAAGGTTTCTGTACCAAATATTAAGTTCTGCTTTTCTGATGTATCAAATACTTATGTCATGCAATAAAATGCAAATTAATTACTTAAAAATCATACAATGTGATTTTCTGGATTTTTGTTTTAGATTCCGTCTCTCACAGTTGAAGTGTACCTATGATAAAAATTACAGACCTCTACATGCTTTGTAAGTAGGAAAACCTGCAAAATCGGCAGTGTATCAAATACTTGTTCTCCCCACTGTATATATATATATATATAGTGCATTCGGAAAGTATTCAGACACCTTCCCTTTTCCACATTTTAGTTACAGCCTTATTCTGAAATGTATTACATTTTTTCCCCTCATCAATGTACACACAATACCCCATAATGACAAAGCGAAGACAGGTTTTTATAAAATTTTGCAAATGTATTACAAATAAAAAACAAAAATAGCTTATTTACATAACTATTCAGAGCCTTAGCTATGAGACTCGAAATTGAGCTCAGGTGCATCCTGTTTCCATTGATCATCCTTGAGACGTTTCCACAACTTGATTGGAGTCCACCTGTGGTAAATTCAATTGATTGAACATGATTTGGAAAGGCACACACCTGTCTGTATAAGGTGTCACAGGTGACAGTGCATGTCAGAGCAAAAACCAAAGCCATGACGTCGGAGGAATTGTCCGTAGAACTCCGAGACAGGATTGTGTCAAGGCACATATCTGGGGAAGGGTACAGAAAAATGTCTGCAGCATTGAAGGTCCCCAAGAACACAGTGGCCTCCATCATTCTTAAATGGAAGAAGTTTGGAATGACAAATACTTTTTCTAGAACTGGCCACCTGGCCAAACTGAGCAATCGGGGGAAAAGAGCCTTGGTCAGGGAGGTGACCAAGAATCCGACGGTCACTCTGACAGAGCTCCAGAGTCCCTTTGTGGAGATGGGAGAACCTTCCAGAAGGACAACCATCTATGCAACACTCCACCAATCAGTACTTTATGCTAGAGTGGCCAGACAGAAGCCACTCCTCAGTAAACGGCACATGACAACCCGCTTGGAGTTTGCCAAAAGTCACCTAAAGGACTCTCAGACCATGAGAAACAATATTCTCTGGTCTGATGAAACCAAGATTGAACTCTTTGGCCTGAATGCAAAGCGACACGTCTGGAGGAAACCTGGCATCATCCCTACAGTGACGCATGGTGGTGGCAGCATCATGCTATGGGGATGTTCTTCAGCGGCAGGGACTGGGAGGCCAGAGGAAAAGATGAACGGAGCAAAGTACAGAGAGATCCTTAATGAAAACCTGCTTCAGAGGGCTCAGGACCTCAGACTGGGGCGAAGGTTCACCTTCCAACAGGACAACGACCCTAAGCACACAGCCAAGACAATGCAAAAGTGGCTTCGGGACAAGTCTCTGAATCTACTTGAACCCGATCGAACATCTCTGGAGTGACCTTAAAATAGCTGTGCAGCGACGCTTCCCATCCAACCTGACAGAGCTTGACAGGATCTGCAGAGAAGAATGGGAGAAACTCCACAAATACAGGTGTGCCAAGCTTGTAGCATCATACCCAAGAATACATGAGGCTGTAATCGCTGCCAAAGGTGCTTCAACAAAGTACTGAGTAAAGGGTCTGAATACTTATGTAAAAAATATCTGATTTTATTTGATACATTTGCAAAAATGTCTAAAAAAACAGTTTTTGCTTTGGCATTATGGGGTATTGTGTGTAGATTGATGAGGAAAAAATGATTTAATCAATTTTAGAATATGGCTGTAACGTAACAAAATGTGGAAAAAGTCAATGGGTCTGAATACTTTCCGAATGCACTGTATGGTTCCAGTAATGCCTGGCGAAAACCAATCTCTGCATTCCACAGTAAGAACATCATACCAAAGGTCAAGCATGGTGGTGGTGGTGTGAGGGTTTGGGGATGCTTTGCTGCCTCAGGACCTGGACAACTTGCCTTAATAGAAGGAACCATGAATTCTGCTCTGTATCAGAGAATTCTACAGGAGAATGTCAGACCATCCGTCTGTGAGCTGAAGCTGAAGCGCATCTGGGTCATGCAGCACACGTCACTGAGTTAAAGCAGTTCTGCATGGAAGAGTGGACCAAAATTCCTCCACAGCGACGTGAGAGACTGATCAACAACTACAGGAAGCATTTGGTTGGAGTCATTGCAGCTAAAGGTGGCACAACCAGTTATTTGAGTGTAAGGGGGCAATTACTTTTTCACACAGGGGAATTGGGTGTTGCATAACTTTGTTTATGAAATAAATATGTAATTGTTGTGTTATTTGTTCACTTATGTTCCCTTTATCTAATATTAGGTTTTGGTTGAATATTGATAACATTCAGTATCACAAATATGCAAAAGTAGAGAAAATTAGAAAGGGGGCAAATACTTTTTCATAGCACTGTATATACAGTGGGGAAAAAAGTATTTAGTCAGCCACCAATTGTGCAAGTTCTCCCACTTAAAAAGATGAGAGAGGCCTGTAATTTTCATCATAGGTACACGTCAACTATGACAGACAAAATGAGATTTTTTTTTCTCCAGAAAATCACATTGTAGGATTTTTAATGAATTTATTTGCAAATTATGGTGGAAAATAAGTATTTGGGGAGTGGGGAGAACAAGTATTTGATACACTGCCGATTTTGCAGGTTTTCCTACTTACAAAGCATGTAGAGGTCTGTAATTTTTATCCAGAAATCCAGAAAATCACATTGTATAATTTTTAAGTAATTAATTTGCATTTTATTGCATGACATAAGTATTTGATACATCAGAAAAGCAGAACTTAATATTTGGTACAGAAACCTTTGTTTGCAATTACAGAGATCATACGTTTCCTGTAGGTCTTGACCAGGTTTGCACACACTGCAGCAGGGATTTTCGCCCACTCCTCCATACAGACCTTCTCCAGATCCTTCAGGTTTCGGGGCTGTCGCTGGGCAATACGGACTTTCAGCTCCCTCCAAAGATTTTCTATTGGGTTCAGGTCTGGAGACTGGCTAGGTCACTCCAGGACCTTGAGATGCTTCTTACGGAGCCACTCCTTAGTTGCCCTGGCTGTGTGTTTCGGGTCGTTGTCATGCTGGAAGACCCATTCACGACCCATCTTCAATGCTCTTACTGAGGGAAGGAGGTTGTTGGCCAAGATCTCGCGATACATGGCCCCATCCATCCTCCCCTCAATACGGTGCAGTCGTCCTGTCCCCTTTGCAGAAAAGCATCCCAAAGAATGATGTTTCCACCTCCATGCTTCACGGTTGGGATGGTGTTCTTGGGGTTGTACTCATCCTTCTTCTTCCTCCAAACACGGCGAGTGGAGTTTAGACCAAAAAGCTATATTTTTGTCTCATCAGACCACATGACCTTCTCCCATTCCTCCTCTGGATCATCCAGATGGTCATTGGCAAACTTCAGACGGGCCTGGACATGCGCTGGCTTGAGCAGGGGGACCTTGCGTGCGCTGCAGGATTTTAATCTATGACGGCGTAGTGTGTTACTAATGGTTTTCTTTGTGACTGTGGTCCCAGCTCTCTTCAGGTCATTGACCAGGTCCTGCCGTGTAGTTCTGGGCTGATCCCTCACCTTCCTCATGATCATTGATGCCCCACAAGGTGAGATCTTGCATGGAGCCCCAGACCGAGGGTAATTGACGTCATCTTGAACTTCTTCCATTTTCTAATAATTGCACCAACAGTTGTTGCCTTCTCACCAAGCTGCTTGCCTGTTGTCCTGTAGCCCATCCCGGCCTTGTGCAGGTCTACAATTTTATCCCTGATGTCCTTACACAGCTCTCTGGTCTTCGCAATTGTTGAGAGGTTGGAGTCTGTTTGATTGAGTGTGTGGACAGGTGTCTTTTATACAGGTAACGAGTTCAAACAGGTGCAGTTAATACAGGTAATGAGTGGGGAATAGGAGGGCTTCTTAAAGAAAAACTAACAGGTCCGTGAGAGACGGAATTCTTACTGGTTGGTAGGTGATAAAATACTTATGTCATGCAATAAAATGCAAATTAATTACTTTAAAATCATACAATGTGATTTTCTGGATTTTTGTTTTAGATTCCGTCTCTCACAGTTGAAGTGTACCTATGATACAAATTACAGACCTCTACATGCTTTGTAAGTAGGAAAACCTGCAAAATCGGCAGTGTATCAAATACTTTATCTCCCCACTGTACGTTTTTTCTTAGGTTTTTCACATGTTCATTTTTCACATGCTCATTTTACATGTTTATTTTTCACATTTCAAACCTAAAAGAAGCAGAATGTATTTTCAATAGACATTTTTTCCCCATACAATAAAACAATGTATTGGAGCAGTTTGTATAGATTTCTAAAGATGAACAATAAACTAAATAATAATAATAATAATATGCCATTTAGCAGACGCTTTTATCCAAAGCGACTTACAGTCATGCGTGCATACATTTTTTGTGTATGGGTGGTCCCGGGGATCGAACCCACTACCTTGGCGTTACAAGCGCCGTGCTCTACCAGCTGAGCTAAACATTTGTGTCATGGCACCTAGTACCATACCCTATGCAAAGGCACTTAAATATTTTGTCTTGCTCATTTACCCTCTGAATGGCACACATACACATCCATGTCTCAATTGTCTCAAGATTGAAAAATCCTTCTTTAACATGTCTCCTCCCCTTCATCTACACTGATTGAAGTGGATTTAACAAGTGACATCAATAAGGGATCATAGCTTTCACCTGGATTCACCTGCTCAGTCAATCTCATGGAAAGAGCCGGTGTTCATAATGTTTTGTACACTCAGTGTATAAAAATAGCAAAAAAGTTTAAACGACTAAGTGACAGGTTGGCGCATAATCTGTATCTCTGCTGCGCTGTATCAGCACAATGGACAGAGTGCACCACGGTGTGTGTAGTGGGGCTATGGAATGCCACTGGGGTTGTTAGGTGTGACTCCTTTGGGTTTCCATAAGTGGGAAAACACACTTCTCCTCTGTGGTAGGCTAAATTAATAACGTGATATGCCTCCGCCTGTAATATTTGATTTTAAATTCTAAGGGCACGGTCAAATTTACAGTTGAAGCTGCTTCACTCAACTCTGCCTCACACCACACCACTCCAGAGTTTAGTTAGCTTCTTAGCTAGCTGTAAAAAGCATTAGTGTAATTAGCCTTAGCCTATTTAGCTAGCACAAACCAGCTAATCTTCCACTGCCATGATGGATATCAGAAATTGGCTTGCCAAAGTACCCAAACAAATCCAAAAGGAGAAGGAGAGCGATGAGCAGCAGCATCCAACCACCGAGCCAAGCAGCGATGATGGTGCTGAGCTCCAGCTAGCTCCGCGTGCAGAGCCTACCCACCCTTCCACAAGCGTTACCAGGATAATGGCTCCACAGCCCCCTCCACCTCCGACTGTTCCTGACGATCTTGGAATAGAGGAGCAGGCCCAGGTTAGCCTAGAATCCTGCCCTAGCCACAGGTTTTCTGTCCAAAAACGTTCATTTAATAGCAACTGGTTCATAGGTAGAGAGTGGCTGGACTACTCGGTTACTGCAGAATTCAATATAATTAATATGCAAGAACCCAAATGACGCCCCTGGATATAGCTACATATTTGTATGTTTCATCATAGAAATAGATATATTTTATTATGGTTTTCATGGTCGTAAATGGAACTTTAGGTATTGGAAACCTTTTTATGGTAGGCTGGCATTGCTTAATTGATAATGTGGGTCATATTTGATCCACAGAAGTGTATTGTGCCATATCACAACGTGTTGCTGTACTCATGAGCGGGCATATTGGCCTATTTGTTTGGCAAGACAGCGCTGCATCTCACTGTAGTAGGCTGTTATTTGGATCTCCAGTCGCCTTTTGTTTACTGCGCTTGTTTACTGTTAACGTAACTAGCCTAAATATAGATTGTGTCATGCCTTTATCGATCTGATATTTTGTTTACTTGGTACCGCTGTTTTGTTCTGTTTGCATTCATTCGTTCGCATTCGCAGTTGTGTCGGTATTCTAAGTCAAACTGCTATTCAGTATGTTTGTTTGCATGCATGAATAACTAGGCTACTACTTTCAGCATTTAGTTTGCATTATTTTGGTAAGACAGCTGTGTGTACGGCTGCATTCATATAGGCTGTTTGTAATAGGTGATATCTTGTAGTCTATATTCATTACCAAAACGGCATTGCTTTAGTGTGTAGGGCGCTGTCATTGTGCTGATACAGCGCAGTGGAGATGGGTGTCACGGATTCTTCCGAGGCTGCCCTTCCTCCTTGCTCGGGAAGGCTTCAGCGTTCGTCGTCACCGGAGTACTAGCTGCTGCTGATCTATGTTCTATGTTTCTATGTTCTACCTGTTGTTGTCTGATTGTTTCACACCTGTTTCCCATCTTGTAATTTATCCGTCCCTATTGTCAAAGTCGCGTCAATTCAAATCTGGTATTAGGAACAAAAGAGGTCAACACGACTTCTAAGATATACTAGTTATTTTAATTAATGCAAAAACCTTCAATGGTAAATATGATGTTTCGTATATACGGGCTCTCTGAAATACCTCACAGGGCGCTTTCAGAGAACTAACAACATTGTTTTAGAAACAATACCCAAATACTCTGACAGAGAAAGTTTCCCACTTCTCTGCTGGCCAATTAGAGTAGAGGACTGAGTGTGGTTTAAACTTACTCAGCCAATCCATTGATTCAGGGGTTGGTCCCATCTCCTCGGCGCCATTTGTTGCACACTTCAGCCAGGCACAAGTTTATCATAACAACCTATCATAGTGAGAAGAGCCAGCTCCCTTAGACATCATTCCTACGTCCAAGGAAGGCTCACAGATCACAAAGAACTAGTATAGTCTAGCATTTGAAGACACATCCTTATCTCATTTTACCCCCTAAAACAGCTCTTCACATCAACCACAGCCTTGCCAGGTGTCACAGCCTACATTAGCCCAGTCAAGAATGCATTCTTTCTAAGTTAGTCATCCCATCAATTTAGGAGAATGATAAATCCCCAATACTATTTAACCCTGTGGCTCCCATTGTGCTCTGTGCGTGTTTGTTTATTGTTTCGGGTGTTGTTGGTGAGCGGGTTTGTTCCTCCCTGCGTGGAGGTTTACTTGTTTCTTTACGTGTTCAGTAAAATTACGTTTTCATTGAGTTCTGTGTTCTGTGCCTGAGTTCGTCTACCGCATTACACTGACACCGTGACAATGGGCTACAGATTTCACGCCAACCTTTCATTTAAAAAAGCACTCAATCAATGGTCTCGTAGTCTCGGCATTTGAACTTTATGTTTATTGTGGTATAACGTGATATAAGCAGAATTGAATATAATTCCAATACAAGAAGCCCACAAAATTTCAACTGCCCCCTTAGTCACTTTATCCTGGCACCGGGTCTGATCCTGATGCCTAGTCACCTTACCATTATACATATCTACCCCTACCCCTCCAGTATCTTTGCATATTGTAAATATGGTATTGGCACTGACCTTGGAACTGACACTTTCTTGCGTTCTTTTTATTTCTGTTTCTCGTGTGTTTTTGTTCTACTTTATTTGATAGTACTACTGATATTGATTACTGCATTGTTGGGAAAGAACTTGCAAGAAAGGCATTTCACTGTACTTGTGCACATGACAATGAAACTACTGTTTAATTTGTTGCTGGGATACTATAGCAAGAGCTATGGTCCAGAACATAAAACAGTTCAACAGAAAGATTGGGTGCAATTGGTGCCTGAATCCAGGGAGGAGAGTGTAAAAGGGAGGAGGAATGGTCCAAGTGTATCCAAACGAAGAGGGAATCGGAGAGCAACATCACAATGATATGATTGCCCAAGCAAGGAGGGCAAGTGCTGGTGTTAACGTAGAGTTGGCATCGACGATGGTCGAGACATTGTGATGTACAAATGATTGGTCATTGAAATTGGATGAAGCAAAACATATTTATGTTAAACTTTACAAATCTTTACAAATGTTATGATTTATTTTATCTATACGAATCTATACAAATGTTCGGAGTTTGTTTACAAATCTATATAAATACTCAGATTTTTAAAGATTTTTTATCTTTAAGAATCTGTAGCTCAGATTTATTTTACATTTACATTTGAGTAATTTACCAGATGCTCTTATCCAGAGCGATTTACAGTTAGTGCATTCATCTTAAGATACTGTAGCTAGGTGGGACGACCACATATCACAGTCATAAGTACAGTAGCTATCAGCAAAGTCAGAGCTAGTAAGGGGAAAAAGTAAACTATGAGGGTTAGTTCACAAAGGCATTTCTGGGGAATGGGGGGGGGGGGGGGGGGGTCAGGTGAGGAGGGGTGGCTGTGGGATTATTTACGATACTCTTTGAAGAGGTAGGGTTTCAGATGTTTTCGGAAGATGGGCATGGACTCTGCTGTCCTAGCTTCAGGGAAAAGCTGGTTTCACCATGGGGGTGCCATGACAGAAAAGAGCTTGGACTGGGCAGAGTGGTAGCTGCCCTCCTGTAGGGTAGCCAGTGGAGTGTGCGGAGGAGCAGGGTGACATGGGTTGAACTTCGGAAGGTTGAACACCAGGTGGGCTGCAGCGTTCCGGATAAGTTGCAGGGGTTGGTGGCACAAGCGAGGAGCCCAGCCAACAGCAAGTTGCAGTAGTCCAGACAGGAGAGGACAAGTGCCTGTATTAGGACCTGCGCAGCTTCCTGTGTGAGGTAGGGTCGTACTCTACGGATGTTGTAGAGCATGATTCTGCAGGAGCGAGTCACTGCTTTGATGTTTGCAGAGAACGACATGGTGTTGTCCAGGGTCACACCAATGTTCTTTGAACTCTGGTAGGGGGACACCGTGGAGTTGTCAACCATGATATAGAGGTCTTGGAGCGGGCAGGCCTTCCCCAGGAGGAAGAGCAGCTCTGTCTTGTCGAGGTTGAGCTTGAGGTGGTGGGCCGACATCCAAGCTGAGATGTCTGCCAGGCACGCAGAGATGCGTGTCGCCACCTGGGTGTCAGAAGGGGGGGGGAAGGAGAAATGTAGTTGAGTGTCTTCTGCATAGCAATGATAGGAGAGACCATGTGAAGATATGACAGAGCTGAGTGCCTTGGTGTATAGAGAGAAGAGGAGAGGGCCTAGAACCGGGCCCTGGGGGACACCAGTAGTGAGAGTATGTGGTGCATACACAGATCCTTGCCACGTCACCTGATAGGAGCGGCCTGCCAGGGAAGATGCAATCCAAGAGTGTGCAGAGCCTGAGACGCCCAGCCCTGAGAGGGTGGAGAGGAGGATCTGATGGTTCACGGTGTCGAAGTCAGTGGATAGATCTAGGAGGATGAGAACAGAGGAGAGAGAGTCAGCTTTGGCGGTGTAAAGAGCATCTGTGACACAGAGAAGAGCAGTCTCGGTTGAGTGACCCATCTTGAAGCCTGACTGGTTAGGGTCAAGAGGATCGTTCTGAGAGAGATAGTGAGAGAGTTGGTCAGAGACAGCACGCTCAAGTGTTTTGGAAAGAAATGAAAGAAGGGATACTGGTCTGTCGTTTTTGATGTCAAAGGAGTCGAGTGTTGGTTTCTTGAGGAGGGGAGCGACTCGCAGCCAGTGGTCAGGGATGAGTAAGTGAGGAATGGGAGAAGGTTTCCAGAGATATTCTCTCTCTCTGTCACGATCGTTACAGGAAGCGGACCAAGGCGCAGCGTTGAAAGCAAACATATTTATTATACGAATGATCACACGATCAAAACAACGAAACGTGACGTCCTTGGTTACATAAACAAACCAACACGGAACAAGAAACCACAACACAAAGTGAAAAGACAGACAGTTAAATATGGCTCCCAATCAGAGACAACCAGCTGACACTCGTTGCCTCTGATTGGGAGTCACTCAGGCCAACATAGATATACAAACATAGAATCACACACCCTGGCTCAACATAACATAGTCCCCAGAGCCAGGGCGTGACAGTACCCCCCCCCAAAGGCGCGGACTCCGACCGCGCCAAACAACCACAACAGGGGAGGGACCGGGTGGGCACTCCGCCTCGGCGGCGGATCCGGCTCCGGACATGACCCAGGCACGGGTTGTGCTGGACTGACGACGCGCACCCCTGGCTTGGTGCGTGGAGGAGGAACGGGCCTTACCAGGCTGACGACGCACACCGTAGGCTTGGTGCGTGGAGCAGGGACAGGCCGGACTGGGCTGACGAAGCACACCACTGACTTGGTGCGGGGAGCAGGAACGGGCCGAGCCGGGCTGACGAAGCGCACCACTGCCTTGGTGCGGGGTAAAGGAATGGGCCGGACCGGGCTGACGAAGCGCACCACTGCCTTGGCGCGGGGAGCAGGAATGGGCCGGACCGGGCTGACGAAGCGCACCCCTGACTTGGTGCGGGGAGCAGGAATGAGCCGGACAGGGCTGACGAAGCGCACCCCTGACTTGGTGCGGGGAGCAGGAATGAGCCGGACTGGGCTGGCGACGCGCACCACAGACTTGGTGCGGAGAGCAGGAACGGGCCGGACAGGGCTGACGAAACGCACCACAGACTTGGTGCGGGGAGCAGGAATGGGCCGGACTGGGCTGGTGACGCGCACCACAGACTTGGTGCGGGGAGCTTGGATGGGCCGGACTGGGCTGGCGACGCGCACCACAGACTTGGTGGGAGTGGCAGGAACAGGCCGGACCGTACTGGGAACACACACCACTGGCCCTACGTGGGGATCAGGAACAGGCCGGACCGGACTGGCAACACACGCCAGTACCTCTCGCCGTGCCTCTACAACCTCCTTCCCCCTGGTGACCAGTGACTCCCGTAACCTGGCGGCCTCTTCTGCCAACCCGCTGGACCGCTCTATCGCGGCCTCCTGCTGCCCCGACGTCGTGAGCCCCCCCCTAAAAAATTTCTGGGGTCTCTCCTCCCCGTGGGCCAGGCCTCCATCGTTCTCGCCAGACTCTCACCCCACTGCTCCAAAGTCCAACCTCTCTCCTCTTCTCTTGGCTTGGCCCAGTCGAGACTCCTACTCCACTGCTCCCAAGTCCATCCTCTCTCTTCTTCACGCTGCTTGGTCCTGTTATGGTGGTTTCTTCTGTCACGATCGTTACAGGAAGCGGACCAAGGCGCAACGTTGAAAGCAAACATATTTATTATACGAATGATCACACGATCAAAACAACGAAACGTGACGTCCTTGGTTACATAAACAAACCAACACGGAACAAGAAACCACAACACAAAGTGAAAAGACAGACAGTTAAATATGGCTCCCAATCAGAGACAACCAGCTGACACTCGTTGCCTCTGATTGGGAGTCACTCAGGCCAACATAGATATACAAACATAGAATCACACACCCTGGCTCAACATAACATAGTCCCCAGAGCCAGGGCGTGACACTCTCTCTCTCGATTAAAAACAATGACTATTGAAAATACGTCTGCTGATATTATATAATGTACCTGTATATCGTTTGTTAAGTAAACATCCACACCTTGATGGTGTCAAGTGTACTTACACCTGCGCAATGAGGAAGTGGGAAAGAAATGGCAACATCTGACTGATGCTGCATTCGTAACCAAGTGGGAAGTGGGAATTTACCACAAACGACTGGGAGAAATCCACTTGAACAGCCCTCCAACTGGTAATTAGTGGGAAACACAATGCTGCATCATTTTTAATCTTGTGGGAACTGTTGGACTTTGTTCATTTTGACAAAGACTTTAATTTTCTCATTCAAAGACAGGTTTAGCCACATATTTAAATCTTAGCAATTCCACTAAGAAAAACCAAAACACCAATAGCCAATAATGTCAAAACTTGATACTCTTTGTTCTTGGTTTTGCACTCCCCAAGACAAACAGGTCTTGTTGGCCACTCCAATAATTTATGTGGTAACTGAAATATATAGCAGTCTACTGAAGCAAGCACACACATTTTCTCCAGCCCCTTACATAGTTGAGTCATATTTATCTTACATTTAAGTGTTTACTTTGCAGGCTGACTAGCATATACTGAGTTGCAATGTCCCATAAATTGAATGCCCAAATCAACTTGAAGTATATACAAAACAAGTTTTGCAGCCACATAATCCAAAAGGAAGGCTACAGCTAATCTGTTTGTCTGTTGACGAAGCACAAATGGTTCTGTTGATTCACATGATTCGATTCAACGTGATTGCACCAAATCCCAACTACTACAATGGCGAAGTGAATTGTTGTTTTTTACATGTGAAAATGCAATTCCATATGAGATTTTAACGTGGAGTTTTTCAAATGTGAAACTGCAAATCCGATTTTCACGTGAATGTTTTTTACATGTGAAACCGCAAATTTCACATGTGCAACTGCAATTCACATGTGAGGTGAAAACATGTTGTTCTTCTCACGTGACATTTGTACTCTGAATGGGGGAGAGTTTGGAAAAACTGTTACATATTTCAAACTACATAACAATGAAAAGTGTTACAATTTTAAAATACTGCCATAGTCTGCATCAATATAACTAACCTTGTCCCTCTTTGTGTTTCATACAGTGGCTTCGGAAAGTATTCAGACCCCTTGACTTTTTCCACATTTTGTTACGTTACACCCTTATTCTAAAATGGATTTAAAAAATAATAATCCTGAGCAATCTACACACAATACCCCATAATGACGAAGCCAAAACAGGTTTTTAGATGTTTTTGCAAATTTATTGCAGTAAATTCAATTAATTGGACATGATTTGGAAAGGCACACACCTGTCTATATAAGGTCCCATTCTTAAATGGAAGACGTTTGGAAGCACCAAGCCTCTTCCTAGAGCAGGGAGGTGACCAAGAACCCGATGGTCACTCTGACAGAGCTCTAGAGTTCCTCTGTGGAGATGGGAGAACCTTCCAGAAGGACAACGATCTCTGCAGCACTACACCAATCAGGCCTTTATGGTAGAGTAGCCAGACGGAAGCCACTCCTCAGTTAAAGGCACATGACAGCCTGCTTGGAGTGTCCCAAAAGGCACCTAAAGACACTCAGACCATGAGAAACAATATTCTCTGGTCTGATGAAACCAAGATTGAACTCTTTGGCCTGAATGGCAAGAATCACGTCTGGAGGAAACCTGGCACCATCCCTACAGTGAAGCATGGTGGTGGCAGCATCATGCTGTGGGGATGTTTTTCAGCGGCAGGGACTGTGCTCAGGACCTCAGACTGGGGTGAAGGTTCAACTTCCAACAGGACAACGACCCTAAGCACACAGCCAATACAACACAGGAGTGGCTGCGGGACAGGTCTCTGAATGTCCTTGAGTGGCCCAGCCAGAGCCCGGACTTGAACCCGATCGAACATCTCTGGAGAGAACTGAAAATAGCTGTGCAGCTACGCTCCCCATCCAACCTGACAGACCTTGAGAGGATCTGCAGAAAAGAATGGGAGAAACTCCCCAAATACAGGTGTGCCAAGCTTGTAGCGTCATATCCAGACTCAATGCTGTAATCGCTGCCAAAGGTGGTTCAACAAAGTACTGAGTAAAGGGTCTGAATACTGTAAATGTGATATTTTAGTTTCGTATTTTTTATATATTAGCAAACATTTAAAAAAACCTGTTTTTGCTTCATCATTATGGGGTATTGTCTGTAGATTGATGAGGGGGGGGGGGGGGGGGGGAGTAAAGGTTTTTTAGAATAAGGCTGTAATGTAACAAAATGTGGAAAAAGTAAAGGGGTCTGAATACTTCCCGAAGGCACTGTAGATATGTATTACATCACTACATCCAGTGCCGTTTCTAGGCATAAGCGGCCGAGGTCTCAACTTACTGTTAGTTACGATAGTAAAATACACAATGTGCAAACGTACAATTTGGTAGTGTATCAACAGTTTTCCTCTTGTTATGTCTGTCACTGACAGTCACTCAATTAGCCCATGTCTGCTAACATTGTATAGATTGCTAGGTAAGTTAGTCTAGCCAGCTATCTAAACCTCCAGGGATCCCCCATTGATTTTGTTAGCCACTGTCACTGAGATATCATATGAATATGGCATAAGTCATAGAAAAATGTGTAGAATTGCAGGAAATGAGCTTTAAAACTACAAAATGTTCTCTCCATCCCATTGTAAAATGTATAGAACTGCAGGACGTTAGCTTTAAAATTGCAACGTTTTCTCTCTGCCCCATGGAAAAATGTATAGAACCGCCAAATCTCGCTCAGGGCACCCAAATCTTGCTTAGGACCCCCAAAATGCTAGAAACGGCCCTGACTACATCATTACCTCTGTTTACCTTATCTAGCTATGGTATCAACGGTGTCTTTGACATTATGGAATTATACCTACTGCTTTGCTGATAATATCAGGTTTAGAAACTAGGTAATTTAAACATATGACTGCTATGTCAGAATCCTGCTGATACTACCTAGGCTCTGGGTAACTATAGAGGGTCTTATCACTCTGGTTTGCCAACCTTCATGATTCAATTATATGATGCAAATTAATATACTCAACAATCAACACTGTTGAAAGTCAACATTGTGATATCCAGAAAGTCAACATATCATAGGAAAATGTCATCCTGTCACGTTTTTGCAAAAGGTTAGGCATCAACCAATTGGCCATGTTCCCAGCGGGCTTTGCGGTGCCAAATGGTAATAGATGAGTGTCAACCACTTGATGCTTATGCCAATACATCACAGTCAATGGGAAAATATAAGTCTCAACCAATTGACGCTTATGTCAATACATTGCATTTTTATAGGAAAAGATGTGTCACAGGGATGATGCTTATGTCAATACATTGCATTCAATGGGAAAAGATAAGTGTCACAAGGTTGATGCTTACGTCAAATAAAATAAAATAATATTTGTCACATGCGCCGAATACAACAGGTGTAGTAGACCTTATCGTGAAATGCTTACTTACAAGCCCTTAACCAACAACGCAGTTGAAAGAAAATATTTACTAAATAAAAAAAATAAAAGAGTAACTATAAAATAACAATAACAAGGCTATATACAGGGTGTACCGCTACTGAGTCAATGTGCGGGGGTACATCGCAGTCAATGGGAAAAGATGAGTGTCAACCAAATTATGCTTATGTCAATACATTGCATTCAATGGGAAAAGAAGTGTCACATTACATTTACATTTACATTTACGTCATTTAGCAGACGCTCTTATCCAGAGCGACTTACAAATAGGTGCACTCACCTTATAGCCAGTGGGATCACCACTTCACAATGTTTTTTTTGTTTTTGTTTTTTGTTTTCACATGGTTCATGCTTATGACAATACATTAGATTCAATGGGAAAAGATGAGTGTCACAGGGTTGATGTTTATGACAATACAGTACATTTCCAGTTAATGGGAAAATATTAAAAGATGAGACTCACAGACAGACAGGCAGACAGACAGAAAGTCTTCTCTAACCCCCCTCTCCCTCCCTCTCCTTCTCGTTGCCTCCTTTTGTCACTTTCTCTCTACCTCCTCTTTATCCCCCCTCCTCTTATCTCTCCCTCCCCTTTCTTTCACCTCGCCACCTAGTTAAGGATGTTGGGCACTGCACTGATAAACAGCTTGTAGCTTGTCACTTATTCACGATAGTTTGAAAGCTTGCTGATGAAATTATAGACATGTTTCCAGCAGTCAGTCCATACTTCAGCATGTTTCCAAAGCACCAATTGCAACGTAACATTGGGTCAGCTAAAAGCACAGCGCAGCAGTAGATTCAATACTGTACTGACTCGGGGCAGAGCAGGTTGTTTGCTGCTTCATTAAATCTAGTTCATTTTGATAAAATAATATTACTAAAGAAGCTGGCTAACTAGCTAGCTTGCTTATGGAAGGAGCATTTCATTTAGTGTTGCACTAGCTGGTTGGTTAGCTTCTCTTTTGTTTCATGTAAGTCAGTGACTGGCTCAGGTTTAGAGCTAGCAAGATAATGTTTATCAAGTTTTCGTGTACAAGTTTTTGTGTACATGATCAAACTTCAGAAATACACTAAACTCCTTAACTAGATGTAAAATCGTGCGACTAAGACCTCCCCGAAATTAAACTTCTAAATTAATGGCAGATTTCTTGTATGTAAATTGTATAGTCTTGTCTGTAATGTATTTTTCGTTATGTGTTGGACCCCAGTAAGACTAGCTGTCGCCATTGGCCTCGGCTAATGGGGATCCTAATAAATAAAATAAAATATTGATTTATTCAGACAATTTTTTAGGGCAATGTAGTAGTGACTGTTGTTGCAAGGTAACATGCTAAGATTCTTGGGAAGAAGAAGTTGCTACCAAGGTTGCCGAGTTGGCATAGGATGCCCACTCAATAAAAAGGTGATTGAGATTGACTTGATTGACTCGTGAACGCGCATATTGAATGATCGAGTGCTCAAAGTGGTTGGTTTGAGATTCAGCGTAAAACAGACAAGCAGACAGACAGGCAGACAGGTCAATAAAAAATATATATTCTCTTCAGAATTCATTCTAAAACTGCAAGACCATTGTGTCCAATGGAGGTCAAAAATGCTTTTGGGTTGATTGACTTCAAATTCCATATGCCGGGTCATGAAGGTATCCCAGTAACAAATATGTACAATTTGGGAAGATTCAACCTTTTTTAACCGTTCAAAACCGCCCCTATGACCCCCAATTAAGTCACTTTCTGTAATCGCAGGAAGAAGAAATTCAATGTACGGCCTCCTGGGGACACTAGTTAACAATGCCCTCAAGTCTTTACATGAAGAATTGACCGTTCTACAGAGGATGAAAGACAGTATTTTGGTGTAACTGCAGGGAGAGAATGAAGCCATTTCATGTTGCCACAGTAAGCTAAACCTTAACACAGGGCAATCCTATAAGGTCACGATGGGTTGTGTGGAAGGACAGTTAGCCAGCTCAATTGCAGTCCACTGGTGCATCTTGGTTATGTGAGGGCTGTAGGTAATGCTTTGATGAAAGAAAGGCCTTGTTCTCTGTGAGACCAAGTTTTAAAGTTTTAAATTCTGAGCCCCATTATGCTTCCTAAATTATTATTTATCAGTTATACAAATGTATTAATTAATTTTGATAATAATTACACAAAATTATTCAGTAATAGATTCTACAGTAACACTTCAGTATTATCTGTCATAATGGATCACTTAATTGTATCATGAAATTACAGACAAATTAGGCTAGATACAAACACATTTATTGCGGTATCACAAAACGCTATGATCCCTTACTGATGTCACTTGTTAAATCCACTTAAATCAGTGTAGATTAAGGGGAGGAGACCGGTTAAAGAAGGATTTTAAAGCCTTGAGACAATTGAGACATGGATTGTGTATATGTCCCATTCAGAGGGTGAATGGGAAAGACAAAAGATTGAAGTGCCTTTGAATGGGGTATGGTAGTAGGTGCCAGGAGCACCGGTTTGTGTCAAGAACTGCAACGCTGGTTGTCATGCTCAACAGTTTCCCATGTGTATCAAGAATGGTCCACCACCCAAAAGACATCCAGTCAACTTGACGCATTGGGCCAGCATCCCTGTGGAATGCTTTCAACACCTTGTAGAGTCCATGCCCTGACGAATTGAGGCTATTCTATTCTATTAACATTAAACATTGTAATCAGGAGTTGGTGAAAGAAACATGTCAGGTAGAAAAATGAATAGAAATATAATAAATAATTCAACAATATGAACTACTACTGCAATACAAAGTAACACATAGATCAGCCTTGATGACTAAGCAGATAAATTAATGATCAATATGCCACATTGTATCAACAGCTTGAGTGGCTCTTTCCCTGTCCCTGAGCGGTAATGCCATATAAGGTGCAGCTTTGTATCAAGGCTGGGCGCCTGTTCAGAGAGCCACATTGTGTAGAACAAAATAAAAGCAATGTATTTTATGCTTTGCTGGATAATAGTTGTGGTAAGTGACAACTTTGTGAGGGCAAAGTAGCATGCAGAATGAGAGAACAGAGGATGAACACTTCTAGCCTACTTATTGGATCGATACAAATAGCCTATGGCCCCTGCAAACGGAAACCATGCAAATCCGTTAAACTAGGTGAGGAATTACAGTATTTCAACTTCTGGTTGAAGTGACATCAAGGTTACCAACATGTATGCCAAAATGTCCCTAGGCTTCACTTTCAAGTGCCTCATAGAATGACCGTGCAGCAGTAGGCAAATAGCTTAACATCATCATGAGGTCCTGGTACTTCTCTTTCTTGATTGGCAGAGGATTCTCGTAGTCTCTGGGGTAGGTCTTGGAGAACGATGGCGCTGGGGGTCTTGCTCCTTTCTTTGGTTTAGTGACCAGCCATGACCTCCATCCATCGTATTGACTGTGGCTCTGTCTCGTGTAGATGTTCCAGTGTTCAGCAGCTGAAATCACAAAGCTTAATAGAAAAAACAAGTTCAATCGACATGCACTAATAAGGTGTACAGTTCACAGTATAAAATATTTTCTCTGTAAATGGCTAATTTATTCATTGAAAAGCTTGGAAATGGTAGGCTTACCTGTGATTTTGTACCACATCATCGATGTGATTAAGAGTTCAGCTGGTCTTTTCAGCGTGGAGTCTGGGAGTTGCCTGAAGTCCTTGCACTGCATATTCATGATCCTAGTGGTGGAAAAAGTATCCAAATGTCATACTTGAGTAAACCTTTACTCAAGTATGACAATTGGATACTTTTTCCACCACTGGAAACCAGATACCTTAATAGAAAATTACTCAAGAAAAAGTGAAAGTCACCCAGTAAAATACTACTTGAGTAAAAGTATTTGGTTATAAATATACTTGTATCAAAAGTAAATGTAATTGCTAAAATATACTTAAGTATCAAAATAAAAATTATATTTAAAAAGTATAAATAATTTCAAATTCCTTACATAAAGCAAACCAGACTGCACCAGTTTCTTGTTTTTTAGCAAGGGGCCCACTCCAACACTCAGACATCATTTACAAACAAAGCATGTGTGTTTATTGAGTCCGTCAGATCAGAGGCAGTAGGGAGGACCAGGGATGTTCTCTTGATAAGTGTGTGAATTGAACAATTTTCCTGTCCTGCTAAGCATTCAAAATGTAACGAGTACTTTTGGTTGTCAGGGAAAATGTATGGAGTAAAAGTAAAAGTTTTCAAAAATATAAATAGTAAAGTAAAGTACAGATACTCCAAAGTACTTTAAAGTATTTTTACTTAAGTACTTTACACCACTGCATGACCCTGAATGGATTCTGTTGCCTGGACTCCAGGATCGTCTGTCTCATATCATCAGCGGTATGCAGTGTTGACACCTTGCACCTCTTCTCAATAGTGGAAAAAGACAGATCACATTGAAGGAAGGAGTGGACATCACATGTTACAGGTGTCACTTCTGGGCTGACCAAAGTAAAGATTCTGCTGCTTAAAGACGTCTCTATACAGGCAGAATTTTGCCGTTGACATGGGATTGGGATGCTTTTCTTTGTAGAGCCTGTACATGCGCAGCAGATTTAGGTCTGGGCTGAGGTATTCCTGAACTACACCCCCCTACATCCAGGAATAATGGTTTGCTTGCCGTGGAAAGAACAAGATGTGTTGTTCAATGTCTTCTCTCACAGTGGGATGTATGTGACGTGGCCTGGAAAACATAAAAACGTAATTTTAAACAAGATGTGAAATGATACTATGACCCATAACAGGGTTCTCCCCAAGAGTGGTGCTGTGGCCCTCTCTGTCAGCAATTTTAGAGTTTTTCATCACCTGTAACTGCTATTTCCTGCAATCTAGAGCCTTCAATAATAACTGATGTGATCATTTTCATATTAATTCATATTATACATTTTTTTTATATTACATTTATATTATTTAATAAGATCACATTACAAAAAAACACTACGCCTGGTAATTATGCAATGTATTAACATACTGTAAGTGCCAACCATGTGACACTCATATTTTCCCATTTAAAGCAATGTGTTGGCAAACAAACTGAAAGAGTGCATACTGCCACTTAGTGTGTTGTTTGAACAGGTATAAAGCCAAGGTTGGCGATTTACTGCCACCTACAGTTATGGAATGTTTGCTCACGAGCATAATTCATTGGCTGATCCCTCCTGATGACCCAGATGGAATCCTTCACCCATAGGAAGGCCCACCCAGTTGACTACTTTAAAATGTCCATGCCAAAATGGGTTTTATCCAATCTAGTCCTCTATCTAACTCTATGGTGGTAAATTCCCACTTCCCACTTGGTTACAAACGCAGCATATGCTGAAGTTAATGTGTTGAACCATCATAATTATATTGAAAAAATCCACCATGCATCAATTAAGGTTCAAAATGTTATGGCCCACCTAAGTTGGGTCTGTGCCCCACCTTGGACACCCCATTCAAAATGTTCTGGACTTGCCACTGACCAACAAACAAGTAATGAATTACCCTCACTTTTTAATCAAGTTTTAGTGCTACCTTTTGATCTCAGTGGGCACCACAATGAATCAGCCCTGCCCACAGTTAGAGGAGGTGTATACTATAGTGGTGATTGGACCATTCACAGACAGGGCTATTGGAGTCTCCCATGGATATTGTTCAATTACTTCCTCGACTCCCCTTGATAGCGCTTTGATCAGGCCAAGTGCACAGTTGAGGCAAACAGTGCTAATGCTAGTGTAAGGTAAGCAGTTTAATACAACAGGGGTAAATTATCCAATTACATAATAATCAACTCAACCTAAGTTCTTTTTTATTCCTGACGTTTGCTACAGGTGTCACACCCTCAGTTTGTATCAAAGCACCCAGAATTCTATTCTCATATATTTTACATGGATTTTATTACGCATAGATACATTGAAACACATTCTATTGACTTTCACCTGGTTATGGTTCCTCAGTGTGCTGAATCCATTTTCCACACAGGTGGAAAAACACATATATTCTTGTTTTAGTATGGATGCTGTGTTGGTTCTGTTACTATGGACATGGCAAACTTTTCCACAGCTTCTTAAATTATGCTCCCAAAGAATAGAGTTTTCAGCTGGACGGAAATAACATTTCCATGGACAGCCTATACACGCCCTGGCCTCAAATGATGTGTGTCCCTTACCTTGTACATCACATGTCCTTTGGATCTGTACCAAATAATTGCCTCTGTCTGATCATTGTGTACACTAGCTGCTTTATAAACAGAGAGTGAAGAGACTCGTTTCTGTTTGCTGAATCTTGTGTGACATGAAAACTAATTGATAACAGAAGGAAAAGGGTGTCTGTTTTAATCAGGATCACATCAGTGAAGACCTGTGGCTTTCTGATTCCACCCTCCTTCTCGCTACGGCTGCCTAACAACGAGACGTGTTCAAGGAAACAACTCAGGGATTTCACCCTGAGGCCAATGGTGACTTTAAAACAGTTAGAGTTTGCTGTGATAGGAGAAAACTGAGGCTGGATCAACAATATTGTAGTTACTCCAAAATACTAACCTAATTGACAGAGTGAAAAGAAGGAAGCTTGTACAGAATAAAACAAATTCAAAAACATGCATCTTGTTTGCAACATTTCACATTCTTAAAATAAAGTGGCGATCCTAACTGACCTAAACAGGGAATTTTTACTAGGATTAAATGTCAGGTATGGTGAAAAACTGAGTTTAAATGTATTTGGCTAAGGTGTATGTAAACTCCCGACTTTAACTGTATATATATATATGTTTGTATGTGTGTATATATATACAGTGGGGGAAAAAAGTATTTAGTCAGCAACCAATTGTGCAAGTTCTCCCACTTAAAAAGATGAGAGAGGCCTGTAATTTTCATCATAGGTACACGTCAACTATGACAGACAAATTGAGAAAAGAAAATCCAGAAAATCACATTGTATGATTTTTAATGAATTTATTAACAATTATGGTGGAAAATAAGTATTTGGTCAATAACAAAAGTTTCTCAATACTTCAGGCCGGACCGGGCTGGCGACGCGCACCACTGGCTTGGTGCGGGGAGCAGGAACGGGCCGGACCGGGCTGGCGACGCGCACCACTGGCTTGGTGCGGGGAGCAGGAACGGGCCGGACCGGGCTGACGACGCGCACCACTGGCTTGGTGCGGGGAGCAGGAACGGGCCGGACCGGGCAGACGACGCGCACCACTGGCTTGGTGCGGGGAGCAGGAACGGGCCGGACCGGGCTGACGACGCGCACCACTGGCTTGGTGCGGGGAGCAGGAACGGGCCAGACCGGGCTGACGACGCGCACCACAGGCTTGGTGCGGGGAGCAGGAACGGGCCGGACCGGGCTGACGACGCGCACCACTGGCTTGGTGCGGGGAGCAGGAACGGGCCGGACCGGGCTGACGACGCGCACCACAGGCTTGGTGCGGGGAGCAGGTACAGGCCGGACCGGGCTGGCGACGCGCACCACAGGCTTGGTGCGGGGAGCAGGAACAGGCCGGACCGGGCTGGCGACGCGCACCACAGGCTTGGTGCGAGGGACAGGAACAGGCCGGACCGTACTGGGAACACACACCACTGGGCTTGTGCGGGGATCAGGAACGGGCCGGACCGGACTGGTAACACACCCCAGTACCTCTCGCCGTGCCTCTACACTCTCCTTCTCCCTCGTGACCAGTGGCCCCCGTAACCTGGCGGCCTCCTCTGCAAACCTGCTGAACCGCTCTATCGCGGCCTCCCGCTGCCTCGTCGTCCACAGCGTGAGCCCCCCCAAAAAAATTACTTGGGGTTGCCTCTCGCCTTTGCTCAGGGCCTCCATCCCTCTTGCCAGACTCTCACTCATCTCCTCCCAGGTCCATCCTCTCTCCTCGTCACGCTGCTTGATCCAGTCGAGGTGGGATCTTCTGTCACGATCGTTATAAACAGCGGACCAAGGCGCAGCGTGGTAAGCGTACATACTTTATTCAACGTACCAAACAACACGAAGAAAACAACAAACGATACGTGAAGTCCTAGGTTAAACACCAAAACAAACCTTCCGGAACAAGATCCCACAATTAACTAGTGCCAACCGGCAGCCTAAGTATAGTTCCCAATCAGAGACAATGAGAATCAGCTGCCTCTGATTGGGAACCACCCTGGCCAACATAGAAAACACGAACTAGAACAAAACATAGAAAATCACACATAGAAAATCCACACCCTGGCTCAACATATAAGAGTCCCCAGAGCCAGGGCGTGACACTTTGTTGGCAATGACACAGGTCAAACGTTTTCTGTAAGTCTTCACAAGGTTTTCACATACTGTTGCTGGTATTTTGGCCCATTCCTCCATGCAGATCTCCTCTAGAGCAGTGATGTTTTGGGGCTGTCGCTGGGCAACACGGACTTTCAACTCCCTCCAAAGATTTTCTATGGGGTTGAGATCTGGAGACTGGCTAGGCCACTCCAGGACCTTGAAATGCTTCTTACGAAGCCACTCCTTCGTTGCCCGGGCGGTGTGTTTGGGATCATTGTCATGCTGAAAGACCCAGCCACGTTTCATCTTCAATGCCCTTGCTGATGGAAGGAGGTTTTCACTCAAAATCTCACGATACATGGCCCCATTCATTCTTTCCTTTACACGGATCAGTCGTCCTGGTCCCTTTGCAGAAAAACAGCCCCAAAGCATGATGTTTCCACCCCCATGCTTCACAGTAGGTATGGTGTTCTTTGAATGCAACTCAGCATTCTTTGTCCTCCAAACACGACGAGTTGAGTTTTTACCAAAAAGTTATATTTTGGTTTCATCTGACCATATGACATTCTCCCAATCCTCTTCTGGATCATCCAAATGCACTCTAGCAAACTTCAGACGGGCCTGGACATGTACTGGCTTAAGCAGGGGGACACGTCTGGCACTGCAGGATTTGAGTCCCTGGCGGCGTGGTGTGTTACTGATGGTAGGCTTTGTTACTTTGGTCCCAGCTCTCTGCAGGTCATTCACTAGGTCCCCCCGTGTGGTTCTGGGATTTTTGCTCACCGTTCTTGTGATCATTTTGACCCCACGGGGTGAGATCTTGCGTGGAGCCCCAGATCGAGGGAGATTATCAGTGGTCTTGTATGTCTTCCATTTCCTAATAATTGCTCCCACAGTTGATTTCTTCAAACCAAGCTGCTTACCTATTGCAGATTCAGTCTTCCCAGCCTGGTGCAGGTCTACAATTTTGTTTCTGGTGTCCTTTGACAGCTCTTTGGTCTTGGCCATAGTGGAGTTTGGAGTGTGACTGTTTGAGGTTGTGGACAGGTGTCTTTTATACTGATAACAAGTTCAAACAGGTGCCATTAATACAGGTAACGAGTGGAAGACAGAGGAGCCTCTTAAAGAAGAAGTTACAGGTCTGTGAGAGCCAGAAATCTTGCTTGTTTGTAGGTGACCAAATACTTATTTTCCACCATAATTAGCAAATAAATTCATTAAAAATCCTACAATGTGATTTTCTGGATTTTTTTATTCTCAATTTGTCTGTCATAGTTGACGTGTACCTATTATGAAAATTACAGGCCTCTCTCATCTTTTTAAGTGGGAGAACTTGCACAATTGGTGGCTGACTAAATACTTTTCCCCCCCACTGTATATATATGTATGTATGTATGTGTGTATGTATGTATGTGTGTGTATATATATATATATATATATATATATATATATATATATATATATATATATATATATATACTGGTCAGCTGTGGGGGAAATGGCATACACCACAGTGTCATCTGCATACAGGTGAAAGTAATTGTTTTGTTTACAGCTAAACAAATATTGTTAATGTAAATAGTGAAAAGAACCGGACCAAGAATCGATCCCTGTGCGACCCCCTTTGTTATGTCCAGAAAACCTGATTTAACACAATCAGTAAATACACACTGTGATCTGTCCTTTAAATAATTTTTAAACCAGCTTCACACAGCCTGGTCCAGGCCAATTAATGAAAGTAAGTAATGAGTGATCCTCAGTGTCGAAGGATTTAGAAAAGTCTATAAAAAGGGCCGTGTTTCAGTGTTTCTTCTTATCCAAACAATTAAGAACATAGTTTAAAACCAAAGAAGTAGCAGAGATGGTGTTATGACCTGGTCTGAAACCTGACTGGTGTACATATAGAATACATTTCGTAGTTAACCTCTTAAGGATCGGACCCGTTGTTTCAATTGTCGCCTAAAATGACATACCCAAATCTAACTGCCTGTAGCTCAGGACCTAAAGCAAGGATATGCATATTCTTGATACCATTTGAAAGGAAACACTTTGAAGTTTGTGGAAATGTGAAATTAATGTAGGAGAATATAGCACATTAGATCTGGTAAAAGATAATACAAACAAAAAAAACGTGTTTTCAATATTTATTTTTATTTGTATCATCTTTTAAATACAAGAGAAAGGCCACAATATAATATTGCAGTTTAGGCGCAATTTAGATTGCAGTGTGTGTTCAAAGTTTCAGATTGATCCAGTGAAGCATTGCAATACTGGACAGTTTTGTATCAAGTCTGCCCAAATGTGCCGAATTGGTCAACTATAGAGAACATACAAAAATGATATGGTAATACAAAATGTAAGTTTGCACACTCCCAGGAATGTCATACATGATGGATCATTAGCTTATACACTAACTTTCACACATCTAGATGGCCGGGCTGGGTGGGTGTGGAGCCAGAGACAGCAGGGGTTCGAACTGTAGAACCCAGTTCCTACATTTGAATATAAAAATGGATTTTATCAAACAAAACCATGCTACATTTTATCTCTGGGACCCTTAGGATGACAAATCAGAGCAAGATTACTGAATGTAAGTACATTATTTACCTTCAGAGGTGAATGTATCAAACCAGTTGCCGTGATAAGTTTTTGTTGTTGTTGTGCACTCTCCTCAAACAATAGCATGGTCTTTTTTCACTGTAATAGCTACTGTAAATTGGACAGTGCACTTAGATTAACAAAAATGTAATCTTTATTCCAATATAAGACATGTCTATGTCCTGTAAAGTTTGTGGTTACTTACAACAGTCATGCTAATCACATTAGCGCATGTTAGCTCAACCGTCCCGTATACGGGACACGGATCCCATAGAGGTTAAAAAGCAGCTAAGCTGAGTATTTTCCAAGGATTCTAGAAATGTTGCTAGGCAAGAGAGTTTGGAAATTGGATGATAACTACTTAGGTCTCATGGTTCATCACCTTTGTGAAGTATATGGGCCGCCTTCCAGACCCTGGGGATGGTACCAGAAATAGTTGTTAGGTAACAAATGTGTTAAAGATTCTGCAATCAGAGGAGCAGAACGCCGCAGCAAGAAAGGCAGTCGACTGACTGACAAGGGTAAATTAAACCACCATTTATGTAAAATAAAAAGCCTGCTGCGATAAAATGCAGATTATAAGCATCACCTATCTATTTTTTCTCAGTAATGATGCCAGATAAGAATTTTCCTGGAAAATGTGGGGTAGATGCAACATACGACAAAGAAAATGACAAGGGATTGAGTGAGAGTACTAACTGGTGTCTCCAAATGGCCACACACACCTCTCCAAAGTGTGCACAGTTCCTAAGCATTTTCAATGCACTTTTATGACTCAAAGAAGAGTCTATAAACTATAAAGTACTTTTTTTGCGCTCTCCTAGCTGTGAGGAACTAGCTCAAGCACACTTATAGTTGTTTTGTTTGCAACACAACCCTTCATCCCAGCCATCACACAATTACTGTTGTTGTCTACGCAATCCAAAAATGGACCATTATAAATCAGAATCTGGGTCAGGTGTTTTCCTGCAAAAGACGAGCTCCATGACCCGCAGACTCCTTCGCTGGAGTCTCATATTGCAGGAGTTTCCTCTTGAAATCAGACATGTACGTGGTAAGGACAACTTGGTTGCTGAATGTCTTTCAAGGGTGGGCAGTCAATACGTTTTGTGTTTTGTGTTTAGCCAGTGTGTAGCCCTGGCTCACAATTTATTTTGACTGCACGTTTTGCCATTTTGGAGATGACTTTTGTTTTGGTTGCGCTCATTCCAAGGGGATGAGAGTTAAAGAAACATACGTGATTTTACCCTTTCTCAAAACTTGTGTGTTTTATGCAACTATAGAAAGGAGAAAAAAAAGGTGTCTGTTCTGTCTGGCCTTTAATTGTTGACAGCCAGTAGACACCATGTTTTTATTGGAGAAGACAACGCATTTAAGTAGCGACGCATTTAAATGTATCATGTTGTGAGATGGAAGTTATTTTCTGTTGGTTGTGAGCAAACTTGCCTAACAAAAATATAGGGTTTATTTGTTGTCTTAAGGGGGAAAAGTGTTACAGGCTTTGGTTTTTCCATTTATATTTTGAGGTTGGACGTTAGCACGTGGGGCGCACCGATTGGCATCATCTCGTTAGTCTGTATGTGTTACACCTGCGCTGGTTTGTCATCTCGTTAGTATGAAGGTGTTTGACCTGTGCTGGCCCTGGTGATATTTGAGAGTGGCTGGCCCAGTGCTTCAGTGGTCTTGAGAGACATGGAGGGGTAACACCTTTAGTTGGCTCTCCTTATTTGATTTCTATAGGGAGATTATTTTATCTGATCTAACCTATTTTTGTTTTGCTTCCTGTCTTTAAGTTTGGTGTGGGTTTTTCTTTTGTTTGCCTCTTCTTGGGCAAATTTAATGGGTGCTCATGGTGGGTGTCTTTTAGGTCCCAGTTGTTGTTGTTAGTTAACTTTCAGTGGACACCCCAATTAGTGTCTTTCAGAACCCCTACTAAAACCCCAGCTGTTTCGTTTTGGTTATTTTCAGTGACTCTTTGTTAGTTCCCCTTTCTGTTTGAGCAACACTTTTTGGTTTTCTTGCTGGGGAACATAACACTTTCTATGCTCACCAAAATTACCATCTGTTCTCTGATGTGCCTAACACTGTCAGATCTTAATTTTGGTGAGCATAGAAAGTGTTAAACAACCTCCCGCGCTGTAAACAGCACACCTTCATCCCAGTCTTTCTCAAACTCAAAGCCGTAAGCTCTCAACATAGACTTGAAAGTCTGATGAAATCTCTCAAGAGCACCTTGAGACTCTGGGTGGTAGGCACTAGAGTAACACTAGGGTAATGGGTAACACACAACTGCAGTAGCACTTGCTGGAAGACCTTTGACATGAAATTCGAACCTTGGTCTGATTGCACTACCTGTGGATGTCTAAATGTTGAAAATAATTTCAACAATACTGGGAGCCGTGAATTTCCTCAGTGGAATGAATGGCCTCAGGGGAATGAGTGGCAGCGCACATGATGGTTAAGAGAAACTGATTACCACTATTTGCTTTGGGCAAAGGACCACACAGTCCAGGTTCGTCAAAAGCAGGAATAGGCTGCAAAGGTGCAACCGGTACAGCTTGGTTCGGTTTACCCGTCCCTCATCAAACCCCTCCTCTGGATGTATCTCAGCAAAAAAAGGGGAGAGGGAAACATCTTTACTCTGTTCAGCAATCAGCTGCTTCCTAAACATCGAAGTGTGAACTGTCGGAACCCTCTCTTCCTTCAGCGGTCCTACCAACTTGCTCACCTTTGGGGTTTTCAAAGGAGAGGTCAACTCAGGAGGTTTACTGAAATCAGGATCACCCATAAACGTCTCAGAGAGATCGACCATGTTGGGATCGCTGACATCCTCCTCAACACTAGACTTGCTCCCGGCGACTTTCTTAGACATAGCACGTGTAACGGCACACGCTGGGAACACTACAGGGTACTTTTCTGATACCCCATCAGGTTCCTCTACTCTGGGTTCCTTACAAACGACAGGATTTGGCACGACCTTCCCTCCAGCCAAATTGTTTCCCAAAATGAATGAGACCCACTTCACCAGTAGGCTAGGCCTCACTCCAACGACAACAAAACCAGAAATAAGATCAGACTTGAGTTCCACATTATACAAAGGAACTTCCATGCAACCCATCTCCACACCTTGTATGAACACACTGTAACCAGTTGCTGAAGTGTCAGACAAAGGCAAAACACCCTCCAAAATGAAGGACTGGGCTGCCCCAGTGTCTTGCAGTATTTTCACTGGCTGCTTAACAGCATCACCACTCTGCAGAGACACGAACCCATCTGAAACAAAGGGTTCATACACATCTGATCCAAAATCTTGTTTAGGAGATACACCAGTCCCAACCAGAGACTTAATGGGCTGGAGTGCTCCCACAGAAGAAATAGCTTTTTCGCTCTCTGATTTTTCTGTTTCAACTTAGGACACTGAGAGACAATGTGTCCTTTCTCACGGCAGTAATGACAAACTGGCGGATACAAAAAAACAGTTTTCTTCCGATCTTTATCTTTGGGCACTGTAGAAAAGGACTGAAACCTTGTGTTTAGTTGTCCGAAAATGTCTGAAACATTAACTTGCTGTAGGTCATGTAACTGTCTGTTACTGTACATGCAATATGCTTTGTGGACTTCACTGGACAGAGGTTGCTATCCGGTTTTGTGATAAAACAAAGGTGTGGTTGAATTTATTCTGTCACTGTGTCTTCTTTTTGTCTCGGCCTTTAGGCCAATATATCACGGTCGCAGGGCATATGAATTATGAATTACCAGGTTATAGAGCAAACAACGGCATTATCACAACACATAGGTTGCAATCTGGCTATTTGATACTGATTTTTAAGTAGACAATTTGTCTGTCATAGTTGACGTGTACCTATGATGAAAATTACAGGCCTCTCTCATCTTTTTAAGTGGGAGAACTTGCACAATTGGTGGCTGACTAAATACTTTTTTCCCCCACTGTATATATATATACAGTGGGGAGAACAAGTATTTGATACACTGCCGATTTTGCAGGTTTTCCTACTTACAAATCATGTAGAGGTCTGTAATATCTGTCATAGGTACACTTCAACTGTGAGAGACGGAATCTAAAACAAAAATCCAGAAAATCACATTGTATGATTTTTAAGTAATTAATTTGCATTTTATTGCATGACATAAGTATTTGATACATCAGAAAAGCAGAACTTAATATTTGGTACAGAAACCTTTGTTTGCAATTACAGAGATCATACGTTTAGTGTAGGTCTTGACCAGTTTTTCACACACTGCAGCAGGGATTTTGGCCCACTCCTCCATACAGACCTTCTCCAGATCCTTCAGGTTTCGGGACTGTCGCTGGGCAATATGGACTTTCAGCTCCCTCCAAAGATTTTCTATTGGGTTCAGGTCTGGAGACTGGCTAGGCAACTCCAGGACCTTGAGATGCTTCTTACGGAGCCACTCCTTAGTTGCCCTGGCTGTGTGTTTCGGGTCGTTGTCATGCTGGAAGCCCCAGCCACGACCCATCTTCAATGCTCTTACTGAGGGAAGGAGGTCGTTGGCCAAGATCTCGCGATACATGGCCCCATCCATCCTCCCCTCAATACGGTGCAGTCGTCCTGTCCCCTTTGCAGAAAAGCATCCCCAAAGAATGATGTTTCCACCTCCATGCTTCATGGTTGGGATGGTGTTCTTAGGGTTGTACTCATCCTTCTTCTTCCTCCAAACACGGCGAGTGGAGGTTAGACCAAAAAGCTCTATTTTTGTCTCATCAGACCACATGACCTTCTTCCATTCCTCCTCTGGATCATCCAGATGGTCATTGGCAAACTTCAAACGGGCCTGGACATGCGCTGGCTTGAGCAGGGGGACCTTGCGTGTGCTGCATGATTTTAATCCATGACGGCGTAGTGTGTTACTAATGGTTTTCTTTGAGACTGTGGTCCCAGCTCTCTTCAGTCATTGACCAGGTCCTGCCGTGTAGTTCTGGGCTGATCCCTCACCTTCCTCATGATCATTGATGCCCCACGAGGTGAGATCTTGCATTGAGCCCCAGACCGAGGGTAATTGACCGTCATCTTGAACTTCTTCAATTTTCTAATAATTGCGCCAACAGTTGTTGCCTTCTCACCAAGCTGCTTGCATATTGTCCTGTAGCCAATCACAGTCTTGTGCAGGTCTACAATTTTATCCCTGATGTCCTTACACAGCTCTCTGGTCTTGGCCATTGTGGAGAGGTTGGAGTCTGTTTGATTGAGTGTGTGGACAGGTGTCTTTTATACAGGTAACGAGTTCAAATAGGTGCAGTTAATACAGGTAATGAGTGGAGAACAGGAGGGCTTCTTAAAGAAAAACTAACAGGTCTGTGAGAGCCGGAATTCTTACTGGTTGGTAGGTGATCAAATACTTATGTCATGCAATAAAATGCAAATTAATTACTTAAAAATCATACAATGTGATTTTCTGGATTTTTGTTTTAGATTCCGTCTCTCACAGTTGAAGTGTACCTATGATAAAAATTACAGACCTCTACATGCTTTGTAAGTAGAAAACCTGCAAAATCGGCAGTGTATCAAATACTTGTTCTCCCCACTGTATATCATGAAGAAATGTTTGTGGGGAAAATTGTAAAAATGGTCTCTTCATAATTATATGAGGATCAGTGTTAATATGTTTGGTATCTCCAATACATGTAATAGGACAGTGATCACTGAGATCATTAGCAAAGACACCACTGGACAAGTACTTGTGGGGGCTATTTGTCAGAATTAGGTCAATCAGTGAGGAGTTTGCTGAATTTTTTACATTAATCTGTGTGGGTTGTGCAATCAGTTGAGTCAGGTTAAAGTCAAGACAAATATTTTTTTAATGGTTTGAGGCCGGGGTAAACCAATCTAAGTTATAATCCCCTAAAACAACTAATTCAGATGAGAGAAAATGTTTTAAATACTCAAAAAATAATACCAACAGCCTCCGCCAGTGCAGTGAGCGGGTGGTAAATCCCTGCAACAGATAAATGTGTATTTTGGCTTATGGCCACATCTATAACCAAAAGCTGAAATGTGGGGGGGATAGTGATATTTACAGAACATGATGCCACAAGAGTTGATTTCACATATACTGTATAGCCACCCCTCCCCCCTTTTTAAGTCTGTCACACCTGAAGATGTGTATGGCTAGTCTAGCAACACTAATCTTCCTCACAGCTTCTCAACCACAACTTCACTTCTAACATACTTCACAACTACTTGACTTGAAAGTGGACATACCAGCAAAAAGGCTTAAAAAAGCTAATAAACCAGTCACCGAGGCCATATATTAAAATAGAGTCTAATTAGTTCTGGGAATTATAATTCTGCAACTTTGTTCAGAGTGATTTGCTCAACATTCTCCATGCCTTACTGTGAGGTTCGGCAAATTGGATTTCCAACGCTTCACTTCTCCTCCAAGAATGTAGTGGTGTTCATATATCAAATGGCACCACTTTGGGGGAGTAAGGGGCTAATATCCATAGCCATCCCCAGAGGGCAGACACGAGACAATGAGGGATTCCACCACTGCATTGCATTCAATCTAGCTGCCCCCCCCGGATTTGATTTGATATCTGAGTGAGAGTGACTAACAAAATCAATGAAAAGGCACTGTGCACAGAGAGCTACCATAGGACTTGACCACTTCAGAACCAAATTGATTGTATGTTTGAGTGACGCTATCAAGTCTTACCACTTGTGATCGAGGGAGCGAATAATGATTTCTAAGTAGCAAATCATCAGATGTAACTTAATTAACCCAGAATCCTCTGATGCTTTGTTAAATAATCATTTAACCTTATTGGTTATAAACAATTTGAATATCAATAATAACACCCAATCTGATTCTGCATTTTATATTAATTATGGTATATTTCTGCCTTTAGTGATACAGTATCTTTAGCAGGGGCTGCTACTGTTTCAGGCTGCCATATCATTTATTACCCTAATGACTACAGTACATCCCCATTGCGCACAGGCGTCAGTTCAACATCTAGTTTTGATTTACATTTGGTTGAGTTGTCAATTAATGTGAATTTAACGTGAAATCAACAAAAAATGTAATTGGGTTTCCTCAATGGTGATGTTAACACAGCCACTGCACCCCAGATGACATCACAACACATTTTAACATGACACAATCCCCTAAATGTTCTTACCTAATGAGCTGGAAGACAAAAGCAAAATACTCACTTAGTTATTTTCCATACAAGAGGACCCAGTGAATGTACAAGCAGGCCCCATGAAACATGATGTCAATAAAAATCAGGAGAGTGGAAAAACAAGCTGCCTTATGGGTGTGAGTGTTTGTTTGTGTGTGTGTGTGTGCGTGTGCGTGCGTGTGTGACCCCGTGCACCAGGAGACATGGTTTACAACTCTATCACGAAAAGGTGACCTTCTGTACACACACCCAGTGGACAAACTTTGACGCTGGAAGAAGCATCACTCACTGTCCGTCTCTGTCACACACACTATCGCAGGGATGACATGTGTCAGTCAGAAGCAATGTTTCCAACTGCCTCAGGAAACTTCTATCGAACAACAACAATAACAACAACAACGACAATGGCATCATCGCTGAATACCTGTCTTTGGCATAATACTAATTACAGGCTTAAAGCAGCCAAGAGGGAGAGAGCCGTATCAAGAAATGAACAGAAAATGCACACCATGTTGTTACCTCCGGCCTACACCATCTGAACAAGATAAAACGGGAACTCTGACTCATGCATAGGATAGGGGGCTACTGAGGCGCTGTGATGTGTCTTTGTATAGTGTATTGATAAATGAGCACAACAACCCATTTGTGCATACCAGCACCACCTGGCAGGATAAAAATCCAATTGTTCATCTGAAGTGAACAATTGGATTTTTGTGAGTTGGTTACAGTATGTTCACACTGGAGTGTCTGTGTGCCCTGTTCTATACAGGGTCAACAAGGCATTCAAAGAGACCGCATAGTACAATATGTGGGTTAGCTGACAACATGATGCACACGCTTCAATGGGGTAGAAGTCCCAGCAAGTGTTGCAGTTCTTGACACACTCAAACCAGTGCGTCTGGCACCTACTACCATACCCTCTGAAACACACACACACACACACACACACACACACACACACACACACACACACACACACAAAGACAGAGAGAGATGGAATCAATAGATTTTTTACCTGTATCCCAGGGCTCACTTGTGGAACCGTATAAATCGTGCTTGCACAGATGGAGACTAATCAAAAGGAGAGCCACTGTAGCCTCTCAGCATTAGGTCTGTCTTTAACATGATTTAACACAAGCCGATGGCTGTAATCACAACCACGTGGGATCAGTTGACGTCAGGACCGCCTCCCTGTCTCGTGTAGTAATCCTCGCACATGGACATTGGTCTTTTCACATCAACAAGCTCTCTCTTTCTGTCTCTCTCTTTCTGTCTCGCGCTCTCTTTCTCAATTCAATTCAATAAATGCTTTATTGGCATGAATGGGTGGTTGCCACTGTTGCCACTGTTGCCAAGGCAATGTACTGCATATGAAGTATTATATAAATGAACAATATGTTTGAGCAACCATAATAATATACACTGAGTGTACAAAACATTAGGAACACCTTCCTAGTATTGAGTTGCACCCCCTTTTGCCCTCAGAAAAGCCTAAATTCACTGGGGCATCGACTCTATAAGGTTCGAAAGCATTCCACAGGGATGCTGGCCCATGTTGAGTCCAATGCTTCCCACAGTTGTGTCAAGTTGGCTGGATGTCCTTTGGGTGGTGGACAGTGGCGGCTCCTGAAAAAATTCTCAGGAGGGGCAATTTTTCTGATGATTTAGGTGACCTACACACATTTTAAAAAAGATATGTCCAGCAACAACATGAAGACAGGGGCAGCATATAAGTCAATACCAGAAGCATTTATTGACTGATCTGGGGAGATGGATTCCAGTTTCTGTGACAGATTATAAATAATCTCTGATGCCTTTGTTATATTAGCTTTTGGTTGAATGTACTGTCGTAGTAAATATATAATGTTATAGCTTGGTCTGACTAAAATCTTGTGCATGACCCATTTTGTGTTGGGCCTTTGTATTCAATACAATGAACAAGAGTCCTATCTTGTCAGCCTTGTCAGCAGGTGGCTAAGAATAACACCCACGCCATAGGTCTCTCAGTTCTTCCAACTCACGAGTTCTTGCCCTGAGGACACACACACACACACCCACACACACACACACACACACACACACACACACACACACACACATCATCACTGATAAACACACACACACACACACACACACACACACACATCATCACTGATAACAAACACACACACACACACACACACACACACACTGATAACAAACACACACACACACACACACACAAATCCTCTTCTCTTAGGCTGAACATCTGAAGACAGAGAACCCGACTCAGAGCCAATGCAACAGTGACACTAGCCTGGAGGTGACCTCGCCCAACTCATCAGGACCAATCAGAAGATCAGAACTACTAGATTCAACCTACTTCATTTTATTGTATAAAATGTCAGCACACAATGTTTAGGGGCTCTTCTGATAAACTCCCTACGAGTTTGACGAACGGGTCCGTGCACGCGATTCCAGATATCTTTACCTCTGAATAAACTGCCTTATATTATACAATTATCCACCTTGTCCAAAAGTCTCTACTTGGTCTCCGTTCTCCAGTAAACTTGTTTTATCAACAATAGTAAGGTTCAATGACACAGAAAGCAGTTCAATGTCGGGGTACAGAGTCGCTCTCTTACCAGGATCGCGGTCCGCTCTGACCAGGGTGAAGCCAGCCGGCTCCACCTCTCTGTCCGGGACTCTGTCATCCAGCCAAGTCTCCCAGCTGTATTGGGATTCCGCTGCCAGCAGCGTTTTCATTATTTAGTCCGTTCGTAGCGGGTATGTACACGATCAACAAGATCAGTCCAAAACCGAAGATCAGTCCAAAGCAGAATGTTTGCAGAATATTTGTAAACTAAGTCTACAAATTAAAAACATAAAATAACGCCACACTGCAGGTCGAAACATAGACGCTGCTAGCCGCCATTGTCTTAGTTACGTTCAACGTTACGTCACGTATGACGAAAGCGCGTAAGTGCATGCCCACAGACACCCATAGAGAATGTATTGAAAGCTTTGAAATGTGAAAAAAATAGATTTTACATGACAGGCTATGAGAGACTTCTGGGCGATTTTCAACCTGACTGAAATCGCCCAAAAAACGGGCGGGGCCATTTGAAGCACGACTTTAGCCTGATTTGACATTTAGTGGCTGGCAGATCAGACGTGAACACTGATAACTGCTGTTGCCGTGATATAATTGATTAGAAAAAAAATCCCTTCCTTTTCCCGTTTGGCAGTGCGTCGCCCATATCGCCCTATTGAACAAGCCGTCCCTGGTGGTGGACCATTCTTCATACACACGGGAAACTGTTGAGTGTGAAAAACCCAGCAGTGTTGCAGTTCTTGACATACTCAAACCGGTGCGCCTGGCATCTACTACCATACCCTCTGAATGGCACACATACACAATCCATGTCTCGATTGTCTCAAGGCTTGAAAATCTTTCTATAACCTGTCTCCTCCCCTTTACACTGATTGATGTGGATTTAACAAGTGACATCAATAAGAGATCATAGCTTTCACCTCGATTCACCTGGTCAGTCGATGTCATGGAAATGTCCTAATGTTTTGTACACTCAGTGTATATCAACAAAAACAATGATACCCTTAAAAGTAAACAAACAGCATTGAGAAATGAAATCTACAAGGGCTCATGTGTATGACATGGTGGGAGCTATTGTCTCTCTTATATTATGACAGGCCAGGACAATCTGCAGCAAGATACACTGTCTCTAGGTTTTCTCCTAACAAAATGCAAATGTTATCCTCAACAGGCAGTTCTTTCAATTTCAGGAGATAAATACCTCTGATAAATAAATAAATAAATAGATAAATACCCACAGTGCTTACATAGTCTTTCTTCTATGACCTTCCGTGTATTTCTAAGGCATCCTGTCTCTATTGCCAGGCTATGGTCATATGGTTCTGTACATTATTAATATCTTCCTTTGTTTGAATTCTTTGATTTTGACAAGGTGTTGTGCTAATTTGATATCTCTATTTAGAATTTGGTAACAAGTTTGTGATTCAATTGAATTTTATTTTGCCAATAATTAGTGTACTATATGTATTTTGGTTATAGATTTCTATTTGTTTGCATTTTGTTATTTGTGGTCGAATGGTACAATTTAGCTGGTGCTTTTGGGCCGGTTGCTCCAAAGGGTCACTCTGGGTTGTGGTGTTTGCATAAGAAAGCCTTGTGATGATAATATTCTGGATCACAGTGTCTTAGTTGAGCCCAGCATTTAGTAGCTCTTTTCTCAATTTGGAGTGCTAGGGGGAATCTCCCAAATTCTGCCCTACATGCTAGGTTTGGGGCATTTCTGTGCACACCTAGAATATTATTTCAAAATTCCAGGTGTAAAATTCCGGTAGGGCTTTTATCCCATGATGAATGTATATTTTAAATTGTAAAGGGGGCCCCAAATTCTAATTGGTGGGTTAAATTTATACAGGGTCTTTCTAATTGCAAAATATGCTGTGCGTGCTTAATCTGTTCGAGATTTTATGGCCATGCCAAACTGCCCAGATGAACTCATAGTCAGAACAAGGTAAGTATAGTTGGTGGTGTGTTTCAGGGTTGTTTCTCCTAGGGTGAAATGGTATCTACTTTCCTGAGAACTGTACTTTTTCTGAAAGATCATTACTTAGTTTTTTCCCCATGTTCTAGCAAGGATAGGCTTTGTTGTAACAGCTCCTGTTCTGTTGGTGACAAAATTACAAAGTCATCAGCATATAAAATAAACTTGATTTGTCTTCTAAGGTGAGTCCCAGAGATGTAGATTGTTCTAATATGGTAGCTAGTAGATTTATATAAATATTGAATAAGAATGGACTAATATTGAAACCTTGTCTTACACTTTTCTGACTAAAGAATTGTGTTCTTTTGTTGTCAACTTTTACACGTTTTCCGTATAGATCACATTAATAAAATCATAGACCTTACCTCCTACACCACTTTGAAGGAGTTTTAAGAACATACCTTCATGCCATATGGAATCAAAGTCTTTTTTAAAGTCTATAAAACAGGCAAATATTTTTCCTTTGTGAGTTTGGTGCACATGTTTTTGGACCAAGGTGTGTTTAGGGACGAATCCAATTGTACTTTTACTTCAAATGTTGTGTTCACTTAGGAAGGCCTGAATTCTGGCATTCGTTACGCTACAGAAAACCTTTCCTAAGATACTACTAAAATAAATGCCTTTATAGTCGTTAGGGTCAAACTTGTCACCCTTTTTGAATATAGGTGTGATAAAGCCTTGGCTCCAGATCTCAGGAAAGTAGCCTACCCTCATCACTAGGTTAAACAGCTGGAGAATAGCCTCTCTCAGCTCAGGGCTGCTGTGTTTCAGCATTTCTGTTCCAATGCTGTCTGGCCCACAGACTTTACCACTCTTGAGGGCCTTTATTTTCTCATTTAGTTTAGACAATGTAATGGGATTGTCCAGCTGGTTTTGTTGGTCTTTTACTGTTAATTCTTATTCTGATGTTTTGGTGGAATGCACAGGAAGTACTTCAGGCCTATATAATGTATGAACAAAATACCAGAATATCTGTCTTTCAAATTATTCATTTTTATCGCTTTTTCAGTGTATCTCTGCTTTAGCAATCTCTCATTAAACTTTCCATCAATAGTGCTGAAATGGGCTCATCAAAGAATAATGCATGAGCGCCTGTGCTCAGACAAGCCTCCAAGGAAAGTAAATAGGAGTTTGAATTTCCTTTCTCTTCTTTGCATTTTGCAGCATTGAACAAATGCAGACAATGTAGCTGTGAATGTTTATGTGGCAAATGGCATCTGAAAAGTGTGCTTGCTGATGGTTGGTTGGGTTCGTGAAAAACAACAATGAAGCAACGATTATTCCTCTGAGATAGCTTCAAAGCGAGATCCAATCACCACTTCATGGGTTTTTGCATTGTATTCAACACTTTACAAATAACCCTTGTTGGAGGGGGTCTCAGCTCAGCTTGACGTCAGCCTAGCTTGACGGCTATGTTTACAGCTAACTGCATTTCACTGGAAACCAAGTTTACACTTTAACGTCGATATTGGCTAGGGCTGTGGCGGTCATTACATTTTGTCAGCCTGTGATTGTCAAGCAAATAACTGCCGGTCTGACGGTAATTGACCTTTAATTAACATAAACACATTTAGCATCTCCTGGAATCCATGCATAGCCTACAAGCCACTGATACAGACCTTTGGAACATCTACATTAAAAAAATTCTAATAAATCCTAGCCTACACCATCACAATACATCCATTATTTATTTTAGACATGTCTAAAGAAACATGATATGAAGAAAATCTAGTCTATTTCAGAAGAACAGAATAGCATACTCCTTGTCCTTATGTTAGGCCCTGATCTGGCTATGCCAAATGGCTGTGGGCTACACTAGTTCATTTAGCAAACAAGATTAGCTTAGAATCCCGTGGCATTATTTTATAGTTTGAAGAATACAAGTGAACATTGATTAATATAATAGAAAGGATGTTTTCTCCAAAAGATTTCTGAGGGAGTGCGCACATGCGTCTATTCTGTGTTGAGTGGTTAACAAAGAAACAGGTACTCCTATATGCTTAATTTAGAGTTATTTATGCAACTTTAGTTGTGATCAAAACATATAGCCCAAAGTTTGACTTTTTAATACATTGTAAGGCTGCATGATGCAACTCTAATGATGATTTGAAAAAAGTTGCATGAAAGGCATGAGCTCTGCTTTGTTATTTGCGCAGGCTGCACACATTTCTCAGGCATGAGCTCTGCTTTGTTATTTGCGCAGGCTGCACACATTTCACAGTCTCTCATTCACAATTTGACAAACACTTGATAATGCCTCGAATTTCCCGGTGGTATCCCCTTTGTGTGGCCGTAATGTCCCCTAAAAAAAAGTATGCCTTTTGCTGCCAGTGGCCGTTGTGCCCTTGGTCTGAATATAATAATTATAATTCCCTTCTCCCGGCTGCCTGCTCCGAAGCACCTCTCACTCACATGGCTCTCTCAGACAGCTCAATTCTTATTAGCCACGTAATCGGTGACACAACTGTGTTTGTCCTTATCCAATTCTGAGGCGCACATTGAAGATATTGGAAGAACTGTCCACATTTACTTTTCATGAGCCAACAAGATGAGTAGGCCTAACGAACAGCAAAAGCACTAGCCTATGTCAATCTACTATCCCCCATAGTACAAAAGTTGACCTATTCTATTCTGTGCGAGAAATAAATATTCCAAACATAGTCTGGGACAGTTGTGGGATGCAATAGATCCCAAATTAATACAACCACAAGCATCAAAAAACCTTTTTTAAGCAATGAGTCTGACGCAACAGATCATAACGTTTAGCTTAAAATGTTGATAGGCTATTTCTTCACATTATAAGTGCAGCAATGCACACACGGCAGTAGGCTATACGTGCGAATGTTCCAAAACACAATCAATTAGTGGGAAAACACCATTCTCAAAAGTGACCGCAAATGCGATTATGTATGTATTATTATAAATGTGCATTTTTATGGTGAAAATTATCTTCCCCAAACTTGAAACTCGTATGTACAGTGGGGAAAAAAAGTATTTGGTCAGCCACCAATTGTGCAAGTTCTCCCACTTAAAAAGATGAGAGAGGCCTGTAATTTTCATCATAGGTACACGTCAACTATGACAGACAAAATGAGGAAAAAAAATCCAGAAAACACATTGTAGGATTTTTTATGAATTTATTTGCAAATTATGGTGGAAAATAAGTATTTGGTCAATAACAAAAGTTTCTCAATACTTTGTTATATACCCTTTGTTGGCAATGACACAGGTCAAACGTTTTCTGTAAGTCTTCACAAGGTTTTCACACACTGTTGCTGGTATTTTGGCCCATTCCTCCATGCAGATCTCCTCTAGAGCAGTGATGTTTTGGGGCTGTCGCTGGGCAACACGGACTTTCAACTCCCTCCAAAGATTTCTATGGGGTTGAGATCTGGAGACTGGCTAGGCCACTCCAGGACCTTGAAATGTTTCTTACGAAGCCACTCCTTCGTTGCCCAGGCGGTGTGTTTGGGATCATTGTCATGCTGAAAGACCCAGCCACGTTTCATCTTCAATGCCCTTGCTGATGGAAGGAGGTTTTCACTCAAAATCTCACGATACATGGCCCCATTCATTCTTTCCTTTACACGGATCAGTCGTCCTGGTCCCTTTGCAGAAAAACAGCCCCAAAGCATGATGTTTCCACCCCCATAGTTCACAGTAGGTATGGTGTTCTTTGGATGCAACTCAGCATTCTTTGTCCTCCAAACACGACGAGTTGAGTTTTTACCAAAAAGTTATATTTTGGTTTCATCTGACCATATGACATTCTCCCAATCCTCTTCTGGATCATCCAAATGCACTCTAGCAAACTTCAGATGGGCCTGGACATGTACTGGCTTAAGCAGGGGGAAACTTCTGGCACTGCAGGATTTGAGTCCCTGGCGGCGTAGTGTGTTACTGATGGTAGGCTTTGTTACTTTGGTCCCAGCTCTCTGCAGGTCATTAACTAGGTCCCCCCGTGTGGTTCTGGGATTTTTGCTCACCGCTCTTGTGATCATTTTGACCCCACGGGGTGAGATCTTGCGTGGAGCCCCAGATCGAGGGAGATTATCAGTGGTCTTGTATGTCTTCCATTTCCTAATAATTGCTCCCACAGTTGATTTCTTCAAACCAAGCTGCTTACCTATTGCAGATTCAGTCTTCCCAGCCTGGTGCAGGTCTACAATTTTGTTTCTGGTGTCCTTTGACAGCTCTTTGGTCTTGGCCATAGTGGAGTTTGGAGTGTGACTGTTTGAGGTTGTGGACAGGTGTCTTTTATACTGATAACAAGTTCAAACAGGTGCCATTAATACAGGTGGAGGACAGAGGAGCCTCTTAAAGAAGAAGTTACAGGTCTGTGAGAGCCAGAAATCTTGCTTGTTTGTAAGTGACCAAATACTTATTTTCCACCATAACTTGCAAATAAATTCATTAAAAATCCTACAATGTGATTTTCTGGATTTTTTTTCCTCATTTTGTCTGTCATAGTTGACGTGTACCTATGATGAAAATTACAGGGCTCTCTCATATTTTTAAGTGGGAGAACTTGCACAATTGGTGGCTGACTAAATACTTTTTTTCCCCACTGTATGCCAGTTTGTGATACAAACCTTATCAAAACATATAGGCCTATGGGCTAGACTACATGATGTGTGCGACTATGATTATAAAAAGTCGGAAAAAAAAGCCTGTACTGCACACAAGCTGGGCATCATTCACAAGTGATAATATATCATTCACAAGTGATAGGCTAATATTGTCACCCATCAGACTGTTTTTGATTTAATCTTGTCTTTATTTATACTAAATAATATATGTGTAAAATTTGTTTTGATTTAGACTGGACCATTATTATGTACCTGTCTCTAAATAGGGGCAGGGGGAAAAAATGCATGTCATCTATGCATCTAAACAGCGAATGGAGGACGCTTTTCCTGTGGTTAATTTTTATGCCAGCCATGTAGGCTATACTCCTTTTCTAAAGAGAAGCAATGTGCTTAATATTAGGAAAGTTGAGAAATAAATATAGTAGGCCTAGCTTATAGAAAGCTGATGGGATACTCCTCTTTTTAATAGAGGCCATCACTCTGTTTTCTCACGCAATTGCATAGCCTATAGAAATGTTGCGCAACATGAGCTCATGGGCTCTGAAGTGTTTGATTAGATTTTTGATCACATTTGCATTGATGTCAGAGTGATTAGAGGGACAATAGAGTGCTGAGTACCAGGCAGTTAGCAAGTTTGATAGGCTACTACTGACCATCAGCAGCATCAGAGCTTGGAGAAGCCAAATTACCGTGACTAAACGGTCACATGGAATTTGACTGCCATCATGACTCGTGATCGCCGGTGTGGCAGTAATACGGTCACAGTAACAGCCCTAATATTGGCACATATTATATGTGTCCTTTGTCCTTAAATTTACATATACCCAAAATTTGATTTGGTGAAATGGTGCTGCCACAGTAAACAGAATCAACAGATAGAATATAGACAGTATCTACAGTGCATTCAGAAAGTATTCAGACCCCTTCCCTTTATCCACATTTTGTTACATTACAGCATTATTCTAAAATGGATTACATAAATAAATAAATAAATATAATAAATCTACACACAATAACCCATAATGACAAAGTGAAAACAGGTTTTTAGACATTTTTGGCAAAAAATAAATAAATACTTATTTACATAAGTATTCAGACCCTTTGCTATGAGACTCGAAATTGAGATCAGTTGCGTCATGTCTCCATTGATCATCCTTGAGCTGTTTCTACAATTTGATTGGAGTCCACCTGTGGTAAATTCAATTAATTGGACATGATTTGGAAAGGCACACACCTGTCTATACAATGAGGGAAAAAAGTATTTGATCCCCTGCTGATTTTGTACGTTTGCCCACTGACAAAGAAATGATCAGTCTATAATTTTAATCGTAGGTTTATTTGTACAGTGAGAGACAGAATAACAACAAAAAAATCCAGAAAAACGCATGTCAAAAATGTTATACATTGATTTGCATTTTAATGAGGGAAATTAGTATTTGACCCCCTCTCAATCAGAAAGATTTCTGGCTCCCAGGTGTCTTTTATACAGGTAACGAGCTGGGATTAGGAGCACACTCTTAAAGGGAGTGCTCCTAATCTCAGTTTGTTACCTGTATAAAAGACACCTGTCCACAGAAGCAATCAATCAATCAGATTCCAAACTCTCCACCATGGCCAAGACCAAAGAGCTCTCCAAGGATGTCAGGGACAAGATTGTAGACCTACACAAGGCTGGAATGGGCTACAAGACCATTGCCAAGCAGCTTGGTGAGAAGGTGACAACAGTTGGTGCAATTTTTCGCAAATGGAAGAAACACAAAATAACTGTCAATCTCCCTCGGCCTGGGGCTCCATGCAAGATCTCACCTCGTGGAGTTGCAATGATCATGAGAACGGTGAGGAATCAGCCCAGAACTACACGGGAGGATCTTGTCAATGATCTCAAGGCAGCTGGGAACATAGTCACCAAGAAAACAATTGGTAACACACTACGCCGTGAAGGACTGAAATCCTGCAGCGCCCACAAGGTCCCCCTGCTCAAGAAAGCACATATACAGGCCCGTCTGAAGTTTGCCAATGAACATCTGAATGATTCAGAGGAGAACTGGGTGAAAGTGTTGTGGTCAGATGAGACCAAAATCGAGCTCTTTGGCATCAACTCAACTCGCCGTGTTTGGAGGAGGAGGAATGCTGCCTATGACCCCAAGAACACCATCCCCAACGTCAAACATGGAGGTGGAAACATTATGCTTTGGGGGTGTTTTTCTGCTAAGGGGACAGGACAACTTCACCGCATCAAAGGGACGATGGACGGGGCCATGTACCGTCAGAGAACCTCCTTCCCTCAACCAGGGCATTGAAAATGGGTCGTGGATGGGTATTCCAGCATGACAATGACCCAAAACACACGGCCAAGGCAACAAAGGAGTGGCTCAAGAAGAAGCACATTAAGGTCCTGGAGTGGCCTAGCCAGTCTCCAGACCTTAATCCCATAGAAAATCTGTGGAGGGAGCTGAAGGTTCGAGTTGCCAACGTCAGCCTCGAAACCTTAATGACTTGGAGAAGATCTGCAAAGAGGAGTGGGACAAAATCCCTCCTGAGATGTGTGCAAACCTGGTGCCCAACTACAAGAAACGTCTGACCTCTGTGATTGCCAACAAGCTTTTTGCCACCAAGTACTAAGTCATGTTTTGCAAAACATGCGTTTTTCTGGATTTCTTTGTTGTTCTTCTGTCTCTCACTGTTCAAATAAACCTACCATTAAAATTATAGACTGATCATGTCTTTGTCAGTGGGCACTGATCATGTCTTTGTCAGTGGGCAAACGTACAAAATCAGCAGGGGATCAAATACTTTTTTCCCTCACTGTATATATATATATATTTTTTTAAAGAATAGCTGTGAAATAATTTGCATACAGAGAGGGACCAGGAAATCTGGTTACAATGCAGACACAGTGGAGGGACAAGAGACACATTTTAATACCGTGTGTAGACACATTTCTGGGCACAAATGTGGGCACAATAAGAATGTGGACAAGATCAAGACACTGGACCCATGTTAGAGGTAGGTATAAACAAGGCTTTGGAGAGAGGAACAGATGGTGGCAGAGATAATCAATGGATGATCACAGTAAAGGGAGAAGAGAAGTAACCATTGATTTTTGGAGACAAGTGGTTTTTCACCCAATACCCAACTCAATAAAGGGGTCTGATAAATTAACAAATCTGTTATTTCTGCCCTTATCATGGCATTTCATGTGCATAATGCATATGATAAGGATCACCAGGATTTCTGCAAGGGCAAAGCATGCCATGAGAGTTTTTATATTGGTTTTCTCACCACACTGACATAATTACATGTAATGAATTGATGCTCTGGTGATAGGACTGAAGCAGACACAAACAACACTCTACAGTTAGCACAGCAGGTTTTATTAATTCAAATGGCAGCCTATAATTCAGAAATAATCACACAAAAAATGTCATCCTATCTTACACACCCAACACATATTTATATAATGATGAATTCCTGTGTCTTTTTTTTTCCTGCACGGCCCTCCCTGTCTGGCTTGGCAGGCAGCAGTGGTTGAGCCATGGAGGGATACGTTGTGTGTTCCAGTGCCTGGGATTCTGTCACTTTCAGTGTCTCCCCATGAGGCTGCCTTTATCATCCGGCCCACACGTCTGTGGACAGCCTGATAACATCTGTGTGGCCATCGTACCCTCTCTTTCTGGCAGCAGATTCGACATCAGAGCTGGCTGGCTTGGGGAAACACTACACTTCTCAGCTGGAGTGGTGGTCATTCCTTCAGATGGGTCTGGATCTGAATCTGGACAGCCATTTTGGCTAATGACTGGAGTTGTGTCTGAAGTTTTAGTAGATGTTGGAGGAGGATTAATATGTTTTCCCCTGACCACTGTGTCATGTAATTCCCCATTTCAATAATTGGTTTGGTTAATGAAGTAGGGAAAATAATTGGTATGGTTACATTTTTACATTAGACCCATAATGTAAATTTGAGAATTTGTCGGGAGGTAATTGAGTCACGTGGCAGCAGTGTTGTTCCTGACTTTGATGATGGAGACATTCACAGTCACAATACATGTTGTTTACAATAATGTTTCTTCAAAGTCACTTAAATAACTTTGGGTAAAAACCAGGGGTTGGAAGCAAAATTATTTTCCAATAGTTTCAGTTTGAACAGAACTACACCTTTTTTTCATTCCTTTCCACTGTTCCAAACAGCAAAATAAAGTTCTGAACCAGTTTGAACCAAAAATAAGTACTGGTTTGTATAGTTATTTTCTATTCCTTTTTTAACCTGTGAAATCAAGTTTTTTACATTTTGCTCATTAAATGACTTCAGGAATCAGTGCGGATAGAGTAGGCAAACTAGTTATTTACATGCGTGATGGACAGACAAGTGTAGCCTATGGCGCAAGATGCGACTGACATTTAGCGGGTGGGGAGAGAGCCAGAGAGGGTTGAGGAGGAGGCTTGAAGCGTTGGGCATCTTGTTATGATATGCATTATCTGAACTAGGTCCACATACAGTGGGGGAAAAAAGTATTTAGTCAGCCACCAATTGTGCAAGTTCTCCCACTTAAAAAGATGAGAGAGGCCTGTAATTTTCATCATAGGTACACGTCAACTATGACAGACAAAATGAGCATTTTTTTCTCCAGAAAATCACATTGTAGGATTTTTTATGAATTTATTTGCAAATTATGGTGCAAAATAAGTATTTGGTCAATAACAAAAGTTTCTCAATACTTTGTTATATACCCTTTGTTGGCAATGACACAGGTCAAACGTTTTCTGTAAGTCTTCACAAGGTTTTCACACACTGTTGCTGGTATTCTGGCCCATTCCTCCATGCAGATCTCCTCTAGAGCAGTGATGTTTTGGGGCTGTCGCTGGGCAACACAGACTTTCAACTCCCTCCAAATATTTTTTATGGGGTTGAGATCTGGAGACTGGCTAGGCCACTCCAGGATCTTGAAATGCTTCTTACGAAGCCACTCCTTCATTGCCCGGGCGGTGTGTTTGGGATCATTGTCATGCTGAAAGACCCAGCCACGTTTCATCTTCAATGCCCTTGCTGATGGAAGGAGGTTTTCACTCAAAATCTCACGATACATGGCCCCATTCATTCTTTCCTTTACACGGATCAGTCGTCCTGGTCCCTTTGCAGAAAAACAGCCCCAAAGCATGATGTTTCCACCCCCATGCTTCACAGTAGGTATGGTGTTCTTTGGATGCAACTCAGCATTCTTTGTCCTCCAAACACGACGAGTTGAGTTTTTTTGGGGGGGATGGATCAGCTTAATATTGCAGATAGATTGTATCTTCTATCAATGTAATTGTCTGCATCACTTCCAATCCCCCATGTTTATTTTTATTTTTTATATATATATACCCCTTTATTACTTTTCAACCCCACCATCCCCTCCCCACCTGGAGCAAACCAGTGAACAACAACGCCCAGGCCTCCACCTCCGGTCCATACTCACTATCTACACCTTATGGACAGAGTTAATTTTACAATAATTCTATATATATATATATATATATATATATATATATATATATATATATATATATATATATATATATATATATATATATTTATTTATTTTTTTGCTCCTGAACCTCTTCTACTCTCAACCTCTCCGATCATTTTCATGATGTCCATCCGGTTTGCTTCTAAATGCCATATCTTTCTAACTGTGCTCTTTCCCAAAAGCTCCCAACATACAACCTATATACTTATTATGGACACAGTATGCTTACATTATTAGCTATCTTTGTTATTATTTGTTGTTATTTGTTATTAGTCCCATCCTTCAACTCTATTCAATACCTCCCATCTATCTCTTAACACCATCCATATAGGATTTATATTTGCCATATATATTTCAACCGTACTGTGATGTTTTACAAAAGTTCTGAACCTTTCTATTCTCATTGCTTCTACAGATTGTGAATTAAAAATAAACATTTTTGCTAAAAGTATTATTATATTATTGATTGATTGACTATGACTTTTCAGATCACCCAGTAATGCTATCTGCAAGGTTAGTTCCAGGTAAATATTGCAATCCTTTAGCCAGTCCTGGACCTGTGTCCAAAAACAAGCTACAAATGGACAGAACCAAAACAAATGATCTAATGATTCTATCTCTTCACATCAAAATCTGCAGAGCTGGGAAGATTGTATCCCCCATATAAATAACATTCTATTGGTAGCAAGAATTTTATATAATAATTTAAATTGAAAGATTCTAATTTTTGAATCCGGTGTCGTTTTGCGTGTCAGTTCATAAACACTATGCCATGGGATCGGTACGTCAAAGATCTCTTCCCAACTATTTTGCAAACTATATGGGACGGCTGTCAATCCTTTGGTCCTTAAGTGAAACTGATATACTTTTTTATTTATCACAGTTTTCCTTAACCAATTATGTTCTTTAATGCAAGGCCGACAGACAAGTTCCTTACTTTCTCCCCCTTCAACTTTCCTCTTCCACTTTTGCGGTAAGGCTGCAATTATTTGGTTGTAATTTTGGGTAGAGCAGACATTTCCATATGTTTTTGTTAGCTGCATGTGCGACATAACTCCACCAGTCCTACCGATGATATCATTTACGAAGATTATACCTTTTTTAAACATTCTGTCAAAAAATAAAGGTTTTTTGTCAATTAGTATATTTAAATTTAACCACAATATTTGTTGCATTATTTGTTCTGTCGTTTCTGGAGGATTAAATTGAAATTGCAACCAACTTTCTATGGCTTGTTTTAGAAATAGTGACATTTGGGAGATTATTTCCTTTTCAAATAACTGAAAGTGAGAGGTTGTAATCTGAATAAAGGGAAAAAGGCCTTTCTTGAACAGTGGGTGAGACAATCTTACTAATTTGCTTGAGAACCAGTTCGGATTTAAGTATAACTTTTGGATGACTGAAGATTTTAGTGATAGGTCTAATGCTTTAATATTTAATAATTTCTGTCCTCCGAATTCATATTCATTATATAAATATGCTCTTTTAATTTTGTCTGGCTTGCCGTTCCAAATAAAATTGAATATTTTTTTCTCATATAATTTAAAAAACTGTTTGCTAGGCGTAGGCAAGACCATAAGCAAATAGGTAAACTGGGATAATACTAAAGAGTTAATCAGGGTGATTTTTCCACAAATTGACAGGTATTTTCCTTTCCATGGTAGTAAGATCTTATCTATCTATCGAGTTGAGTTTTTACCAAAAAGTTATATTTTGGTTTCATCTGACCATATGACATTCTCCCAATCCTCTTCTGGATCATCCAAATGCACTCTAGCAAACTTCAGACGGGCCTGGACATGTACTGGCTTAAGCAGGGTGACACGTCTGGCACTGCAGGATTTGAGTCCCTGGCGGCGTAGTGTGTTACTGATGGTAGGCTTTGTTACTTTGGTCCCAGCTCTCTGCAGGTCATTCACTAGGTCCCCCCGTGTGGTTCTGGGATTTTTGCTCACCGTTCTTGTGATCATTTTGACCCCACGGGGTGAGATCTTGCGTGGAGCCCCAGATCGAGGGAGATTATCAGTGGTCTTGTATGTCTTCCATTTCCTAATAATTAATAAATGATTTCTTCAAACCAAGCTGCTTACCTATTGCAGATTCAGTCTTCCCAGCCTGGTGCAGGTCTACAATTTTGTTTCTGGTGTCCTTTGACAGCTCTTTGGTCTTGGCCATAGTGGAGTTTGGAGTGTGACTGTTTGAGGTTGTGGACAGGTGTCTTTTATACTGATAACAAGTTCAAACAGGTGCCATTAATACAGGTAACGAGTGGAGGACAGAGGAGCCTCTTAAAGAAGAAGTTACAGGTCTGTGAGAGCCAGAAATATTGCTTGTTTGTAGGTGACCAAATACTTATTTTCCACCATAATTTGCAAATAAATTCATTAAAAATCCTACAATTAGATTTTCTGGATTATTTTTTCTCAATTTGTCTGTCATAGTTGACGTGTATCTATGATGAAAATTACAGGCCTCTCTCATCTTTTTAAGTGGGAGAACTTGCACAATTGGTGGCTGACTAAATACTTTTTTCCCCACTGTAATTATACCTAGGAGGAGGGGCTTCTATGCAGGAACTTTGAATTACACTTGTAATGTCAGTACAGTAGCCTATGCTTCGGAAGGGGGGAGGGGCAGGCAGCCTAAACATGCACACACTTGCAAAGATTTTCAGCTTGCAGGCAGACACTGGAATACATTTCTGAGTGACAGAGGGAGGGCTTTGCAGAAGCGCTTTGTTGCATTTTTTTGTGGGACTAGAAAAAAATGCCTGGACTTAAAAATAACGTTATTAACCGGTTCCAATGTTTTTAAAATAACGGTTCTGTTCCGGAACAGTTTGGATCACTTTCATTCCCGGTTCCCGTTCTGTTCCTTGAAAAATGTATTTATTTTCAGGTTTTCGATTCTGTCCCCTGAACCGGTTCCAACCCCTGGTAAAAACCTTACCCACTGGGCACACACTGGTTGAATCATAATTGTTTCCACATCATTTCAATGAAATTACGTTGTACCAACGCGAAATAGACATTGAATTGACGTCTGTGCCCAGTGAGTAGCCCAATGCATATCACAGTGTGAACTTGGGTAAAGACCTGGTTAATGTCTTTGTATTGTCTCTGTTCACAGGTAGTGTTTTTATGTTGCTTTGAGGTAGCCTATAGAACAAAGCGTTCCTATACATGAATAATACTTTAATTTCCATAACAACATAACAGAAAAACTGTGCCTGTCTGCTTTTAAATAACTTTCTGACCTCAATATGTTCCATTCACCTTTACCCTTAAATGCTGTTCTCAAATATGTATTGAATAGCCTACATTTTAATAGAAGGCAAGGAGTGTGACATCTGTCTCTACAAATCCATTTTTAGATTCTGTGTGATGCAAAATAGCGTCTCTTCTCCATGCAAGGGAAAATGGAGCTTGTGAGGTTGGCTAAAGCCCAAGGGCTGGAGCTTTGGCCATCCAGCCAGCAAATACAAAGCACCTTGCCTGTCTCCGCCTAAAGCCTCCCCCTGGGAATGAATTATCTTCTCTTGGAGGTTAACAAGAGAACAAACAGGCTCTCCTTGTCTGCACTTCATTACCTTCCTACTCTCCCACTCGTTCTCTTTCTCGCCTTATATTATTCTCTCCCTCCCGCTCTCTCTCCCCCTACACACAGGGAGTTGCCACCGGCAAGTGTCCTGACCTAGCAGATTTGAATTAATGACAGCTGCTATTGAGTTTTCAACCACGACCAATCCCAGTCAGCGACGATGAGGTAGGGAGACAAACAGGTAGCAGTCATATCTAGTCAGCCAACACACGATGCTCAACCGTGAAGATATGATTTGGTGCTCCAGTGATATCTGTTATCTGAGCAGCATGCTCCCTGCATATAGAAATGTGCACACTGAGTCCCGTAGTTTAATGGGGAAACTCCACCATACCTGCGTAGCTCTCTCTCTATCGACAGAGCTGAGCAAGTCTGGATATATAGTCGTGGTCAAAAGTTTTGAGAATGACACAAGTATTGGTCTTCACAAAGTTCGCTGCTTCAGTGTTATGAGATATTTTTGTCAGATGTTACTATGGTATACTGAAGTATAATTACAAGCATTCCATAAGTGTCAAAGGCTTTTATTGATAATTACATTAAGTTTATGCAAAGTGTTGACCCTTCTTTTTCAAGACCTCTGCAATCCGCCCTGGCATGCTGTCAGTTAACTTCTGGGCCACATCTTGACTGATGGCAGCCCATTCTTGCATAATCAATGCTTGGAGTTTGTCAGAATTTGTGGGTTTTTGTTTGTCCACCCGCCTCTTGAGGATCGACCACAAGTTCTCAATAGGATTAAGGTCTGGGGAGTTTCCTGGCCATGGACCCAAAATGTCAATGTTTTGTTCCCCGAGCCACTTAGTTATCACTTTTGCCTTATGGCAAGGTGCTCCATCATGCTGGAAAAGGCATTGGTCGTCACCAAACTGTTGGATGGTTGGGAGAAGTTGCTTTCTGAGGATGTGTTGGTACCATTCTTTATTCATGGCTGTGTTCTTAGGCAAAATTGTGAGTGAGCCCACTCCCTTGGCTGAGAAGCAACCCCACACATGAATGGTCTCAGGATGCTTTACTGTTGGCATGACACAGGACTGATGGTAGTGCTCACCTTGTCTTCTCCGGACAAGGTGTTTTCCGGATGCCCCAAACAATCGGAAAGAGGATTCATCAGAGAAAATGACTTTAACCCAGTTCTCAGCAGTCCAATCCCTGTACCTTTTGAAGAATATCAGTCTGTCCCTGATGTTTTTCCTGGAGATAAGTGGCTTCTTTGCTGCCCTTCTTGACACCAGGCCATCCTCCAAAAGTCTTTGACTCACTGTGCGTGCAGATGCACTCACACCTGCCTGCTGCCATTCCTGAGCAAGCTCTGCACTGGTGGTGCCCCGATCCCGCAGCTGAATCAACTTTAGGAGACGGTCCTGGCGCTTGCTGGACTTTCTTGGGCGCCCTGACGCCTTCTTCACAACAATTGAACCTCTTTCCTTGAAGTTCTTGATGATCCGATAAATGGTTGATTTAAGTGCAATCTTACTAGCAGCAATATCCTTGCCTGTGAAGCCCTTTTTGTGCAAAGCAATGATGACGGCACGTGTTTCCTTGCAGGTAACCATGGTTAACAGAGGAAGAACAATGATTTCAAGCACCACCCTTCTTTTAAAGCTTCCAGTCTGTTATTCTAACTCAATCAGCATGACAGAGTGATCTCCAGCCTTGTCCTTGTCAACACTCTCACTTGTGTTAACGAGAGAATCACTGACATGATGGCAGCTGGTCCTTTTGTGGCAGGGCTGAAATGCAGTGGAAATGTTTTTTTGGGATTAAGTTCATTTTCATGGCAAAGAGGGACTTGCAATTCATTGCAATTAATCAGATCACTCTTAATGACATTCTGGAGTATATGCAAATTGCCATCATCAAAACTGAGGCAGCAGACTTTGTGAAAATTAGTTTTGTGTCATTCGCAAAACTTTTGACCACGACTGTGGTATAGACAGATTTAAGTGTAGCTAGGTTGACTGAGTCTATATAGGCTAGGTCCCTTTCATTCCTCAGACATTAACTTCTGAAAGTGCAGAAAGTTTCAAAGTTTAACAGCAAAAAAATGGGCAGAACATTTTCTCACGCTGGAGTTTTTTTGGGGCAAGGCACTCTTGCATGGCACAGAGGGTACAGCAGGGACATTCATTTTATGGCATTTAATTGCGGGCAGTCTCCAGCAGATCCACTCATTACATCATAATCTGTGAGAGGTCACCCAGGATCATCTCTCAGCCGAGGGAGAGCAGAGAGAGGAGTGAGTCTGCCTGTCAGGCTGATGAGCACTCATCAATCAGCCAGACACCTGTTTGGGCTGGGGAAGAGGAGGACGAGGGACACTGGTCCACTTACTTAGCTGCCTGATGACTCAGGCTAATGGAAACTCCACCTTCAAATAGAGACAAGTTGCAGTAGCGGGGCTCCAACGTACAATGTTGAGCTGGCCCATTAATGTTAATATCAGGGGTGATCAATTATCCATTCTGTTCTGTTCACAGTACAGGTAGGAACCTTGGTGTGTTTCTATTATTTTCTATTCACTTTTTGCATTATAAGTTTTCATTCATCATGCCAACACACCACCACTACTGCAGTAATTGTAAATAGTTAAAGCTGCAATATGTAACTTTTTGTATTTTTTTATGTTCAAAGGCTCCAATAAGTCTCTAGGGGTCATACAATGTGATGCAACAGTAACAATATTGCGCCTCTAGTTTGCCTGAGAACTGCTGTATTCATTGGTTTTCATTTTCCCTGTTGGGTCGGAACCCATGGCCAACACTTGTCTAATGGCTAGCTTACATACATTTATTTATTTCACCTTTATTTAACCAGGTAAGCCAGTTGAGAACAAGTTCGTGATACATGATAGCTAGTTTAAAGACATGGCAGACACGAGGGGCAAACGACCTGACCCAGCAGCAACTACTCCTCCATCTTAGCCAAAGAAACAGAGAAATTTGGAGAGCAGACAGGCAAAGAAGGAAAACGATAGAGACCAGGCCAAAATGGATTTGCGTTCACACATTGAAGAGAATTTAGGGATTTGAAGGGATTCAAAACCGACCAATAATTTTTATTTGTTTCTGCTGAAAAGGTAAGACATAACTAGCTAGATAATATACAGTGCATTCGGGAAGTATTCAGACCCCTTTCAGACTATTTCCAAATTTTGTTACATTACAGCCTTATTCTAAAATGGATTAAAGAAAAAATAAAAATCCTCAGCAATCTACACACAGTACCCCATAATGACAAAGCGAAAACTGTTTTTTTGTTGTTGACATTTTAGCAAATGTATATAAAAAACAACAACAACCGATATACCTTATTTACATAAGTATTCAGACCCTTTGCTATGAGACTCGAAATTGAGCTCAGGTGCATCCTGTTTCCATTGATTAACCTTGAGATGGTTCAACAACTTGATTGGAGTCCACCTGTGGTAAATTCAATTGATTGGACATGATTTGGAAAGGCACACACCTGTCCATATCAGGTCCCACAGTTAACAGTGCATGTCAGAGCAAAAAGCAAGCCATGAGGTCGAAGGAATTGTCCGTAGTGCTCCTAGACAGGATTATGTCGAGGCACGGATCTGGGGAAGGGTACCAAAACATTTCTGTAGCATTGAAGTTCCCCAAGAACACAGTGGCCTCCATCATTCTTAATTGGAAGAAGTTTGGAACCACCAATACTCTTCCTAGAGCTGGCCGCCCGGCCAAACTGAGCAATCGGGGGAGAAGGGCCTTGGTCAGGGAGGTGACCAAGAACCCGATGGTCACTCTGACAGAGCTCTATAGTTCTTCTGTGGAGATGGGAGAACCTTCCAAAAGGACAACCATCTCTGCAGCACTCCACCAATCAGGCCTTTATGGTAGATTGGCCAGACGGAAGCCATTCCTCAGTAAAAGGCACATGACAGCCTGCTTGGAGTTTGTCAAAAGGCACCTTAAGACTCTCAGACCATGAGAAACAAGATTCTCTGGTCTGATGAAACCAAGATTGAAGTCTTTGGCCTGAATGCCAAGCGTCACGTCTGGAGGAAACCAAAGTTAAATCTAGAATCAGCTTCCTATTTCGCAACACAGCCTCCTTCACTCATGCTGCTAAACATGCCCTCGTAAAACGGACTATCCTACCGATCCTTGTCTTCGGCGATGTCATTTACAAAATAGCTTCCAACACTCTACTCAGAAAATTGGATGTAGTCTATCACAGTGCCATCCGTTTTGTCACCAAAGCCCCATATACTACCCACCATTGTGACCTGTACGCTCTCGTTGGCTGGCCCTCACTACATATTCGTCGCCAAACTCACTGGCTCCAGGTCATCTATAAATCTATTTTTGGCAAATCCCCGCCTTTATCTTAGCTCATTGGTCACCATAGCAACACCCACCCGTAGTATGCGTTCCAGCAGGTATATCTCACAAAGCAAACACCTCCTTTGGCCGCCATTCCTTCCAGTTCTCTGCTGCAAATGACTGGAGCGAACTGCAAAAATATCTGAAGCTGGAGACACTTATCTCCCTCACTATCTTTAAGCATCAGTTGTCAAAGCAGCTTACCGATCACTGCACCTGTACACAGCCCATCTGTAATTAGCCCACCCAACTACCTCATCCCCATATTGTTATTTACATTGTTATTTATTTTGCTCATTTGCACCCCAGTATCTCTTTTGCACATCATCTTCTGCACATCTATCACTCCAGTGTTAATACTAAATTGTAATTATTTTGCACTATGGCCTATTTATTGCCTTACCTCCATAACTTACTACATTTGCACACACTGTATATATATATGTTCTATTGTGTTATTGACTGTACGTTTTGTTTACCCCATATGTAACTATGTGTTGTTGTTGTTTTTATCGCACTCTTTGCTTTATCTTGGCCAGGTCGCAGTTGTAAATGAGAACTTGTTCTCAACTGGCTTACCTGGTTAAATAAAGGTGAAATAAAATAAAATAAAATAAAAAACCACCAACAACGGCTGAGCTGCTACAACTTCGAGGAGATGTCGCAACGCAACACAGGGTGCAGTAAACACACCTTTGAGCTGGGAAGGACCGGAGCGTTCCCTGTTGTCAGACTTGGTGGTTCCCGGGAAGTGTGAAAACCTGTGTGACTACTTAGAATTGTTGTTGAAAGAGGTAGACCTACAACCAAACATATAAATCATATACATAAGGGAAGTTTGTGTGAGAAACAATATTTGTGAATTTTGTGTCTCGCATATAGACATCATTAATGTACTTTTGGAATGGTAAAATAATGATTTACTAAACTGTAATCTTTTCCTGGATATCTATGCTCTTGACGGTTTACACTTCAAATTAGCAGACCTACAGGTGGTTAGATATCCAGAAAGACGGATGGACTACCCTGGTGTAAATACAGTACAAAACAAGTCGGTCCAATGGCACAGATCAGGTCAAATAGTTTTAATAGGGAGATAAACAAGAATACAAGATAGTCTCTGTAACCTTCCTCAAAATAACAAATGCACAGTGTAAAGGAAACATTGTGATAAATTACTGAACTGATATCACCCAGACCAAGGACAATTAAAAAAAATAACAACTTACAAAGATATCACCAAATTGAGTATTTTTTCTAATTGGGATCCAAATGTAGAATTAAGTAGAGTGTAGTGGTGGAAAGCATTAACCTGTTGTATAAACATACTTGGTAATAAATAAATGGAATATTGCAGGGGTGAAATGGCAGCAGTTGTATGTTGTAAGGTGCAGGAGTCTCCCTGCAATTCATGCAGATGCACCAGCGAGGTTGTCAGGAGACCCTGGGATAGCTCTCCGGTACTCCATGATGTCAAAAATCCCTCCAGGTAGACGGGAAGTGGCCAGCTCCTGCACCTCTACCATTTCTTCAAAGGGCAGCTCTTGCAATTTAGCCTGTAATTATAAGAAAAAATAAACAGAATGCAGCCAAATGTTGTGTGATATGATTATAATGTTGTGAAATGGGTAAACAGTATCACAGGTGAAAGATTTGTACTAACCTTCATACTAAACCTCTTCTTGAAGTCGGGCAGACCTTTCAAGGTCTTCCTGTCCAATTATTTCTGCAGCCCTGCCTGTGCCCCTGGATGGTCTGCGGCTCTTCAAAACTGGAATCCTATAGAAAAAACATGTACACAACTGTTATTAGGATTGTATTGTAATGTTCACTACATGGTCTTTTATGTATAACCAATAAGGATTTTCATGCAGAAGAGTCGAGTATAACACTTCTACAATCCATACACAACATCTTCATAGCAATTGCTCTCGAGAATCAAGGGGCCTTCCCAGTAATGTTACTAGCTAGCTAGTATAGCTAGGAGTCAGAAGAGCAGAGGATTGAATGCATGTCAAAGCCAAGGTTATTTTTCCATGAATGCAGAGCTATGATATTCAAAATTAAACTTCTACAGTCAATACACAAAGTCTTCATAGCCATTAGCTCTCGAGAATCAAGGGGCCATCCCAATAATGTTATTAGCTAGTTAGCTAGTATATGGTTCAGAGAAGGGCAAAGGTCATTTTCCATGGATGCAGAGCTATGATAGTCACAATTCATTATTTTACGCAAGTGTGATAACTAATGTACTAAAGCTATCATCATATTGCTATCTTGTACCAGGCAGGGATTTCCTGTTTCTGTTGGGTTGTCACTAGTTACCACAGCCACACAGTCTCAGAGTGGATGTTGATGCTGCGTCATTCCAGTGGCGACTACCAATGAGAGCTGGGGTTTCTGGGATATTGTGTTCAAATCTAGAAAAAATACTGCATTCTTGCCAGAGGGGTCTCCAAAAACACCTGTACACACATCGTTACGTAGTGCAGGCTTAAGTGGTATTATTTTCATTAAGATACTTATCACCTTTTTGTATTTGTTTTAGACTCCATCTAATATTACCTCTTAGCCCACATGCTTGTTGTTGTTATGGCATTAGAGAAAGTTTATTTATACCGTATTCACATTGCACTAATTAGACCCACTCAAATGTGGTTTTAATGCAGTTAACTTCATCAACAGTGTGGAACAATGAATTTGATATGCTGGGGTTAATTCTGATGCATTTATATTGATGTAATGGATCTTGACTAACTTTATAAGTATTTGGTACTTCTTTATCACTGTATCATTAGAATAGATCAATATTATCGTCTGTTCACATAAATGTACATTACGTACTGAAAATGCACTGCGTTAATTCATACTTATTTACCAACATCCATGGTAATCTGAACATCATATTCACATTTTATTGTAGGTTGGAAGTATTTATTTCCCACCTGCAGTGATTTGATATTAATTGAGGCCCTCCATGTAGAACTCTATAGCTGAACTATGAGAAGCTAAAACAGGATTGGTCAAAATACTCCAGTGTAATACTGTTGGGATACTGTTGGGATTACCTGTGGTTTCCCAGGGTCAATGTTCTCTCCCTCTGTTCTTGTTCACCCAATCAACCTTTCTCTACAACCATTTCTACATTCCTACCATTTCTACAGAGGAATGTTAAAATGAGGTGGTTTGATTGTGGTAAATATGGCAATCCAAAGAGGTCAGTTGTAGGTTACCATTGATATTATCACCATAAATACCACCAAATTCATTTCAAAGGGTTACCCAACTCATGTCAGTCATTGAGCATACATACTCCAGTGTGAAGTTCTACAGTTTGGCAAAGGCATTACCATTGCTTTTCTAAATGGCATGGCTAAGGGATAGGCAGTATGTTCATGAGACACTATAGAATAATACATACAGTATAATTGGCAATAATTTCAGCTCAACTGAAAGGTGTTACATAATCTGATTGAGGTGACACAGTTACTAAAAATCTAATACAATTCCGAGAATCCTTTTTCATGAACCCATAAAACCGACAGTTATCCAGGAATAATAATGTACTTTTGTGTCTGTAATACCATATGAGGTAGCAATATCCTTTTGCGTCAATTATTTTTGTTCTGAATATTCTTAATTTCCACTTCGAGAGAGAACACCCCTTGGTGTGATAGGGCAAACCACTGATATTGAAGGTTTATTACATAAAGCGATAGTTCTGTTCTTCTGAGACTTCATTTCCTTTTAAAATGTTCAACTGTACCTCCGTTTACCTCTAGGGAGCCATAAAACACCATAGCATAATAAAACACATTGGGCAGTCAAGAGGTAGGGGCTGATCGCTTGTTGCGTGTGATACAAACTCATCCCTCTGATAGATTGATATAGAGATTGATCAATATGTTAGCACTTCACAGTTCTTTAACAGGTTGACATATTGATGGATTTACTGCACCATATCTCATTTGACCACTTAAGTTATAAATAAGCATGTGTACCTGGAGCTGTGCTCTTCGGCTATGCATGAATGCATTTGGGTAATTACTATTCTCTCATCATACGCCCGTGGACGGTCCCCCAGATATGATCAATGATCAGACATTAGCCATTTTTAAGCTCCGGCCAGCCCACACTTCACATACAAACCATGTCAAATATTTAGAAACAATAGAGTGTTCTTATTGAGAGAAAAAAAACTGTCATTGAGTGAACCTGAATAAATGTAATTGAGTGAACCTGAATCAATAGAAATAAGTAATGTCCATGGTTAAGAATGTTAATGGAGTATTATACAGTATCTAGTTAACTGCACCCTTATCAGTTAGGAATTCCATGTGTATAAATGTGTCCCCTGTAAGATGAATAGTCCCTGATCAGTTTGCCTGGGAGGGAAACCCCAATCTGCTCAGTAAGTCTGCCCTCGTAGAGATTAGTCAGCATTTTTCACCACGATGGATCTTACCCCTGGATATCGAAATGGAATCCATTTACCATACGGCATTGACTCCCTGATCCTAGGAAACCAATCTGTTTGAGATGCAGGAGCATGTTTTGCAATGCCATTGATGAACAGGTAATAGAGTATGTGTATTTTGACTGTGTTTGACTGAAAACACCTCATTTTAAACAATTACATTGAATGTATTGACTGATGTAGTGTATACACAGAATATTAGTTTTATTGCAGAAACAAGAGCAGTGTAAAAATAGTCTGAAAACAGCCTCAGGTCATTTGCTTATGCACATTAGCTTATATGAAATTATACATGGCCCCTGGCAGACAAAACAGGCCTTAACAGTTTTATTGCAACTATTAATTGGCAAAAAGGTGAACAAGTATTTCAAATGCACTACCTATTCTACATATTCTGGTAGAGTGGGTATGACAATTTACATTTCACTTTAGGCATCTCATTATAATAATACGAATATACTCTTTTTTTGTTTTCCAAGAATTGTTGCATTATGAAAACATTATTCTGTTTTATCTGAAATAAAGTTTGATTCTAAAGAAGTGACTCTCCTGTATGTTAGATTCAATTGATGCAATTTCTACAAGAGTGCGGTGAACACAGTGAAGTATATTGTGAAGGCATCTGAGGGCTCAGTCAACACTGGAAATGTAACAATGTACCAATTCAGTGAACTGCTCCAATGTATTTCTTCACATGCTGAGCTCTGATCCAATGTGAGTGAGCATGTTGCACCTAGCCAGGGGATCGCATGTGCACTATGGATGACTCAGCGGCACTTTGACAATTGGATGATTAGACAAGGAAGACTAGCTCCTATCGGTTTTCTCTCTGTAGGAGGGCTAAGGGCCAACTGTCCAACAAGTTGACAGTTCAAAGTGGCAGATTTGCAAGAGATTAAGAAATACATGGTTAAAGGGGAAATTCAGCTAGATATTTGTGATGATGGCATTCAAATAATTAGAGCAAAGAACAATAGGACAGAACATACTCACTGATTTATTGTGTGTTTGAAGAAATGTGTCACCATTTGTAACCTGTCGCAAGCATGGACATAAAACCATCCACTGACAAAATGTTGCCGGTTTTGGAATTATTTTCCTTTTTCTCATGACTGAATTACTGCCAAATGATTGGATGAACTACAGAGACAAGGAGATATGACCAATAGCATCACAGAGTCACATCGGGCTGACCATAGGGCATGACTGCTCCGTACGTGCTGAATCTTGGCTGTTGCATGACTAGACAATGTGCTTTTGACACCTGGTTATACAGTCCACATCGGACCATGTCAGCAGACTGAATTGAGTCTAGCTTGCATTTCATTGCTCTTTTAAATGTTGTCATTACACATAGATCCCAGGGTAAAGCACATTAGTAATATGGCTGGGGAACAAATGTCCAAGCTAGAGGGAACTGTCACATATCCACTGGCTGATGAAGTTAAAGGATGAGTCAGCATTGCTGCTTTAAGCACAGAGACTTTGTAATAACACTCACTTTGTAAGACATTGATATACAGTTTATCATTCATATACACTGTTTTATGTTTAGTGCTGTTTATATTCTGCTGTGGTCAATAATGTAGACCTATCCTTTTGAGACAGAGTTAGACTGAAATAGCATGCATTATTGCATGCATCTAGAGCCCAATTTATAAATTTTGTGCAGCAGTGCAGTGCTAGGTTTGCACCTGTTAGTGCCATAAGGGAACGGCTAAATAAGCAAGCTATATCATTACATTTTATTTATGTTCTAAGACCGTGTTAAATTTTTATTCTCTTTCTCTATTTTTTCAACCTTTATAACATATTCTGCTCCCCTGACAATAAGAGATGCAAATGTTGCAAAATACATGATAAATCTTTAAATAATTTCAGGAGCATCTGCCACTTTCACACCGCTATCGCTGTGAGACCATGGTCAGATCTTTCCCTTCTCTCCTCCTCTCTCACCTCTCAACTTCCTCTCCTTCTGCTCCTAGATCACACACTGTATGTTGAAACCAGCTTCTCCAACAAGGAATCCAGCTTCCCTAACGAGGTGCTAAATGATTCCATTATGCCACCACACCACCCGTGAGCTGAGTGATTCCGATTCCTCCGTAAACAAAGTGTCCGGACAATTGTGCTCGCCGCGTGATGCCAAAGCCAAGAGGAGAAGGAGGCCAAGGCTATTAAGGCTGTGTTTAATGGTCTACAGCTGGGTCATTCCACCCCAAAAAGCACAAGAAAAAGGATTTTGTTACCCACCATCTCTGATTGTTCTGAAATCGTTTCTGTTGCTAGAAACAGATAAGATTAGCATTCCTGCAACATTAGTTTGTTGAAATATAATTTGATCTCTGAGACATAAAGCTAATTGATTGCACCCATTGGCCATTTGAATTGACAGGATTCGTATAATATTTAATAAATATAGCTTTGCAAATAGTCCGGGTAGCCATGATTAGCTGTTCAGGAGTCTTATGGCTTGGGGGTAGAAGCTGTTAAGAAGCCTTTTGGACCAAGAATTGGTGCTCCGGTACCGCTTGCTGTGCAGTAGCAGAGAACAGGCTATGACTAGGGTGGCTGGAGTCTGTGACAATTTTTACAATTATTAGGTGAATAGCACCGCCCGCCCCCTCAAAGTTCACCCAAATTACAAAATTACATATTGGTTTCCTTAGCCTGTAATCAGCCTATGGACAAGGTATGATAGCAACCCATGCTTTGATTTCGTTGGCCACTGTTTCAAATACTACATTTTTCACATTTGTGACATAAATCCAATGCAAGTCAATAGTTCCTATATTAGCATTTTCACACTGCATATCCAAATCATCATAATGTATCCAAAAATGTACTGTGTGATGTTCCTTAGGTATGATTTGGAAATGAATTGCGAAAATATAGGTAGATTTGTGCCACAAATGCTAAAAAGTTAGCCTTTAAAACATTAGCTAGATAAACAAAACCAAAGCATGGGTTGCTGTCATATCTAGTTCATAGACTGCTTACAGGCTAAGAAAACGATATGTAATTTTGGTGAACTATCCATTTAACATTGAGGGGGCAGGGCGGTGCTATTCACCTAAAAGAGGGAACAGCACCATTTAGTTGTCAGAACCTAACAACTTCAATGACGAATTTCTCTGAACAAGCGGAAAAAAACCCATCACCAAGTTCACTGAGAATACATTACATAGGATGAAGAAACAATACTTGGAACCGCAGCTCCATACTACAAAACTTGTCAGACATAGAAAACTGATCCTATATACTTGTTGCTGGGGTGGAATTGGCATGGGGTGTGGTGGGTGTCTTTTGACTGTTTCTCTGGATTCCTCATGTCTTACTACTTGTTAGAAAAATGTTTGGCTCAAATCGGAAGATAGGTACTATATTTATTGAGTATCCTATAAATTAAAATCCTATACATTGAAATGGCCAATTTGGGTGCAATCAATTAGCTTCATTTTTCAGAGATCAAATTAAACCTCAACAAAATAAAGTTGCAGGAATGCTAATCTTATCTGTTTCTAACTACAGAAATGATTTCAGAACAATCTGAGATGGTGGGTGTCATGGCCTGCTGAAATGACATTGAATGATCCAGCTACTGTATGGCAACCCTTTAAGAGGCATCCTTCCCTGATGCATAGACGTGAGTCACAGAAGGACCATTCTCAGGAAAACAAAGAAACAAAGAATGGTAGAATGGAAGGTTTACATACTACCAGGTACTCTGCATATACACTGGGTATCATGGGTACCCCCCCCCCCCCCCCCTTGGATTTGTTCACATTTTGTTGCATTACTTAGTGGGACAGAAATAAATGTAATTGCGATTTTTGTCAATAATATACACAAAATACTACATTATGTTAATGTGAAAAGAAAAGAAAATGGCAAAGGAATAGACTTTTTGGCCTAAATGCAAATCGAACACAACACATCACTGAGTAACTGCCTCCTTATTTTCAAGCATGGTGGTGGCTGCATCATGTTATGGGTATGCTTGACATCGGCAAAGACTTGGGAGTTTTTCAGGATAAAAAAAATGGGATGGATCAAAGCACAGGCGAAATCAGTTTGCTTTACACCAGACACTGGGAGAGGAATTCACCTTTCATCAGGACAATAACCTACAACACAAGGCCAAATCTATATTGTAGTTTCTTACCAAGAAGACAGTGAATGTTCCTGAGTGGCCAAGTTACTGTTTTGACTTACATCTGCTTGAAAATCTATGGCAAGACTTAAAAATTGCTGTCTAGCCATGATCCCCAACATCTTGACAGAGCATGAATAATTTTGATAAGAAAAATTGGCAACTATAGCATAATACAGGTGTGCAAAGCTCTTAGAGACTTACCCAAGAAGACTCACAGCTGTAATTGCTGCCAAAGGTGTTTCTAACATGTATTGACTCAGGGGGGTGAATACTTCTCTAATCAAAGTATATCAATGTTTTTTTTTTCTCCATATATTTTCCTTTTTTTACATTAGTGTTTTGTGTAGATGATTGACCAAAAAAGACAATTCCATTTTAATCCCACTCTGTAACACAATAAATGGGAATAAATCCAAGGGGGGTAAATACTTATGATAACCACTCTAGGCTACCATTCAGTGAAGGTAGATATCATAGTAGTCTTTGAAAAAGTGCATTTGAAAAACAGCACATACTAATGTGTTATACTTTATGTTCTCTGAACATTATGCCCCTGCCCTCCTTTCAGACTTTGCATGTCCCTGTCAAACAATCAAAAAATATGTTTATTCAGGTGCTCTGGAACTGAAGTGGCTATTTTCTCCTTCAAATGGACACTTCATTCCTAATTTGGTTGTTAAAGGCACTCACCCCATCCTGCAAACTAATCATTACTCTTTAACATTGTCCAAAATGTTACATTGGCACTTTTGGGTATTTGTTAGAGCACACAGTACTTTTAAGGGAAAGTACCCATGAAGGACTCTTTTACAGATAAGGAGTCAGATAAGGAGACATTAAATCCAAATGAAGTGTTGAATTTACTTGACCCAGTTATGTCAACCGGTTCCACGAAACTGAGCTGCGTAAATATTAATGATCGAATGTAGATTACTACTAAATAGAGTTAGGTACATCTAACACGGTTGTATTGAGTAAATGCTATAGATAATGTTTTTATTAGCTCGCTTCTAAATCCTCTACTTATGTTGAATTTACCTAGCACGATTAAATTCAACTTCAGTTCCATAGTGTTTTACTAACTGAAGTGAGTCACATAAATACAACACAAGTCACTTTGGTTTAGCTGACTTTATTATAGTCCATTGACACCAATTTAAAACAGTTAAGTTTAGCTTGACATTCGTCTTGGAAATAATGTTAATTAGTCTTGCACAATAATGATAAAATACATTTGTGAAACGGCATTGTGCACTGACACCTAATTTAAAACTGTTCAGTTGCCTTGAAATATGTGTCTTGAAAGTAAAGTCATTTATATTAACTCAAGTGAAGCCTTGCACTCTAATCCCATTCCCCCAAAATATGTCATAATTTCTGTCTATTCCAAAAATACAATATACAGTTGTAAACAAAATTGAACTCAGTCAGTCCGGTTTGGTGCATGAATGTTCAATGTAGTGCCGCAAAAGAAGGTCCACCATTACTTGGTACTTCTGACAGTCCAAAGTACCTTTATCCACGTATGATGTCATTTTCATTACTTTGTTTTTCAGCACTTGCACTTTTATTGAGAGCTTGTTCCTGTCCCACTCCATCTAAAAATGTTGCAGCACCTTAAATGTGTTCTTCAGGGCTTTTGTGTAGCTCTAGTTCAAACAATATATCAGGCCAAGCAAAGACGCACAAGCATTTGCAACATCTCCCAGCTCTTGAAGCACTTCAACACCCTCAGCTATGATGCCAACGTCCTCCGGGGGATCCATAGCCTCTGCTCCTTCCTTTTTGATAACGTATATTCCAATGTCAGTGTCCTCCATTTTTTTTCTTTGCACAAAGGTCAATGTCCTTACAAAAAGGAAAAAGCAACTAGCAAAAGTAGCAATTCAAAAGCTGAGTAGTGCATCAGTAGTAAAATAAATAAATTACAGAGTACTCCTTTACAAGACTTGCAGGTTCTTTGTTGAGGTACACAATCAGTGCCTTTAGAATGTATTCCGGTCTTGTTTCGATGCTGGCGTTCTGTAAAAGACCACAGGGACAAATAGTTACGAGTCTGTACACAAATATCACAACTTTAAATAACCAGGTTGAGTACACACCTTCTCCATTGTTGCCATTATGCGGCCGATTTCACACCCTAAATGGCCATGCCTTAATTTGTAGTGCTTTAGTAACTGATACCTTGTAGATACAGATTCAATATTCAGCACACTCTTTGCAGTCCCACATTCATATCACTGAGAAAGAAAAAAGAAAGTAATCCATAACATTTGAAAACATTAAAAACATGTTTTCCTCAACCTTTACTAAAGGCTTTAGTGCCAAACAATAGCTAGCACAGTATGTTTGAACATTTAATATTATGCAACTTCTAATATCGCTCAACCCTTTAACAACTAAAATTAGCCTAAAATTGACATGAGTCAGTCAAAAAAGATGCCAAGAAAGAGAATCAACAAAACTACATTAAAGTTAGTGTAGCTAACTTACCTAGCTATGAGAGGACGTTGGCCGGAAGATAAACTAGCACGTTATGCTATGTAGCTATTGGAACGACAGCTAGTCTAATTGAACACAAAGCACCGACAAATATTATTTACACACAAGGTATCCTAAATGTATAACTATATATTGTGGAATTACTATTGTTGATTTACTTACTGAAATGCAGGTGGATGTCTTGTGCAGGTGGATGTCGTCGGATAGTATGACCAAAGATATTCACCACAATTAGGTGTATTTCAGTTCTGTAAATTCCGTAAAATAGTGAACAGTTAAAATCGTAGTGTTATCAAAAAGGTGGTATATAATGTGGTCGTCACTATAAGCAGACGACTACACAAAATTTAGGAGGATGGCAAAGGATTATCAAATTCAATTAGTAAAGAGCCAAAAGCAATGATTGCGATCCACTTCCTTTTTTACACCATGCCGCGCTCCAGACTGAGCATGTGCAGGATAGGTACGGAAAGTGTATTGGACACTCTTTGTCTTTTGCGATTTAAATAATGAAATTACATCGATTTTAGTAATGTCATGGAAGTAATCCTGACATGCGACTATATTATCTAAGTATAATGCAATTGGTTTAATTAAAATGTCATATAAATATGATTTAATACAAACAACTTTCTGGTTAAATTTTTTTGAGTGTACTGTGGAGACCCCAGTTGCTGTAATGCTTTATTGTGAATCTGTGTAAAGTATACTCTAGGAGTCAGGAAGCAGGTGCAGAAGGTGAGTTTAATAAAGAGAATAAGCAGATAAACAAAACAGGAGAAGTGTACTGAACGGGAACAAAACCAATACTGCCTGAGGACTGAGGCTACTGAGGGCTAAATAAAAGGGAAGTAATCAAGGTAATGATGAAGTCCAGGTGTGCATAATGATGGGGAGCAGGTGTGCGTAATGATGGTTGCCAGGTGTGCGTAATGTGGGTTGCCAGTACAGGTGTTTAGTAGACCGGCAACGTCGAGCGCCGGAGAGAGGGAACGGGAGTAGGCGTGATAATCTGAAAATAATGTTGTAAATCTAATATCATTAATTATATATAAAGCAATAAGATATTTCTTAATAGGTTATTAACATAAATGATGAATAAAGGCCTAAAATAACATACAGTATTACTTACATGTGTGTTGTACAGTTCTTGGAAGTTTTTTTGGGAAATGCAGCACTGCAAAATAAAAAAGTGAAAAACACAAAACAAAGATCTAAAAACCTGAGCAGAAAGAGAGAGAGCAAAAGTGCCTGCATGACACAGAGGGGAATTGTGCAGGTGATAATGATTTCTTACCTCTAGCCCTGAGCCTGAGCTTCTGTAGAGAGGCCATGAAAGTGTAATGCTTTGTGAGAATAAGGCATGTCTCCCTCTTTAGATTATTGATAAAATACTCCCAGGTTGTTAAGAACACTACAAGGCCTGTTTTTCTCCCACTGTGTGGATGCAGTATGTCCTTTCTCTATCTCTCTCTCTCTCTCTCTCTCTCTGATAATGGATTGGACATAATTGTTTGGATTCCTCTTTTCTTTTTTTTTAACAGTAGTTGTATACATAGCACACATTCTTTTTGCTTTGGTATCTTTTGGTTCCACTGGCATTAAGGTCAACAATGCTCTTATTTCTCTCTTAAGGTCTTGGCGTTCTCATTTTCGGGGTCAATTTGTGTCTGTTGTTGTTGGCATCTTTGAGTAATGAACAGTGTTTCCTGAACACAGATAATATAGACACAAAGCAGCAAAGAGGAAAAATACTTTCTACTCTCTTTCCTTTTCTGTTGATCTCTTGTAACATTGAAATTCCAAATTAAAGTATAGACTCTTTCCCTACAAATGGGAATAATGAACTTGAACTTAAAAATCTGAATCATGTTAATTTTCCTACAAGAGAAAAATCTTGGCACAGCTCACACATTACATACACAAAACATATACAGTGCCTTTAGATAGTATTCATACCCCATTACTTATTCCTCATTTTGTTGTGTTACAGCCAGAATCACCTTTGGCAGTCTTTCTGGGTAAGTCTCTAAGAGCTTTGCACACCTGGATTGTACAATATTTGCATATTATATTCTTTTTAAAACTATTCAAGTTCTGTCAAGACATTTTCAAGTCTTACCATAGATTTTCAAGCTGATTTTAGTCAAAACTGTAACTAGGCCACTCAGGAACATTCAATGTTGTCTAGGTAAGCAACTCCTGTGTATATTTGGCCTTGTGTTTTAGGTTATTGTCCTGCTGAAAGGTGAATTTGTCTCCAAGTGTCTGTTGGTGTCACGGATTCAGCCGAGGCTGCTCCTCCTCCCTGCTCGGGCAGGCTTCGGCGTTCGTCGTCCCCGGAGTACTAGCTGCCACCGATCTATGTTTCGGTGTTTGACTTGTTGTGTCTGATTGTGTACACCTGTTCCCCATTATGTTGTATTGTATTCCCTATTTAACCCTCTGTCGTGCATTGTGTGTTGTGTGTTATTGTTTGTGTCATCGACAGTGTACAGGTCGTTCATTTTCTCCGTTGTTTGGAGACTGTGTATTTCACTGGCGACTTTTATTAAAATTACGGTTTCCAGTAGCTCTGTGTCCTGCGTGTGACTTCGCCTACCGCATTTCACTGTCGCCGTTTTCTGACAGAATAACACACCACCATGGAGTCAGCAGGATCGGTTGTGCCTAGGGGATCACTGGAGGAGCGCATTATCCTCCAAGAGGCCAGGATCCAGCACCTGGGTACCACCATGCATGAAGTGATGGACACTTTGAGGCGATGGGAGAGGGGAGGTTTGCCCACACCTCCTCCTACGATGCAACCACCATCAGCCATACCCATCGGTCCATCTCCGGAGTCCAGTGGGATTCGGCTCTCGCTCCCGAGGGCTTATGATGGCACCGCGGCCGGGTGTCAGGGGTTCCTACTCCAGGTGGAACTCTACCTCGCCACCATTCACCCGGCGCCCTCGGGATACGAGAGCGTGTCCGCCCTCATGTCCTGTCTGTCCGGCAAGGCGCTGGAGTGGGCCAACGCCAAATGGGGTGGGATAGACGCAGCTACGGTCAGCTATGCGGAGTTCACCCACCGCTTCCGGGCTGTATTCGATCATCCCCCAGAGGGTAAAGCGGCGGGTGAGCGCGCAGGAGTTCGCGCTGGACTTCCGGACGCTAGCCGCCAACTCGGGATGGAATGAGAGGGCCCTCATCGACCACTTCAGATGCAGCCTGAGGGAGAACGTGCGTCGGGAATTAGCCTGCAGGGACACCAACCTCAGCTTTGACCAACTGGTGGACATTTCGATTCGCCTGGATACCCTGTTGGACGTCCTGATTCGGGGCCGTCCATTCCATCCCCCAGCACTTCCGAGCCGACCCCTATGGAGCTCAGGGGTGCTGGTGCTAGGGAGACTAGTAGGGAGACCAGGAGGGAGGCTGTCCCCTGCACCAACTGTGGCCTCAAGAGGACACACTGCTGGTCGGTGCTGGGGAAGGTCTCCTAGGAATCGAGGCAGTGGGCGACGCACTGATGAGTCTTTCCCGGTGAGTAGGCACCCAACTCACCCAGTGCTCTCTGCTGATCATATGTGTATTAAAGTGGTGTTTCCCGAGGTTTCCCCTCACTTCCAGCATAAGGCGCTAGTCGATTCAGGCGCAGCTGGGAATTTCATTGATCGTCAGTTCACCTATAAGTTAGGGATTCCTACCGTGCCTGTTGATGTGCCCTTCCCCATTCATGCCCTAGATAGCCGCCCGTTGGGGTCTGGGTTGATCAGGGAGGTCACGGCGCCTGTCCGGATGAGAACGCAGGAGGGTCATGAGGAGATAGTACGGTTATATTTGATTGATTCTCCTGCGTTTCCCGTGGTGTTGGGGCTTCCCTGGTTAACCGCTCATGACCCCAACATTTCATGGCAGCAGAGAGCTCTCCAGGGCTCTCCAGGGATGGTCTGATCAGTGTACTGGGCGGTGTTTAGGCGTTTCCGTAGGGGCAACGACGGTGGAAAGCCCGAACCAAGTTCCCGCCTTGCATATTCCACCTGAGTACGCCGATTTGGCTCTCGCCTTCAAGGCGACTCAATTACCACCTCATCGTCAGGGGGATTGTGCGATAGACCTCCAGGTAGGCGCTGCGCTTCCACGTAGTCACGTGTATCCTCTATCTCAGGAGGAGACAGCCGCTATGGAAACCTACGTCACCGAATCTTTGAGACAGGGTTACATACGGCCGTCTACTTCCCCTGCTTCCTCGAGTTTCTTTTTTGTGAAGAAGAAGGATGGGGGTTTACGCCCGTGTATTGATTACCGTGGTCTAAATCAGATCACCATCAAATACAGCTATCCTCTTCCTCTGATTGCTAGCATGACAGAGTCATTACACGGGGCGCGATTCTTCACAAAATTAGATCTCAGGAGCGCGTACAATCTGGTGCGCATTAGGGAGGGAGATGAGTGGAAGACAGCATTTAGTACCACCTCGGGTCACTATGAGTATCTCGTCATGCCATACGGGTTAATGAATGCTCCTTCAGTCTTCCAATCATTTGTGGACGAGATTTTTCGGGACTTGCATGGACAGGGTGTTGTGGTATATATTGATGACATCCTAATATATTCCGCTACACGAGCCGAGCATGTGTCCCTGGTGCGTCGAATGCTTGGTAGACTGTTGGAACATGACCGGTATGCGAAGGCGGAGAAATGTCTGTTCTTCCAGGAGTCCATCTCCTTCCTGGGACATCGGTTGTCCGCGTCAGGGGTTGAGATGGAGGTTGACCGCGTTTCTGCCGTGCGTAATTGGCAGACCCCGACCACGGTAAAGGAAGTGCAGCGCTTTTTGGGTTTTGCCAATTATTATCGGAGGTTTATCCGGGGCTTTGGACAGGTAGCGGCTCCCATTACCTCTCTGCTAAAGGGTGGTCCGGTGCGCCTGCAGTGGTCAGCTGAGGCTGATATGGTGTTTAAACGCTTGAAGGACCTGTTTACCTCGGCTCCGGTGCTGGCGCATCCGTATCCCTCTTTGGCATTCCAGGTGGAGGTGGACGCTTCCAAGGCTGGGATCGGCGCTGTGCTGTCTCAGCGCTCGGGTACGCCACCTAAACTCCGCCCCTGTGCTTTCTATTCTAAGAAGCTCAGTCCGGCGGAGCGCAATTATGACGTGGGGGATAGGGAGCTGCTGGCTGTGGTTCAGGCCCTGAAGGTGTGGAGACATTGGCTTGAGGGGGCTAAACACCCTTTTCTCATTCTGACTGACCATCGTAACCTGGAGTACATCCGGGCAACGAGGAGGTTGAATCCTCGCCAGGCAAGGTGGTTGATGTTCCTTTCCCGCTTTGTATTTAAGCTCACATATATACCAGGGTCCCAGAACGCTAAGGCAGATGCCCTGTCCCGACTATATGACACCGAGGAGAGGTCCATTGAGCCCACTCCCATACTCCCGGAGTCGTGTTTAGTGGCACCGGTGGTGTGCGAGGTGGATGCGGAAATCGAGCGGGCGTTACATTCCGACCCTACTCCTCCACAGTGTCCAGAGGGTCGGAGGTACGTGCCGCTCGAGGTTCGCGACCGGTTGATATACTGGACTCACACGTCACTCTCCTCTGGTCATCCAGGTATTGGTCTGACAGTGCACTGCCTAAGTGAGAAATACTTCGTACTCCCGAGTGGCGCAGTGGTCTAAGGCACTGCATCGCAGTGCTAGCTGTGCCACTAGAGATCCTGGTTCGAATCCAGGCTCTGTCGTAGCCGGCCATGACCGGGAGACCCATGGGGCGGCGCACAATTGGCCCAGCGTCGTCTAGGGTAGGGGAGGGAATGGCCGACAGGGGATGTAGAGCATGGCGTTTGCAACGCCAGGGTTGTGGGTTCGATTCCCACGGGGGGTATGAAGAAAAAAAAAATATATATATAATTTTAAAAAGTAATGTATGCACTAACTGTAAGTCGCTCTGGATAAGAGCGTCTGCTAAATGACTAAAATGTAAATGTAAAATGTAAATACTGGTGGCCAACCTTAGCCAAGGACGTGAGGGTTTATGTCTCCTCCTGCTCGGTGTGCGCCCAGTGTAAGGCGCCTAGACACCTGCCCAGGGGGAAGTTACAACCCCTACCCGTTCCACAACGGCCGTGGTCTCACCTATCGGTGGATTTTGTGACGGACCTTCCCCCCTCTCAGGGAAACACTACTGTATTGGTCGTTGTGGATCGGTTTTCCAAAGCCTGCCGCCTCATTCCCCTGCCAGGTCTCCCTACTGCCCTACAAACTGCTGAGGCCCTGTTTACACACGTCTTCCGGCACTATGGGGTGCCTGAGGATATAGTGTCTCATCGGGGTCCCCAGTTCACCTCTAGGGTCTGGAGGGCATTTATGGAACGTCTGGGGGTCTCGATTAGCCTTACCTCAGGTTTTCACCCCGAAAGTAATGGGCAGGTGGAGAGAGTTAACCAGGATGTGGGTAGGTTTCTGAGGTCATATTGCCAGGACCGGCAGGGGGAGTGGTCGGGATATATTCCCTGGGCAGAGATAGCACAGAACTCCCTCCGTGATTCATCTACTAACCTGACACCTTTCCAGTGTGTGTTAGGTTACCAGCCGGTTCTGGCACCTTGGCATCAGAGCCAGATCGAGGCCCCTGCGGTGGACGAGTGGTTTCGGCGCTCGGAGGAGACGTGGAATGCTGCGCACGTCCATTTGCAGCGTGCCATCAGGCGGCAAAAGGCGAGCGCCGATCGCCACCGCAGTGAGGCTCCGGTGTATGCACCAGGAGACCGGGTCTGGCTCTCGACCCGAAACCTGCCCCTTCGCCTGCCCTGCCGGAAGCTGGGTGGGCGGTTTGTGGGGCCCTTTAAAGTCCTGAGGAGATTGAACGAGGTATGTTATAGGTTACAACTGCCCAGGTATTATCGCATTAACCCCTCATTCCATGTGTCTCTCCTCAGGCCAGTGGTAGCTGGTCCACTCCAGGAGAATGAGGTACGAGAGGCTCCTCCGCCCCCGCTGGACATCGAGGGGGCTCCGGCGTACTCAGTCCGGTCCATCTTGGATTCGAGGCATCGGACGGGGGGCCTGCAGTATCTCGTGGAGTGGGAGAGGTACGGTCCGGAGGAACGGTGCTGGGTCCCCAGGAGGGACATTCTAGATCCCTCCTTGTTGAGGGACTTCCACCGGAGTCATCCGACTCGCCCTGCTCCGCGTCCTCCTGGCCGTCCCCGAGGCCGGGGTCAAGGGGGGGTACTGTCACGGATTCAGCCGAGGCTGCTCCTCCTCCCTGCTCGGGCAGGTTTCGGCGTTCGTCGTCCCCGGAGTACTAGCTGCCACCGATCTATGTTTCGGTGTTTGACTTGTGTCTGATTGTGTACACCTGTTCCCCATTTTGTTGTATTGTATTCCCTATTTAACCCTCTGTCGTGCATTGTGTGTTGTGTGTTATTGTTTGTGTCATCGACAGTGTACAGGTCGTTCATTTTCTCCGTTGTTTGGAGACTGTGTATTTCACTGGCGACTTTTATTAAAAGTACGGTTTCCAGTAGCTCCGTGTCCTGCGTATGACTTCGCCTACCGCATTTCACTGTCGCCGTTTTCTGACAGTTGGAAAGCAGACTGAAACAAGTTTTCCTCTAGGATTTTGCCTGTGCTTAGCTCTATTCCAATTTTTTTTTTTTACTCCCTACTCCTTGCAGATGACGAGAATATCCATGACATGATGCAGCCACCACCATGCTTGAAAATATGAAGAGTGGTACTCAGTGATGTGTTGTGTTGGATTTGCCCCAAACATAACGCTTTGTATTCAGGACATAAAGTTAATTTCTTTGCCACATTTTTTGCAGTTTTACTTTAGTGCCTTATTGCAAACAGGATGCATGTTTTGGGATATTTTTATTCTGTACAGGCTTACTTCTTTTCACTCTGTCATTTAGGTTAGTATTGTGGAGTAACTACAATGTTGTTGATCCATCCTCAGTTTTCTCCTATCACAGCCATTAAACTCTGTAACTGTTAAAGTCACCATTGGCCTGAGCGTTTTCCTTCCTCTCCGGTAACTGAGTTAGAAAGGACGCCTGCATCTTTGTAGTGACTGAGTGTATTGAAACACCATCCAAAGGGTAATTAATAACTTTACCATTTCCAAAGGGATATTCAATGTCTGATTTTAATTTTCTTACTCATCTACCTCATCTACTTTGCGAAGCATTGGAAAACCTCTCTGGTCTTTGTGGTTGAATCTGTGTCTGAAATTCACTGCTCGACTGAGGGACCTTTCAGATAATTGTATGTTTGGGGGTACAGAGATGAGGTAGTCATTCAAAAATCATGTTAAACACTATTATTGCATACAGAGTGAGTCCATGCAACTTATTATGTGACTTGTTAAGCACATTTTTACTCCTGAACTTATTTAGGCATGCCATAACAAAGGGGATGAATACTTTTTGACTGATTTGTAAACATTTCTAAAAACATAATTCCACTTTCACATTATGGGGTATTGTGTGTAGGCCTGTGACACAAAATGTGAAGCTGGTTGGATGTACTGCCAAATTCTCTAAAATGATGTTGGAGATGGCTTATGGTAGAGAAATTAACAACAAATTCTCTGGCAACAGCTCTGGTGGACATTCCTGCAGTCAGCATGCCAATTGCACGCTCCCTCAAAACTTGAGACATATGTGGAATTGTGTTGTTGTCCCCAGCACAAGGTGCACCTGTGTAATGATCATGCTGTTTAATCAGCTTCTTGATATGCCACAACTGTCAGGTGGATGGATTATCTTGGCAAAGGAGAAATGCTCACTAACAGGGACGTAAATCAAATTTGTGCACAACATTTTTGAGAAATACTGTTTTTGTGCTTATGGACAATTTCTGGGATCTTTTATTTCAGCTCATGAAACATGTGACCAACACTTTACATGTTGCGTTTATATTTTTGTTCAGTTTAATTATTTGCCTTCTTTTGAAATGTTATCATGTTTCCAAGCCAAATCCGAGTTATATTGAGGTAGGCTAACGTTAGCCAGCTAGCTAGCTAGTTAGATAGCTAGCTACAGTAGATAGTTAGCTAGCTAGTTAGGTAGCTAGCTATCTAGGTAGTTGGTCGCTAGCTAACTAACGTCAGCTATGCTAGCGATGATAGTGATAATGATCAAAATATACATAACCAGACACATAACCAGCAGTCTATGGTGTAGCTACTGGTATACTCACCACCACTGGGGACCAACGAACTCCAACCACGTATTCCAAATGATAGGGCCCTTCGGCAGGGCATGCAAATCATAGTTGTTGGTTGTGCATCCTGCTGGAAGCATGCGTTGCATGGATCAATCCATATAGGGCTTTTCAGACTCAAATGGCTGTGATCCTTTGAACACGTTGGGGGCGATGAAACAACGGAGCCCCATTCAATGAAGGGAAGGGAAGAGAAGTGGGTGGGGGGGCGATTTGCACATGGAGCTTGGCAAAAGGGGGCATGATTAGTTGACAATTGTAATCCAAACCCAACATTCAATTACTCATTGTGATGCACTGAGGTTCCAAACTCTGTTTTAGACGAGACTGACTTTATTACCAAAATTATCCTATTACACTTTGTAGTCAATTTTGACAATAGAATAAATGTTTCTGACTCATATTGATGGCACATAGGCCATTTTCAAAGGTATTAGTTGGTTTTTAAGGACAGTCGCTCTTTAATTTTCTGATATCTCCCACCTAATGGGAGAAGATTTGAGTGGTTGGTCTGGGCTTGAGATCATATGGCGGACTTTGAGTTGTATAGCATGTTCATTCATTAGGAAGAGTTTTGGAGTGGGGAGTCCAATCAGTTTAGATGCCGTGTTCCTGATCCTTAATAGTTTATTGCGGTGTGAGAATGTGATCATGTTGTGGTAACAGATACTTCCGTAGATGAGTAGTGGTTTGATGATGCTCCAGCAGAGTAGCAGAAGGAGTTTAGGTTTGACAGACGTTGCTGGGACTTATGTCACAGATGGGGTTTTTGCGAAAGTTGATGGTAATTTATTTTGTTTTGGAGACGTTGACATCCAATTAGTTGTTGTGGCACCACTCACTGAATTTGGTAATGGATGATTGATATTGCTGGAAGAAGGTGGGGTTCTTCAGGAAGAACAGGATGACTGTGTCATCAGAGACCTTGAAAAGGAGTGTTTTGTGGTCCATGCTTTGGCAGTCAATGGACTTGAACTATTAATTAAATACCTTTAATGATGTGTTTTGTTGAGGTGTTGGAAATAAATGTCAGTGCCTTCGGAAAGTATTCAGACCCCTTGACTTTTTCCACATTTTGTTACATTACAGCCTTATTCTAAAACGGATTAAATAAATAGAAAATCCTCAGCAATCTACACACAAAAATGACAAAGCGAAAACAGGTTTTTTGAAATGTTTGCAAATTTATTAAAATGTAAAAACAAAAATACCTTATTTACATAAGTATTTTCTATGAGACTCGAAATTGAGCTCAGGTGCATCCTATTTCCATTTATCATCCTTGAGATGTTTCTACAACTTGATTGGAGTCCACCTGTGGTAAATTCAATTGATTGGACATGATTTGGAAAGGCACACACCTGTCTATATAAGGTCCCACAGTTGACAGTGCATGTCAGAGCAAAAACCAAGCCATGAGGTCGAAGGAATTGTCTGTAGAGCTCCAAGACAGGATTGTGTCGAGGCACAGATCTGGGGAAGGGTACCAAAACATTTCTGCAGCATTGAAGGTCCCCAAGAACACAGTGGCCTCCATCATTCTTAATTGGAAGAAGTTTGGAACCACCAAGACTCTTCCTAGAGTTTGTCGCCCGGCCAAACTGAGCAATCAGGGGAGAAGGGCCTTGGTCAGGAAGGTGACCAAGAACCCGATGGTCACAGAGTTCCTCTGTGGAGATGGGAGAACCTTCCAAAAGGACAACCATCTCTGCAGCACTCCACCAATCAGGCCTTTATGGTAGAGTGGTCAGACGGAAGCCACTCCTCAGTAAAAGGCACATGACAGCCCGCTTAGAGTTTGCCAAAAGGCACCTACAGACTCTCAGACCATGAGAAACAAGATTCTCTGGTCTGATGAAACCAAGATTGAACTCTTTGGCCTGAATGCCAAGCGTCACGTCTGGAGGAAACCTGGTACCATCCCTACGGTGAAGCACAGTGGTGGCAGAATCATGCTGTGGGGATGTTTTTCAGCTGCAGGGACTGGGAGACTAGTCAGGATCGAGGGAAAGATGAACGGAGCAAAGTACAGAGAGAACCTTGATGAAAACCTGATCCAGACCTCTCAGGACCTCAGACTGGGGGAAAGGTTCACCTTCCAACATGATATTGACCCTAAGCACACAGCCAAGACAACGCAGGAGTGATTTTGCGACAAGTCTCTGAATGTCCTTGAGTGGCCCTGCCAGAGGCCGGACTTAAACCTGATCGAACATCTCTGGAGAGACCTGAAAATAGCTGTGTAGCGACACTCCCCATCCAACCTGACAGAGCTTGAGAGGATCTGCAGGGAAGAATGGGAGGAACCCCCCCAAATACAGGTGTGCCAAGCTTGTAGCGTCATACCCAAGAATACTTGAGGCTGTAATCGCTGCCAAAGGTGCTTCAACAAAGTACTGAGTAAAAGGTCTGAATACTTATGTAAATGTGATATTTCAGTTTTGTATTTTTTATATATTAGCAAAAATTTCATTATGGGGTATTATGTGTAGATTGAAGGGGGAAAAAAACAATTTAATCAATTTTAGAATAATGCTGTAACTTAACAAAATGTGGACAAAGTCAAGGGGTCTGAATACTTTCCTAAGGCACTGTAGACTATAGTTTTATATTTCTGTTGATTATGACATTTACAGAATTGGGACCTGGAGTAAAATGGGGGAGGGTTATGCTTTTTCAATTTCAGTCAAAGGGTTGGTTTAGTACTTTTTACATCTAGTCCAGGGGAGGGTCATGTAATTTGTAATTGATGACATTTCAATATTTCTCAATGTTTTAGAAGTAGTTGCTTATTACGCTATAAATCGATGTGTGCCTGATGCCGCCCCTCACCTATGATTCTCCTCTGGGCAGCAATATCAATTGCATATACAGTGGGGGAAAAAAGTATTTAGTCAGCCACCAATTGTGCAAGTCCTCCCACTTAAAAAGATGAGAGAGGCCTGTAATTGTCATCATAGGTACACGTCAACTATGACAGACAAATTGAGAAAAAAAAATCCAGAAAATCTCATTGTAGGATTTTTAATGAATTTATTTGCAAATTATGGTGGAAAATAAGTATTTGGTCACCTACAAACAAGCAAGATTTCTGGCTCTCACAGACCTGTAACTTCTTCTTTAAGAGGCTCCTCTGTCCTCCACTCGTTACCTGTATTAATGGCACCTGTTTGAACTTGTTATCAGTATAAAACAAGACTCCTGAACAGCTAATCATGGCTACCCGGACTATTTGCACTGCCCCCCCACCCCATCCTTTTTACGCTGCTGCTACTCTGTTAAGTATTTATGCATAGTCACTTTAACTCTACCCACATGTACATATTACCTCAACTACCTCAACTAGCCGGTGCCCCCGCACATTGACTATGCAACGGTACCCCCCTGTATATATAGCCTCCCTACCGTCACTTTATTCTATTGTATATATAGCCTCCCTACTGTCACTTTATTTTTTACTTCTGCTCTTTTTTTCTCAACACTTTTTTGTTGTTGTTTTATTCTTACTTTTTTGTTTAAAATAAATGCACTGTTGGTTAAGGGCTGTAAGTAAGCATTTCACTGTAATGTCTGCACCTGTTGTATTCGGCGCATGTGACCAATAAAATTTGATTTGATTTGATTTGATTTGATTTGAAAAAAAAGACACCTGTCCACAACCTCAAACAGTCACACTCCAAACTCCACTATGGCCAAGACCAAAGAGCTGTCAAAGGACACCAGAAACAAAATTGTAGACCTGCACCAGGCTGGGAAGACTGAATCTGCAATAGGTAAGCAGCTTGGTTTGAAGAAATCAACTGTGGGAGCAATTATTAGGAAATGGAAGACATACAAGACCACTGATAATCTCCCTCGATCGCAAGATCTCACCCCGTGGGGTCAAAATGATCACAAGAACGGTGAGCTAAAATCCCAGAACCACACGGGGGGACCTAGTGAATGACCTGCAGAGAGCTGGGACCAAAGTAACAAAGCCTACCATCAGTAACACACTACGCCGCCAGGGACTCAAATCCTGCAGTGCCAGACGTGTCCCCTTGCTTAAGCCAGTACATGTCCAGGCCCGTCTGAAGTTTGCTAGAGTGCATTTGGATGATCCAGAAGAGGATTGGGAGAATGTCAACTCGTCGTGTTTGGAGGACAAAGAATGCTGAGTTGCATCCAAAGAACACCATACCTACTGTGAAGCATGGGGGTGGAAACATCATGCTTTGGGGCTGTTTTTCTGCAAAGGGACCAGGACGACTGATCCGTGTAAAGGAAAGAATGAATGGGGCCATGTATCGTGAGATTTTGAGTGAAAACCTCCTTCCATCAGCAAGGGCATTGAAGATGAAACGTGGCTGGGTCTTTCAGCATGACAATGATCCCAAACACACCGCCCGGGCAACGAAGGAGTGGCTTCGTAAGAAGCATTTCAAGGTCCTGGAGTGGCCTAGCCAGTCTCCAGATCTCAACCCCATAGAACATCTTTGGAGGGAGTTGAAAGTCTGTGTTGCCCAGCGACAGCCCCAAAACATCACTGCTCTAGAGGAGATCTGCATGGAGGAATGGGCCAAAATACCAGCAACAGTGTGTGAAAACCTTGTGAAGACTTACAGAAAACGTTTGACCTGTGTCATTGCTAACAAAGGGTATATAACAAAGTATTGAGAAACTTTTGTTATTGACCAAATACTTATTTTCCACCATAATTTGCAAATAAATTCATTAAAAATCCTACAATGTGATTCTCTGGATTTTTTTTCTCATTTTGTCTGTCATAGTTGACGTGTACCTATGATGAAAATGACAGGCCTCTTTTCTCTTTTTAGGTGGGAGAACTTGCACAATTGGTGGCTGACTAAATACTTTTTTTCCCCACTGTATAGGCTATTTAGTGTGGTCTCAATCAAATTATCCATAGCCTATAACAGTTTCCCAAACTCGGTCCCCAAGGGGTGCATGTTTAGTTTTTTTGCCCTAGCACTACACAGCTGATTCAACTAATCATTAAGCTTTGATCATAATTTTTTATTAGGCCTAGTCCAAAAAAATCAATATCTTGCAGGTGGACCAGCCTATACCCTATGCTCTGTTCAGTTTGAGAAGGAGACCGCGAAGATGAGGAGGACCGGAGTCAACTTGGATAGCTTGCTAATACTATAATTGATTTCAATAAAAACAAAAATGTTCTTGCCCATGATGTATATATCAGAGTTATTGACCTCACAATAAGCCAGATACAAGGAACTGTCACACCCTGGTTCTGGGGACTCTATATGTTGAGCCAGGGTGTGTAGATTCTATGTGTTTATGTTCTGTGTGGGAGTTCTAGTTGTTGATTTTCTATGTTGGCCAGAGTGGCTCCCAATCAGAGGCAACGAGTGTCAGCTGTTGCTGGTTGTCTCTGATTGGGAGCCATATTTAAACAGTCTGTTTCCCTTAGTGTTTGTGGGATCTTGTTTCCGTTTGGTTTGTTTCTGTGTTAACCGTAGGACTGCACGTTTCGTTTATTGTTTTGTTGTTATATTATCACTAAAGATAATAAAGTTAAGTATGTTCGCAACTAACGCTGCGCATTGGTCTACTCAGTCTAACGTTCGTGACAGAAGATCCCACCATACCAGGACCAAGCAGCGTGTCCAGGAGCAGGCAGCCTGGACTTGGGAGGAGATATTGGACGGGAAAGGGTCCTGGACCTGGGAGGAAATCCAGGCCGGGATGGATCGCCGTCCATGGAGTGAGACGGTAGAGGCGCGACGGAGAGAGGAGCAACGGCGTCAACAGTGTCGTCGTCGGACGGACGAGAGGCAACCCCACATTTTTTTTAGGGGGGGGCACATGGCATGGACGACGGGGCTGCTGGAGGCAGATAAGGGGCGAATTCAGAAGGCCACCAGGTTACGGGAGCCATTGGTGAGAAGAGGGAAGGAAGATGTAGAGGCACGGCGAGAGATACTGAGGTGTATTGCCAGTCCGGTCCGGCCCGTTCCTGATCCCCGTTTAAGGCCAGTGGTGTGTGTTCCCAGTACGGTCCGGCCTGTTCCTGCCCCTCGCACCAAGCCTTCAGTGTGCGTCGCCAGCCCAGCCCGGCCTGTTCCTGCCCCTCGCACCAAGCCTACGGTGCGCGTCGCCAGCCCGGTCCGGCCTGTTCCTGCCACTCGCACCAAGCCTACGGTGCTCGTCACCAGCCCGGCCCGGCCTGTTCCTGCCACTCGCACCAAGCCCGGCCCGGCCACTCGCACCAAGCCCGGCCCGGCCTGTTCCTGCCCCTCGCACCAAGCCTACGGTGTACGTCGCCAGCCCAGCCCGGCCTGTTCCTGCTCCTCGCACCAAGCCTACGGTGTGCGTCGCCAGGCCCGGCCTGTTCCTGCCCCTCGCACCAAGCCTACGGTGCGCGTCGCCAGCCCGGCCCGGCCTGTTCCTGCCCCTCGCACCAAGCCTACGGTGCGCGTCACCAGCCCGGCCCGGCCTGTTCCTGCCACTCGCACCAAGCCTACGGTGCGCGTCGCCAGCCCGGCCCGGCCTGTTCCTGCCACTCGCACCAAGCCTACGGTGCGCGTCGCCAGCCCGGACCGGCCTGTTCCTGCTACTCGCACCAAGCCTACGGTGCGCGTCGCCAGACCGGCCCGGCCTGTTCCTGCTCCCCGCACCAAGCCTACGGTGCGCGTCGCCAGCCCGGCCCGGCCTGTTCCTGCCACTCGCACCAAGCCTACGGTGTGCGTCGCCAGCCCGGCCCGGCCTGTTCCTGCCACTCGCACCAAGCCTACGGTGCGCGTCGCCAGCCCGGCCCGGCCTGTTCCTGCCACTCGCACTAAGCCTACGGTGCGCGTCGCCAGCCCGGCCCGGCCTGTTCCTGCCACTCGCACCAAGCCAGGGGTGCGAGTCGTCAGCCCGGTCCGGCCTGTTCCTGCTCTACGCACTAAGCCAGGGGTGCGAGTCGTCAGCCCGGTCCGGCCCGTTCCTGCTCCACGCACCAAGCCAGGGGTGCGCATCGTCAGTCCGGTACGGCCCGTTGCTGCTCCACGCACCAAGCCAGGGGTGCGCATCGTCAGCCCGGTCCGGCCCGTTGCTGCTCCACGCACGAAGCCAGGGGTGCGCATCGTCAGCCCGGTCCGGTCCGTTCCTGCTCCACGCACCAAGCCAGGGGTGCGCATCGTCAGCCCGGTCCGGTCCGTTCCTGCTCCACGCACCAAGCCAGGGGTGCGCATCGTCAGCCCGGTCCGGTCCGTTCCTGCTCCACGCACCAAGCCAGGGGTGCGCATCGTCAGCCCGGTCCGGCCCGTTGCTGCTCCACGCACCAAGCCAGGGGTGCGCATCGTCAGCCCGGTCCGGTCCATTCCTGCTCCACGCACCAAGCCAGGGGTGCGCATCGTCAGCCCGGTCCGGTCCGTTCCTGCTCCACGCACCAAGCCAGGGGTGCGCATCGTCAGCCCGGTCCGGTCCGTTCCTGCTCCACGCACCAAGCCAGGGGTGCACGTCGTCAGTCCGGCACAACCCGTGCCTGGGTCACCGGTGCCTGATCAGGTACCGGTCAGCTGCTCCACAACGGAGCTTAAGCAATCCGCTCCTTCGATGTCCAGTCCAGCTCCAGCCTGCGGGACCAGACCGGACCAGGGGCGCTACGGGGGGATTATTGAAGGGTGGTGGTCAAGCCCGGAGCCGGAACCGCCTCCGAGGAGGAATGCCCACCCAGCCCTCCCCTGTTTGGGTTTTGTTGAGGCGCGGTCGCAGTCCGCGCCTTTGGGGGGGGGGGTACTGTCACACCCTGGTTCTGGGGACTCTATATGTTGAGCCAGGGTGTGTAGATTCTATGTGTTTATGTTCTGTGTGGGAGTTCTAGTTGTTGATTTTCTATGTTGGCCAGAGTGGCTCCCAATCAGAGGCAACGAGTGTCAGCTGTTGCTGGTTGTCTCTGATTGGGAGCCATATTTAAACAGTCTGTTTCCCTTAGTGTTTGTGGGATCTTGTTTCCGTTTGGTTTGTTTCTGTGTTAACCGTAGGACTGCACGTTTCGTTTATTGTTTTGTTGTTATATTATTACTAAAGATAATAAAGTTAAGTATGTTCGCAACTAACGCTGCGCATTGGTCTACTCCGTCTAACGTTCGTGACAGGAACTTACATTGTGGTGCTGAAACTTGAAGCAGCAGCCGCGACACAATCAATCGGAAGTGGACAGCTCATGGTGCTGAAAGTAGGCAAATTCGAGTAGTCAGAATTCATTTCAACCGTCTTCATTTTAATTACACTTTACTAACCACAAGAGGGCTTTGTGTTGGAGCCTATTCCTTCCTATTTAAGAAATAAGAGGTAGGCCTACCTGTTTGACAGACAACATTAGGCTATAGGCTGCTATATCCATAGATTTGTCAGCCAATTCCTCCACCCACCATGCACTCTTTAAATAGCCTACCTCCGTGTCAGTGAAGGTCTGTTAAGTCAAAACCAGGACTCAAATTGAGGGGGTATGAGAGGGTATGCCATAGGCCTACCTTTTATTAAATAAAATGGCAAAAAGCACAGCCCTGCCCCTTGTTAGCTTACAAATTTGAAGCAACAACGTATCCGATTTATATAAAGTGATCTATAAAAGCGCTTTGGTCCACCATGCTTTATGGTACAAACAAACTGTAAAATACTCGGGAAAGATGTTACTCTGATGCATATGGGGATGTCATTTTGTCGTTTCTTTGACATTCAGAGGCTGCGTTACAACCTTCTATAGCCGAGGAGACAAAAAATGGACTTTGCTTGGGAAGTCATCTAATTCTGTCACTATCAATTGATTAAGCTATTCACTTTTTGTACAATAGAAGATGTTTAAACCCAGATAGCTATTAGGGAATCACTTGTGATCTTCTCTCATTGGGTTAAGCCACGGAAGGCCTACTCTGTCTGGGGTGGAAAGGGAGGCCTAACTTTTGAAAGTACCATGCTCAGATTCCTAATGATATCTCAGATTTAATTATTTGCAAACAGGGACAGTTTCATTGCAAACAAGACACACTGATTTGGCATTGGAAACATATGATGAAGATGAACACCTAGGCATATCTCTCTGTCCATTTTTTTTGCGTGTAATTTGTTTGGTATTAAAAAAGATTCTGCTAATATGTAAAATGACGTAGAATTGCATGAAACGTTTATAAAATGCTATTTTTTCTCTGACCTGCAAATAGGATGATATTTTCATGCAATGCTTTTACTATAAAGGAGATCTTTCCACTTTTACTCTTGCCCATGGTGGTCTGTGAACCCACAACCTTCTGGCCCACAGCCCCCCGCGCTTTAAAAATTCCTGCGTTGCCATGTAATGCTTACATGATGACTAACAGTTTCTAAAACTGCATTTCTAAGGCTCTGGTCTGTCCAAGAAGTGATGGTAAATGGTTGACATGTTCTCTGCTATCCACTTTATGTTTAAATTATTATTTTGGGTATAGGGGAGGGTCACTTGTTTTATTTCAAGCGTTCAGGAAGGGTTTAGGTAAAATACATTTTGCTGAAGAGAGGGCCATCCATTTTCATTTTAGAATGGTCCGATTTTCTCCATGTAACCCTTATTATAAATAATGTTTACTCCCTTTTTATTACCAACCAGTTTAAAGCATCTAAATAATAATGGAAGATGTTGTGACCCAGGTCATGACCCCTTCTGTAATTGGCTGTGTTGGCGTCACCTATCTTCCTATCGTCTGCTGCCAGCTGGCTGCTGTAATGTACGTGTAATGAATGTGTTCTGTGAACTCCCCATGCCTGTCTGGGTGCCTCCCCATTGGCAATATCCATACATTATCCATACATTATCATGCCTCCGTCCACATGGCCTCTGCAAATGACGCTAATCCTACAGTCCTGAATGGATGAAATCCATCACTTAGTCAAACAATTATCTTTTATAATTCCTCGCACCTTTTTATTCCCCAGTGCAAACATTGATATTGAGTTTTATTACCCTAATACTGGGAAATTGACACAGAATCCCGGCAGACAAAGCTCAAATATCTAATTGCACATCTAATCTGAAACCTAATTTTAATTTGAAGGTTGACCCCAATGTGCTGGGAGGGCAACATGGCTGATACCGCTGCACATTGTACTATTTGCAGGAGATTAGTGGAACGGGTCAGGTCAGAGATAAAGCCTTAATAGGGAACCCTCACAGGTTATGGCACATGTGCTGAAAACATCCAATCACTGTGTGATTTCATTAAGGAATGGCATTAAGTGATTAGTGGGATGACACAGTACATTGTCAGCAGCCGCTGGGTGTGCATGAATTGGAGAGGAGGAAATTCATTAAAGGCCCAGTGCAGGCAAAAATTAGATTTTCTTGTGTTTTATATGTATTTCCACACTATGAGGTTGGAACAATACTGTGAAATTGTGAAAATTATGATATTAGGTAAGAGCTATTTGAAAATTCCAGCCTGTTTTGGTGGGATGGAGTATTACCAGGCGGTAAATTAGTTAATAGACCAACAAGAAAGAGAGTTCCAAACTTCTGTTAGTTTTCAGTTTTCCCCTCCCCACTCAGACCACTCCTAGCAAAATTATTGCATGAGAAATTGTTCTTTGCTAAGAAGCTATTTTTGTTAAAAAATTTTACCATTTTAATTGAAAGCAATCACAGTAAGGTACTTAATTGTTACCCAGAAATGATTTGATATTGAGATTTTAAAAAACGGCTGCATTGGACCTTTAACCAGCTCAATGGAACATCAACTGTGGCAGAGAGGAGCAGAGCAGAGGGGGTAATAAATTAAATAATTTGAAGAAAAAGAGGGGCACAGGCCGACACAGTGTTGCGTTGAGTCAAATTGATTGACATTGTCTTTGCAAAAAGTGTTAAGTATATGTTTGATCATTTGTTTGGTTACATATAGGCTAGTAGCAAGGCCTCCACATTTCTGGAGATACCCCTACCTGAGGTAAAACACAACCATGTTTTTTAACATCTCTTATGTCTCCCATTTATGAAATGGATGGTTGTGTAAAAATATTTTACTGCAAAAGTGGTTTAATTGATCGATATTGTGACACCCCCTAAATTCAAACAGTGCAGAATAATGTCTGGCTGGAGGGGGGATGGGCCACATAAACTCATGTAACCCAATATTGCAAGCTCTGATATTGCTCAAATTTGGAATACAAGTAGTCAGTTGTCTGCCCTACATACACAAATAAACAGCATTAGGATATCTTAACCGTATCTTGGAAAAGTAAACACAGAGATACAATAGGCTTCTTAATAGACAACTTTCAAAGTCAAATTTGATCTCATTCAGTGCTGTATGGTCCTGCCTTAGAAAAATACATACAGTTACACGTCTTTTGATGTTGTCGCTATTTTAATTGACTCCAAAGAAAACAAGTGCGCTCAGACATCGAAATTAAATTTTTTTGGGTCCAAGGTTCCTTGACGGATTTTGTATCTTGTCAATGGCTGATGTGGATGTGATGTGGAGTCAGGCGCAGGACACAGAAGCTTAGTCCAACAGACTTTACTGGACAGAAACACGACAATACAAAAACAGGCCTCAACAAAACGGAGGCGAGCGATTACGCAAACTGTGCGTAAATAAACAAAATAGATAAGAGCAAAATACACAGCACCAACGGACAGGCGGACAATAACACACAATCTCACATACACAAAGCAGGAAACTTATAGGTCACATAATTAGACACAAACGGACACAGGTGCAACAGACAGACCAAACCAAACAAACATCGAAACATCCAACGGTGGTAGCTAGTACTCTGGGGACGACGAACGCCGAAGCCTGCCCGAGCAAGGAGGAGGAGCAGTCTCGGCCGAATTCGTGACATATCTTTAGACCCTACTCTTGCAATTTAGTCGGGGGGCGACACAGATTATCTTTGGGGCCACCCTAGATTTAGCCTCAAATCCAAAATGGCATCCAAAATCCAATATGGCTGTCATAATACCATTTAATGGAGGTTAAATCACATGGAAATATACATTTTGTAGATGATAGTCATGTTTTTAGAATTGTGTACAACACTCGTGCCCATAAAGACGGTTTTGGTGTAAATAAATTTTATTCTGAAATCCAATATGACCAACAAAATTACACTCAAACACCTTTGCCTGCATATAAATTGCCCTGGTTTATTTTGTATTGTGTTATTCTGTCTTTAAAGGGTTTCATACAGCTCTTAGTATAACTAGGACTATGAGTGGCACAGCTATGTCTCTGTTGTGTTTGAATAGCTGAAGCCACTAGCTTTTTAATTTGTGTTCTTGTTTTTCATGACACAAGCACATAGTAGTGTAACCAAGTTACAGGAAAGCAACCTGTAATACAACAGTCAGACACTTTAGCAGCTCTAACATTTCCACTCTTTTCCCCACTGAAACTAAGTGTACAAGGTTGATTGAAAGTCTGAGGTGACCATGACATGAGTGTGTCCTAACAGGGTGAGGAGACAAAGTAGCCAGTAGTTGTTTTAGTTCTGGGGCCTGACCAGGTTACACAGCTAACTGGTCATTCTGGGCAAGACGCAGCGACAAGGGCAGTATCCTTCCTCTATGACTGGCAGAGTATTCAGGCCGTGTAGTGATCCGTTTCCATTTCTACAACAGTTGGGTGCAGGCACTCAGCACATGCAGCTTGCATGCCAATGAGACCCATTGACTAATGTTATCTCAGCCTGACTGATGCTGGGGATACTCCATTATTGGAATGGTTGGTTGTCTGGTTGTGAAGGACAGTCTGTGAAAGGGCTGTTACAAACAGACCTGCACCTTAGATCTTTCCAACACCTAAATGACCTGTGGTTGGAGTTTTGTATGTTGAGTGTGGCAAAAAGTCCTGCAGGTCACGTACTATTTATTCCTTTATATTCCTTTGGAAGTCGGGTAGGATGATTATTTGGCTGATATTTACTTTGGATAGTTGGCTGTAATTACGGTCTGGGGCAGGCCTAGCAGAAGATAAGGAGAGTGACAGAACCGGTGAGGGCGACCTCAGGTTAACTAGAGGTAACTAAGAGTGTCGGTCATAGACTACGACTATGAAGTGTTGGTTATGAAGGATGTTGCACAAATGCACACACATATACAGTGCATTCGGAAAGTTTTCAGACCCCTTGACTTTTCCCACATTTTGTTACGTTACAGCCTTATTCTAAAATGGATCAAATCAAATAAATTCCTCATCAATCTACACACAATACCCCATAATGAGAAAGTGGAAACAGGTTTTTAGAAATTTATGCAAATGGAGTCCACCTGTGGTAAATACAATTTATTGGACATGATTTGGAAAGGCACACACCTGTCTATATAAGGCCCCACAGTTGACAGTGCATGTCAGAGCAAATACCAAGCCATGAGGTCGAAGGAATTGTCTGTAGAGCTCCGAGACAGGATTGTGTGGAGGCACAGATCTGGGGAAGGGTACCAAAACATTTCTGCAGCATTGAAGGTCCCCAAGAACACAATGGCCTCCATCATTCTTAAATGGAAGAAGTTTGGAACCACCAAGTTTGGAACCACCTGCTTTCAATATAAGTTTTATCCCAAATTTACTCAAGTGTTTCCTTTGTTAACCTGTACATTTGAAGATGATCCCTGGACTTTGATGGAAAGTAAAGCAGTTGCAGAGGTGGTGGAACTGATCAAGCAGAGACCACTATCTCACAGTCAAGCCCCTGCCACCATACACGATCACATACAGCATACGCCCACGCAGACACTTATGAAGAAGTTTCACTTTCATACACACACGGAGCACAAAGAAGAATTAACATTGAGAGAGAATTGACACTGATTAAAGAAAAGAAGAAAAATAAATTAATTTGGACTGGAATTTATTAAAATAATAATTAAAGGTTAAATATGTTAATGTTGAAAGCATGGGGAAACATACAGTGGGGGATATAAAGGGGGATTTAAGTAATGCAGTAAAATGGTTAATAATGTTATAATGTTGTTTGCTTTAAGGTATGATGCCTATAGACTTTGTTCTCAAGGCCGTCAGACTGTTAAATAGCCATCACTAGCACATTAGAGGCTGCTGCTGCCTATTGAAATCCATGGCCACTTTAAGAAATGGAACACTACTCACTTTAATAATGTTTACATATCTTGCACTACTCATCTCATATGTATATTCTATTCTATAATATTCTACTGTATCTTAGTCCATGCCGCTCTGTCATTGCTTGTCCATATATGTATATACAGTGGGGGAAAAAAGTATTTAGTCAGCCACCAATTGTGCAAGTTCTCCCACTTAAAAAGATGAGAGAGGCCTGTAATTTTCATCATAGGTAAACGTCAACTATGACAGACAAAATGAGGAAAAAAAATCCAGAAAATCACATTGTAGGATTTTTTATGAATTTATTTGCAAATTATGGTGGAAAATAAGTATTTGGTCAATAACAAAAGTTTTTCAATAGTTTGTTATATACCCTTTGTGTCATGAGCCTCTCACTCCACCGGGTTACCACCTTAATTTTCTTCCACTCTGCTCACCACTCTCTCTACTCAGCCTAACTAGCTCCACCTGTCCCTGCTCTGCTCTGCTCTAATTACTCTGCCAGCTGCGCTGCATTACCCACTACCTCTCCCAGTTTTTAAGGCCCTGTCTTTCAGCTCTCCGGTGTCAGATCGTCTGCAAAGCTCACACCCGGAACCTGTTTGCTCGCGCTTCTGGCTCACCCTGGTTTTGTGACCCCGGACCTGCCTGATTTTTGGATACTCTTCTGCCCCAGGAGATCCAGACCTGCTTCTGCCATAACGACTCCTGACTACTCTTCAATCCCGGTAACTCTGACCAGCCTTCTGCCTTGCTACTACGTATTTTGGATTTCCCTTGAACTGTACTGCTGCCTTGTTTCATTCCGCCCTGTTGTGTCTGTGTCTCCCCCCCCCAGGACTTCTGGACCACCCACCACCGGCTTCATAGGACGCATCGCTGCCACTGGGGGGGGCACAGACCCAGCACATTGGACGGGATCCCTGTTACCCCTGGAGCCTTCATTCACTCCCTACTTCCCTTTTCCCTTAAGTTTTAATAAACTTTCTGGTGTGACGCAATTGTGGTCCTCTGGTCGTCTGTCTGAACCGTGACAGTACGATCTGACCATTATGGACTCAGCGCACACTTTCCCCGACATGGAAACCGATGAGCATGAGCAGCAGTTCCAGCAGCAGCAACAACAACTCGCCATGATCATTCAACTCCTCACCAACCTTACCCCAGCCAGTCTGCCCACCAGCCCTGCCCCCGAGTTACCTGCCCCGGTCATTGCAGCCGCTGCTCCGGAACCCAAGATTGGAAACCCCGAGCGGTTCAACGGCGATTCAACCCAGGTCCGGCCATTCCTGACTAGCTGCCGACTTCAGTTCTCCTTGCAGCCAAGGACCTTCGCCACGGAGGGGGCTAAAGTTGGGTATGCCATCACTCACCTGACGGGCCGAGCTCGACTCTGGGGAACAGCAGAGTTCGAACGTCAAACCCCCGCATGTGCAACCTTCGACCTGTTTGCTGAGGAGATGCTGAAGGTGTTTGACCTGGATTCACCAACCGCAGAGGCGTCTCGTGAACTGTTCAGTATTCGACAAGGCAGACGTACAGTCGCAGACCATTCCATCGACTTCCGAACCCTGGCTAGACGAAGTTCTTGGAACACACCATCGTTGGTGGACGCGTTCTTCCATAGTTTGGCTGACTATATCAAGGACGAGTTGGTCTCCCATGAACTGCCTTCCACTCTTGATGAAGCCATCGCACTGACTGTCAGGATCGACAGAAGGATACAGACCCGTCGTCGTGAGAGGGGGCGCCAAGGTCCACCTACTACCGGCATTCGGAGAGATCCGACTGGGCTCCTGTCATCTACTGCCACTCACCCAGGTCAGCTTGATCAGTCTGAGCCTATGGAGATTGGGCGAGCCTCTCTCACTCCTGCAGAGCGCCAGCGCCGCTTCACCTCAAACCTCTGCCTCTATTGTGGAGGTGATGGACATCGTGTGGTAACCTGCCCTTTAAAGGGCCGAAGCTCACCGGGCATAGGGGGAGTCCGGTTGAGTTCAATGACCATCCAGTCCTCCGACCGCAAACCCCTGCTGCAAGTTCACCTCCGCCTCTCTGACTCAACTCACACCCTGGCTGCTCTGGTGGATTCTGGCGCCGAAGCCAACATAATGGACATCAAGCTGGCACGCCAACTGGGACTGGAGAACCTCCGTTTGACACCTCCTATTCCTGCCCGGGCACTGGACGGACACTTACTCGGATCGGTCACTCATGTCACGGCCCCGGTCTCGATGGGTCTGTCCGGAAACCATCAAGAAACTATCCAGTTTCACCTGCTCCCCTCTCCAGGCCAACCCCTCATCCTGGGTTACCCATGGCTCCGCCGGCACAACCCTCAGCTCGACTGGGTGACCGGGGTGATCAGGGAGTGGGGAGAGGACTGCCACCGAACCTGCCTGCTTGCTGCCGCACTACCCCCTCGGCCAGTACCTACTAACTCCGCTCCTGACCTCTCCAATGTCCCAGAATGCTACCATGGTCTCAGAGAGGTGTTTAACAAAGCAAGAGCCACATCTCTGCCCCCTCACCGACCGTACGACTGTGCCATCGACCTCCTCCCTGGAACAGCCCCTCCAAAGGGTCGTCTTTATTCGTTGTCTGCTCCTGAAAGAAAGTCCATGGAGGACTACATCAATGGCTCTCTGTCCGCAGGATTAATCCGTTCATCTTCATCTCCTGCTGGTGCTGGCTTCTTCTTTGTGGGGAAGAAGGACGGATCTCTTCGCCCCTGCATCGACTACAGGGGACTCAACGACATCACAGTGAAAAACCGTTACCCTCTGCCTCTGCTCACCTCTGCTTTTGAGTTGCTCCAGGGAGCCACTGTTTTTACCAAGTTGGATCTCAGAAACGCTTACCACCTAGTGCGGATCCGGGAGGGAGATGAATGGAAAACCGCATTCAATACACCAACAGGCCACTACGAGTATCTGGTTATGCCTTTTGGCCTCACCAATGCTCCTGCTGTGTTCCAGGCTCTAGTGAATGATGTACTGCGGGACATGTTAAACAAGTTTGTCTTCGTTTACCTGGATGACATCTTAATCTACTCCAGAAATCTGTCTGAACACACCCGCCATGTCCAGCAAGTCCTTCATCGTCTTCTGGAGAATTCCCTCTACGCCAAGGCAGAGAAATGTGAGTTTCACGTCAAGACAGTGGCCTTCCTGGGGTACATAGTGGCAGAGGGAAGTATCCAAATGGATCCTGCCAAAGTATCAGCAGTCACTTCATGGCCAGTTCTGGAGAACAGAAAGAAGCTGCAACAGTTTCTGGGGTTTGCTAACTTCTATAGAAAGTTTATCCGGAACTACAGTACCGTTGCTGCCCCTCTCACTGCTCTAACCAGCACCAAGCAACCCTTCACCTGGACCCCAGCAGCCGACAAAGCCTTCAGTACCCTCAAGGTGAGGTTCACCTCCGCTCCCATCCTCCAGATGCCTGATGTGGACCGGCAATTCATTGTGGAGGTGGACGCCTCGGATGTGGGAGTTGGTGCTGTGATTTCTCAGTGGGCTGCGGAGGATAGGAAGCTCCATCCCTGTGCCTTTTTCTCACGTCGGTTGTCCCCCTCTGAGTGCAATAACGACATAGGGAACCGTGAGCTGCTGGCTGTGAAGCTTGCCTTGGAGGAGTGGCGTCACTGGCTGGAGGGGTCCACCATTCCATTTCTCGTTTGGACCGATCATAAGAACTTGGAGTACATCCGCACGGCCAAACGGTTGAACTCCAGGCAGTCCCGCTGGGCCCTGTTCTTCACCAGGTTTAATTTCACTCTGTCATACCGGCCTGGATCACGCAACACCAAGCCAGACGCCCTCTCCCGTCAATTCCAGAAGGATGACACCCCCTCCAAGGACCCTGTGTCGATTCTGCCAAGTCCCTGCATCGTTGCAGCTCTGACCTGGGCTGTTGAGGAACAGGTGCTGGAGGCTCTCCGTAACCAGCCAGGTCCCAGCACTTGCCCAGCTGACCGCCTTTTTGTCCCCGAAGACCTGAGGTCCCAGGTCGTTCAGTGGGGACATGACTCCCGCCTAGCTTGTCACCCTGGCTCCACCCGCACTTACAACCTGCTCGCCCAGAGGTTCTGGTGGCCCTCTCTGAGAAAGGATGTACGGGAATTCGTCCAAGCCTGCCCCATCTGCAACCAACACAAGTCGTCCTGCCAGCCCCCAGCCGGATTGCTGCAGCCCCTGCCTGTGCCCAGACGTCCCTGGTCTCACATCGCCCTTGACTTTGTCACGGGGCTGCCCCCTTCAAGTGGCATGACCGTCATTCTCACCATAGTTGACCGTTTCAGCAAGATGGCACACTTCATTCCCCTCCCCAAGCTCCCAACCGCCAAGGAGACCGCCCAGGTGGTCCTGGAACACGTCTTCCGGATCCACGGACTGCCAAAGGATGTAGTTTCTGACCGTGGTCCACAATTCTCCTCCGCTTTTTGGAAGGAGTTCTGTCACCTGCTGGGAGCCACAGTCAGTCTGACTTCCGGATTCCATCCCCAATCCAATGGGCAGTCAGAGCGGGCTAATCAGGAGCTCGAGAAGGCACTGCGATGCATGACTTCACGCAACCCCCACTCCTGGTCGCAGCAATTGACATGGGTGGAGTACGCACACAATTCTCTGACCTGCTCTGCCATCGGTATGTCCCCTTTCCAATGTGTTTATGGATACCAGCCTCCTCTATTTGCCAGCCAGGAAGAGGAGGTTACTTGCCCATCTGCACTTGCTTTTGCCCGTCGATGTCGCCGCACCTGGTCACAAGCCCGAGCCACACTCCTCAGATCCGTTGCCAGCTACACTACCGGGGCCAACCGTCGGAGAATTCCTGCTCCCACCTACCATGTTGGTCAAAGGGTGTGGTTGTCATCGAAGAACCTGCCACTCAGGGTGGAGTCGCAGAAGCTGGCACCTCGGTTCATTGGCCCATTCCCTATCATCAGAGTGATTAGCCCAACTGCTGTCCGGCTCCAACTGCCTAATTCCCTGAGGGTGCACCCCACTTTCCATGTGTCTAAGATTAAGCCCATCCATGAGAGTCCGCTGGTCCCTGCTGCGCCTTGTCCTCCTCCTCCACGGCTCGTCGATGGTGGTCTGGTTTACACCGTCCGCCGCCTGCTTCGGTCCAGACGGAGGGGTAGGGGTCTCCAGTACCTCATTGACTGGGAGGGCTATGGACCTGAGGAAAGGACCTGGGTGCCAGCTAGTCGGATTGTGGATAGGACTCTCATCACCGCTTTCCACCAACGGCATCCTGATCAACCTGCAATCCGTAGGGGCCGCCCCAGAGGGGTCCCTAACCGTCCTGCCCGCTCGGCTTCCTGTCCTGTGCCTGATCCTGTCTCGGGACCTGTCCCATCTCCCGACCACGGCCCTCCGGCTTCCTCCGAGGATGAGGACGTTCACTCGGACCGTTCGGAGGAGTTCTAGCCCTCCTCCGGCTCCCCTCCTCCCGCCCGGCGTGGTGTTGCTCTTGGGACTTCTGGGGCCGTCCCTTGGGGGGGGGGTTCTGTCATGAGCCTCTCACTCCACCGGGTTACCACCTTAATTTTCTTCCACTCTGCTCACCACTCTCTCTACTCAGCCTAACTAGCTCCACCTGTCCCTGCTCTGCTCTGCTCTAATTACTCTGCCAGCTGCGCTGCATTACCCACTACCTCTCCCAGTTTTTAAGGCCCTGTCTTTCAGCTCTCCGGTGTCAGATCGTCTGCAAAGCTCACACCCGGAACCTGTTTGCTCGCGCTTCTGGCTCACCCTGGTTTTGTGACCCCGGACCTGCCTGATTTTTGGATACTCTTCTGCCCCAGGAGATCCAGACCTGCTTCTGCCATAACGACTCCTGACTACTCTTCAATCCCGGTAACTCTGACCAGCCTTCTGCCTTGCTACTACGTATTTTGGATTTCCCTTGAACTGTACTGCTGCCTTGTTTCATTCCGCCCTGTTGTGTCTGTGTCTCCCCCCCCCAGGACTTCTGGACCACCCACCACCGGCTTCATAGGACGCATCGCTGCCACTGGGGGGGGCACAGACCCAGCACATTGGACGGGATCCCTGTTACCCCTGGAGCCTTCATTCACTCCCTACTTCCCTTTTCCCTTAAGTTTTAATAAACTTTCTGGTGTGACGCAATTGTGGTCCTCTGGTCGTCTGTCTGAACCGTGACACTTTGTTGGCAATGACACAGGTCAAACGTTTTCTGTAAGTCTTCAAAAGGTTTTCACACACTGTTGCTGGTATTTTGGCCCATTCCTCCATGCAGATCTCCTCTAGAGCAGTGATGTTTTGGGGCTGTCGCTGGGCAACACGGACTTTCAACTCCCTCCAAAGATTTTCTATGGGGTTGAGATCTGGAGACTGGCTAGGCCACTCCAGGACCTTGAAATGCTTCTTACGAAGCCACTCCTTCGTTGCCCGGGCGGTGTGTTTGGGATCATTGTCATGCTGAAAGACCCAGCCACGTTTCATCTTCAATGCCCTTGCTGATGGAAAGAGGTTTTCACTCAAAATCTAACGATACATGGCCCCATTCATTCTTTTCTTTACACGGATCAGTCGTCCTGGTCCCTTTGCAGAAAAACAGCCTCAAAGCATGATGTTTCCACCCCCATGCTTCACAGTAGGTATGGTGTTCTTTGGATGCAACTCAGCATTCTTTGTCCTCCAAACACGACGAGTTGAGTTTTTACCAAAAAGTTCTATTTTGGTTTCATCTGACCATATGACATTCTCCCAATCCTCTTCTGGATCATCCAAATGCACTCTAGCAAACTTCAGACGGGCCTGGACATGTACTGGCTTAAGCAGGGGGACACATCTGCACTGCAGGATTTGAGTCCCTGGCGGCGTAGTGTGTTACTGATGGTAGGCTTTGTTACTTTGGTCCCAGCTCTCTGCAGGTCATTCACTAGGTCCCCCCGTGTGGTTCTGGGATTTTTGCTCACCGTTCTTGTGATCATTTTGACCCCACGGGGTGAGATCTTGCGTGGAGCCCCAGATCGAGGGAGATTATCAGTGGTCTTGTATGTCTTCCATTTCCTAATAATTGCTCCCACAGTTGATTTCTTCAAACCAAGCTGCTTACCTATTGCAGATTCAGTCTTCCCAGCCTGGTGCAGGTCTACAATTTTGTTTCTGGTGTCCTTTGACAGCTCTTTGGTCTTGGCCATAGTGGAGTTTGGAGTGTGACTGTTTGAGGTTGTGGACAGGTGTCTTTTATACTGATAACAAGTTCAAACAGGTGACATTAATACAGGTAACGAGTGGAGGACAGAGGAGCCTCTTAAAGAAAAAGTTACAGGACTGTGAGAGCCAGAAATCTTGCTTGTTTGTAGGTGACCAAATACTTATTTTCCACCATAATTTGCAAATAAATTCATAAAAAATCCTACAATGTGATTTTCTGGAGAAAGAAAATCTCAATTTTTCTGTCATTGTTGATGTGTACCTATTACAGACCTCTCTCATCTTTTTAAGTGGGAGAACTTGCACAATTGGTGGCTGACTAAATACTTTTTCCCCCCACTGTATTCTTATATTCCATTCCTTACTAGACTTGTGTGTATTGAGTATATGTTGTGAAATTGTTAGATATTACTTGAAAGATATTACTGCACTGTGGGAGCTAGAAGCGCAAGCATTTCACTACACCTGCAATAACATCTGCTAAACACGTTTATGTGACAAATAACATTTGATTTGATTTGATTTGTTAAGCTTAGAGGAACAAGGCCTTAGGAGGTTGATAATGAAAGGTTATAATGTTGAGATGTTGTAATGATGAAATGTTTAAGTTGTTGGAGGTTTAAGATGTAATGGGAGTAATAAGTTGGATTGGAGTAAGATCATAATTGAGCGAAGTAGGGAATGTTAATGTTTAAAAATGAATGTTTAAAAATTAACATTTTAAAAGTTAATGATAATGTAGTATACTAAGGGTGCTAGCTTGCATTGGAAATTCCCTGGTAAGAGCGGCTAAGAGGATGTGGGCATGATATAAAGGAGGCATGATTTGGGAGAAGGGGGAACTTTCTTTGAGCTTGCTAGAAGATCCTGTCGCCTGCTGGGGAAGAAGATTTTTGCTGTAGCTTTTTAGCTTAAGATACATATTTGGTTTTTTATTATACTTATATTTTGATTTTATTATACTCAGTTAAAGTAAAATTCTAGGAGGAATCCTTAAGGTTACCTCATTGATAGAGGTGTGGTAAAGTAGCTTTTAGAGTTTTTAGATGGCATCTGAGGGACTGATCATCTTGAGGGGGGAGCCAAAAAACTGTTTATGAAGTTGTGGATGGTAAGAAACCGTTTTTTTCTTATTAACCTTTTCACATGTGAGTTCCAAATATCTTTAACAGTCGCCCTAGTGTGAGTTGTTTTATGCACGTGATGTCAGAATGCACTCACTGTTCCAAAATGTGATTGTTACGCAACAGAACAGTTAACACACACTGCCTGCTAATTATCTATAGGCTATGTTTCAACTTGTCAATTTCAAATTATTTCTAACAAGTTGTATTTTCTAATGACAGTTTGAATTGAGGTGTGTTCCGCCTCCTCATTAATTCACATAGAAGTAGCCCATTTCAGTGTTGCGGACAATTTATGTTTGAGGCTTTACTGAGCCGGACAAACTTCCCTCTTGGAGGAGAGCCCTTCCCCATTTTTTCCGCACGTCAAGTATGCAAACATTTGTGCAGTCTTGCATGAACTGGCACATTTTCTGTCTGGCGCTCGCATTGTTGTATTGTTGTTTCCTTACAAATAATAACTTTGGACATTTGTGCGTTCCTATCAAAGTAAGTGCCTTATTTTCTGTATATCATGTTGTCGTTTCAACTGTAGCATGCAGTATGTATGTACAGTATGTATGGAGCATAATGTATTTACAGTTTTATTCACATGTTTTCAAGTACTGGTGGCAAATAATGCATTCTATTATTGCATAGATTGTAATGGACACCTATGATGTGTGTAAAATACTTTTGGGGTATTTTGATGTACAGATTATAATGAGCTAATGCTAAGATATTTGCCAGCTATGTGCGGTGCCATGTTTGTTGACATTGCACTGTACAATGCATTCTGGGTGTCACGTAAACATCTGTCAGATCAAAGATGTTATAATGAGGTGAAGGAATGTTTTACTCATCTTTCAATTAAACTTCTGGAAGGGAATGAAGGGAAGTCAATGATCGTAGACGACACACCCCCTTCAACATGCATACTGCAAACAGACCAAACTCATCTTGTCTCCTCTTATTATCTTTGGTTGACGCGAAAAAACAAACATGGCGGCGTGCACAAACTACCCATCGTCTGATTATTTTTGATTTCTAGAAAGTATTTTACTCAATTATTTCGATCAATGTTGAGCTCACCCTTGATGTGATGAATTATAAATAGTAATTGCTATTAGCTAATTCATGTTGTTGTTTCTGTCAGCCGAGAGTTCTCTAAATATGACTGCTTGTGTTATGTCAATCTTTCATCAGTTAGCGCTAGGACTGATTTAGCCTACATATTCCAGTTTGGATGATTGTGTATGCTGTCGCTACAGTGGCTTAAGAAAGTATTCACCCCCCTTGGCATTTTTCCTATTTTGTTCCCTTACAACCTGGAATTAAAATAGATTTTGGGGGGGATTGTATCATTTGATGTACACAACATGCCTACCACTTTGAAGATGCCATTTTTTTTGTGAAACAAACAAAAAACTTGAGCGTGCATAACTATTCACCCCCCCCCCCCCCCCCCCCTTACAGCTGCAAGTCTCTTGGGGTATGTCTCTATAAGCTTGGCACATCTAGCCACTGGGATTTCTGCACATTCTTCAAGGCAAAACTGCTCCAGCTCCTTCAAGTTGGATGGGTTCCACTGGTGTACAGCAATCTTTAAGTCATACCACAGATTCTCAATTGGATTGAGGTTTGGGCTTTGACTAGGCCATTCCAAGACATTTAAATGTTTCCCCTTAAACCACTCAAGTGTTGCTTTAGCAGTATGCTTAGGGTCATTGTCCTGCTGCAAGGTGAACCTCCGTCCCAGTCTCAAATCTCTGGAAGACTGAAACAGGTTTCCCTCAAGAATTTCCCTGTATTTAGCGCCATCCATCATTCCTTAAATTCTGACCAGTTTCTCAGTCCCTGCCGATGAAAAACATCCCCACAGCATGATGCTGCCACCACCATGCTTCACTGTGGGGGTGGTGTTTTCGGGGTGATGAGAGGTGTTGGGTTTGCGCCAGACATAGCATTTTCCTTGATGGCCAAAAAGCTCAATTTTAGTCTCATCTGACCAGAGTACCTTATCGATATGTTTGGGGAGTCTCCCACATGCCTTTTGGCGAACACCAAACGTGTTTGCTTATTTTTTTCTTCAAGCAATGGCTTTTTTCTGGCCACTCTTCCATAAAGCCCAGCTCTGTGGAGTCTACGGCTTAAAGTGGTCCTATGGACAGATATTCCAATCTCCGTAGTGGAGCTTTGCAGCTCCTCCAGGGTTATTTTTGGTCTCTTTGTTGCCTCTCTGATTAATGCCCTCCTTGCCTGGTCCATCAGTTTTGGTGGGCGGCCCTCTCTTGGCAGGTTTGTTGTGGTGCCATATTCTTTCAGTTTTTTAATAATGGATTTAATGGTGATCCGTGGGATGTTCAAAGTTTCTGATATTTTTTTATAACACAACCCTGATCTGTACTTCTCCACAACTTTGTCCCTGACCTGTTTGGAGAGCTCCTTGGTCTTCATGGTGCCGCTTGCTTGGTGGTGCCCCTTGCTTAGTGGTGTTGCAGACATTTACATTAACGTCATTTAGCAGATGCTCTTATCCAGAGCGACTTACAAATTGGTGCATTCACCTTATAATAGCCAGTGGAACAACCACTTTACAATTTTATTTTTATTTTTAGAGTATATTTTTTAAATGTTCATTAGTTTTTTATACAGTGGGGGGAAAAAGTATTTAGTCAGCCACCAATTGTGCAAGTTCTCCCACTTAAAAAGATGAGAGAGGCCTGTAATTTTCATCATAGGTACACGTCAACTATGACAGACAAATTGAGAGAAAAAATTCCAGAAAATCATATTATAGGATTTTTTATGAATTTATTTGCAAATTATGGTGGAAAATAAGTAAACAAGCAAGATTTCTGGCTCTCACAGACCTGTAACTTCTTCTTTAAGAGGCTCCTCTGTCCTCCACTCGTTACCTGTATTAATGGCACCTGTTTGAACTTGTTATCAGTATAAAAGACACCTGTCCACAACCTCAAACAGTCACACTCCAAACTCCACTATGGCCAAGACCAAAGAGCTGTCAAAGGACACCAGAAACAAAATTGTAGACCTGCACCAAGCTGGGAAGACGGAATCTGCAATAGGTAAGCAGCTTGGTTTGAAGAAATCAACTGTGGGAGCAATTATTAGGAAATGGAAGACATACAAGACCACTGATAATCTCCCTCGATCTGGGGCTCCACGCAAGATCTCACCCCGTGGGGTCAAAATGATCACAAGAACGGTGAGCAAAAATCCCAGAACCACACGGGGGGACCTAGTGAATGACCTGCAGAGAGCTGGGACCAAAGTAACAAAGCCTACCATCAGTAACACACTACACCGCCAGGGACTCAAATCCTGCAGTGCCAGATGTGTCCCCCTGCTTAAGCCAGTACATGTCCAGGCCCGTCTGAAGTTTGCTAGAGTGCATTTGGATGATCCAGAAGAGGATTGGGAGAATGTCATATGGTCAGATCAAACCAAAATATAACTTTTTGGTAAAAACTCAACTCGTCGTGTTTGGAGGACAAAGAATGCTGAGTTGCATCCAAAGAACACCATACCTACTGTGAAGCATGGGGGTGGAAACATCATGCTTTGGGGCTGTTTTTCTGCAAAGGGACCAGGACGACTGATCCGTGTAAAGGAAAGAATGAATGGGGCCATGTATCGTGAGATTTTGAGTGAAAACCTCCTTCCATCAGCAAGGGCATTGAAGATGAAACGTGGCTGGGTCTTTCAGCATGACAATGATCCCAAACACACCGCCCGGGCAACGAAGGAGTGGCTTCGTAAGAAGCATTTCAAGGTCCTGGAGTGGCCTAGCCAGTCTCCAGATCTCAACCCCATAGAAAATCTTTGGAGGGAGTTGAAAGTCCGTGTTGCCCAGCGACAGCCCCAAAACATCACTGCTCTAGAGGAGATCTGCATGGAGGAATGGGCCAAAATACCAGCAACAGTGTGTGAAAACCTTGTGAAGACTTACAGAAAACGTTTGACCTGTGTCATTGCCAACAAAGGGTATATAACAAAGTATTGAGAAACTTTTGTTATTGACCAAATACTTATTATCCACCATAATTTGCAAATAAATTCATAAAAAATCCTACAATGTGATTTTCTGGAATTTTTTTATTCTCATTTTGTCTGTCATAGTTGACGTGTACCTATGATGAAAATTACAGGCCTCTCTCATCTTTTTAAGTGGGAGAACTTGCACAATTGGTGGCTGACTAAATACTTTTTCCCCCCACTGTATATATAAATGTGGGGGTGGGGTGGGGGGGGGGGGGGTAGAAGGATTACTTTTATACTATTCCAGGTATTCCTTAAAGAGGTAGGGTTTCAAGTGTCTCCAGAAGGTGGTCAGTGACGCTGCTGTCCTGGCGTTGTGGGGGAGCTTGTTCCACCATTGGGGTGCCAGAGCAGCGAACAGTTTTGACTGGGCTGAGTGGGAACTGTGCTTCCGCAGAGGTAGGGGGACCAGCAGGCCAGAGGTGGAAGAACGCAATGCCCTCATTTGGGTGTAGGGACTGATCAGAGCCTGAAGGTAAGGAGGTGCCGTTCCCCTCACAGCTCCGTAGGCAAGCACCATGGTCTTGTAGCAGATGCGAGCTTCAACTGGAAGCCAGTGGAGTGTGCGGAGGAGCGGGGTGACGTGAGAGAACTTGGGAAGGTTGAACACCAGACGGGCTGCAGCGTTCTGGATGAGTTGTAAGGGTTTAATGGCACAGGCAGTGAGCCCAGCCAACAGCGAGTTGCAGTAATCCAGACGGGAGATGACAGGTGCCTGGATTAGGACCTGTGCCGCTTCCTGTGTAAGGTAAGGTCGTACTCTGCGAATGTTGTAGAACATGAACCTACAGGATTGGGTCACCGCTTTGATGTTAGTGGAGAACGACAGGGTGTTGTCCAGGGTCACGCTAAGGTTCTTTATACTCTGGGAGGAGGACACAACGGAGTTGTCAACCGTGATGGCGAGATCATGGAGCTGGCAGTCCTTCCTCGGGAGGAAGAGCAGATCCGTCTTGCTGAGGTTCAGCTTGAGGTGGTGATCCGACATCCACACTGATATGTCTGCCAGACATGCAGAGATGCGATTCACCACCTGGTTATCAGAAGGGGGAAAGGAGAAGATTAATTGTGTGTCGTCTGCGTAGCCATGATAGGAGAGACCATGTGAGGATATGACAGAGCCAAGTGACTTGGTGTATAGAGAGAATAGGAGAGGGCCTAGAACTGAGCTCTGGGGGACACCAGTGGTGAGAGCACGTGGTGCGGAGACAGATTCTCGCCACGCCACCTGGTAGGAGCAACCTGTCAGGTAGGACGCAATCCAAGAGTGAGCCACGCTGGAGATGCCCAACTCGGAGTGGGTGGAGAGGAGGATCTGATGGTTCACAGTATCAAAGGCAGCAGATAGGTCTAGAAGGATGAGAGCAGAGGAGCGAGAGTTAGCTTTAGCAGTGCAGAGAGCCTCCGTGACACAGAGAAGAGCAGTCTCAGTTGAATGACCAGTCTTGAAACCTGACTGGTTCGGAGAGATAGCAGGAGAGTTGGCTATAGACGGCACGCTCAAGAGTTTTGGAGAGAAAATAAAGAAGGGATACTGGTCTGTAAATCCCGAGTGGCGCAGTGGTCTAAGGCACTGCATTGCAGTGTTAGCTGTGCCACTAGACATCCTGGTTTGAATCCAGGCTCTGTCGTAGCCGGCCGCGACCGGGAGACCCGTGGTGTGTCGTCCAAGGTAGTGGAGGGTATGGCCGGCAGGGATGTAGCTCAGTTGGTAGAGCATGGTGTTTGCAACGCCAGGGTTGTGGGTTCGATTCCCAAAGGGGGCCAGTATGAAAAAAATTATAATATACAATTTAAAAAATATTAATGTATGCACTCACTAACTGTAAGTCGCTCTGGATAAGAGCGTCTGCTAAATGACTAAAATGTAGTTGTTGGGATCGAGTGTAGGTTTTTTGAGGAGGGGTGCAACTCTCGCTTTCTTGAAGATGGAAGGGACATAGCCAGCGGACAAGGATGAGTTGATGAGCGAGGTGAGGTAAGGGAGAAGGAGGGGATAGGGTCAAGCGGGCAGGTTGTTGGGCGGCCGGCCGTCACAAGTCGCAAGATTTCATCTGGAGAGAGAGGGGAGAAAGAAGTCAAAGCATAGGGTAAGGCAGTGTGAGCAGGACCAGCGGTGTCATTTGACTTAATAAATGAGGATCGGATGTCGTCAACCTTCTTTTCAAAATGGTTGACAAAGTCATTCACAGAGAGGGCGGGGATTCAGCAGGGAGGAGAAGGTGGCAAAGAGCTTCCTAGGGCTTTTTTTATTTATTTTACCTTTATTTAACTAGGCAAGTCAGTCAAGAACAAATTCTTATTTTCAATGACGGCCTACCCCAGCCAAACCCGGACGACGTGCACCGCCCTATGGGACTCCCAATCACAGACGGATTGTGACACAGCCTGGAATTGAACCAGGGTCTGTATTGACGCCTCTAGCACTGAGATGCAGTGCCTTAGACCACTGTGCCACTCGGGTTAGAGGCAGATGCTTGAAATTTAGAGCGGTAGAAAGTGGCTTTAGCAGCAGAAACGGAGGAAGAGAATGTAGAGAGGAGGGAGTGGAAAGATGACAGGTCCGCAGGGAGTCTAGTTTTCCTCCATTTCCGCTCGGCTGCCCGGAGCCCTGTTCTGTGAGCTCGCAATGAATCGTCAAGCCACGGAGCAGGAGGGGAGGACCGAGCCGGCCGGGAGGATAGGGGACATAGAGAGTCAAAAGATTCAGAGAGGGAGGAGAGGAGGGTTGAGGATGCAGAATCAGGAGATTGGAGGGAGAAGGATTTAGCAGAGGGAAGAGATGATAGGATGGAAGAGGAGAGAGTAGCGGGCACATTACCAGATGGGAGAGATGAGGATTCCTGTGCCACCACCGCGCTGACCAGATGCTCTCGGGGTATGCGAGAACACATGATCAGACGAGGAAAGAGCAGTAGGAGCAGCAGTGTAATCCATGTTTCCGTCAGCGCCAAGAAGTCGAGGGACTGGAGGGTGGCATAGGCTGAGATGAACTCTGCCTTGTTGGCTGCAGAACGGCAGTTCCAGAGGCTTCCCGAGACCTGGAACTCCACGTGGGTCGTGCGCGCAGGGACCACCAGATTAGAGTGGCAGCAGCCTCACCGTGTGAAGCGTTTGGATGGCCTGTGTGGAGAGGAGAGAACAGGGATAGACAGACACATAGTTGACAGGCTACAGAAAAGGCTACAATAATGCAAAGGAGATCGGAATGAAATTAACTAAGCATATGGGAAAGCGAGAGAGTGGGGCCTCCCTCACGTTTCACTGAAACACTCAAATATAACTCTACCAACTTCCACTTTAGATTAATAGACTTTAGTTAGTGTCTGGTCTATTAGCGATGTTACCAAACAGACTAGTTCTGTCTCTTACCTCAAATTAGTGTCTGGTCTATTAGCGATGTTACCAAACAGACTAGTTCTGTCTCTTACCTCAAATTAGTGTCTGGTCTATTAGCGATGTTACCAAACAGACTAGTTCTGTCTCTTACCTCAAATTAGTGTCTGGTCTATTAGCGATGTTACCAAACAGACTAGTTCTGTCTCTTACCTCTAGTTAGTGTCTGGTCTATTAGCGATGTTACCAAACAGACTAGTTCTGTCTCTTACCTCTAGTTAGTGTCTGGTCTATTAGCGATGTTACCAAACAGACTAGTTCTGTCTCTTACCTCTAGTTAGTGTCTGGTCTATTAGCGATGTTACCAAACAGACTAGTTCTGTCTCTTACCTCTAGTTAGTGTCTGGTCTATTAGCGATGTTACCAAACAGACTAGTTCTGTCTCTTGCCTCTAGTTAGTGTCTGGTCTGTTAGCGATGTTACCAAACAGACTAGTTCTGTCTCTTACCTCTAGTTAGTATATATACTGAGATCATGTGACACTTAGATTGCACACAGGTGGACTTTATTTAACTAATTATGTGACTTCTGAAGGTAATTGGTTGCACCAGATCGTATTTTGGGGCTTCATAGCAAAGGGGGTGAATACATATGCACGCACCACTTTTCCGTTATTAATTTTTTTGAATTTTTTGAAACAACTTATTTTTTTCATTTCACTTCACCAATTTGGAATATTTTGTGTATGTCCATTACATGAAATCCAAATAAAAATCAATTTAAATTACAGGTTGTAATGCAACAAAATAGGAAAAACGCCAAGGGGGATGAATACTTTTGCAAGGCACTGTATGTATTTTTGTCTGACAAGACCATCCAACACTGAATGAGAGCACATATCTATAAATGTAATCCCTTTTGCAGTAAATTATTTTTTCACAACCATACATTTCATAAATGTGAGACATTAGAAAAAAAAATTGTTGTGTTTTGTTCTACCTCGGGTAGGGGTTTCTCAAAAACGAAATACCTAGCCTAATAGATATGAACAAGACGAAGGATCTCTATGGCTGGTTCTACAGTATGAGCATTCAAAACCACTGTTGAATTTACAATAGAAAATAAGTGCTTTTACAATTATAGCTTTTATAACGATCCTATGGTCACACTTTATTTGGATAGTCCGGTTAGGGTTAGGTTTAGAATAAGAGTAAGGGTCAGGGTTAAGGTCACGGTTAGGGCTAGGGTAAGAGATAAGGTTATGGTTTGGGTTAGAGCTAGGGTTAGGGTTTGTAGATAGTTGAAATGTTACTGATAGTCTGTAGAGCATCTACAGATGGACTATCCAAATATATGTTAAAACGTCTGCAAAATAGCAGATATCTGTATTGTACTAATTCTAGATCTATACTACATCTCTTCACAATCCTGCATTCTGAGTTTTATCAGTTATATCACACCTTTACGCCATCTGCACTCAAACCCAGCCTATAGTACTCCTCCTAAAGTAAGCTGGGTATACTGAGAAATCTCTCTCAGAGAGTCTGATCTGTTACACACAGGGCTGCAGACTAGTGAATGATAATTAATGATATGCTTTACAGGGCCCAGGCTGAGCATGCTGGGCAGCTGAGAGCAGCTCGCAGGGCTTCAATTTATCAACAGTGACAGGGCATTTATCTGGCCAGCTTTACTGGAGATCCTGTTTCTCTTTGACATGACCAAACAAGGAGGGCAAAGGAGCATTGATAAAACCATGGGTTTACTGGTAGCCTTGATACCCACCCTATATGGCCCTGTAGGACATGCTTCAATCTATGTGTTAAGAGCTAAGAGTATATAGCCCAATATGGAATACATACTGTAGGGTACAGTAGGCTTCAGTACAAAGCTGATTTGCTTCAGTGAAAGGGCATGCTCAGTTTTACATGCACCTCCAGGGTCCCATCTATCATAAAGGGCAAGCCTGTATTTACTTTGTGTGCAAAAAGATAATGGAAAAATGCATTACCTTGATGATATAGGCAATTGGCTAGAATGGAATTTTCAAAAGCTTAACATACAGTTGAAGTCGGAACCTTAGCCAAATACATTTAAACTCAGTTTTTCACAATTCCTGACATTTAATCCTAGTAAGAATTCCCTGTCTTAGGTCAGTTAGGATCACCACTTTATTTTAAGAATGTGAAATGTCAGAATAATAGTAGAGAGAATGATTTATTTCAGCTTTTATTTCTTTCATCACATTCCCAGAGGGTCAGACATTTACATACACTCAATTAGTATTTGGTAGCATTGCCGTTAAATTGTTTAACTTGGGTCAAACATTTCGGGTAGCCTTCAACACGCTTCCCACAATAACTTGGGTGAATTTTGGCCCATTCCTCCTGACAGAGCTGGTGTAACTGAGTCAGGTTTGTTCTGCCCACAAATTGAGGTCAGGTCTTTGTGATGGCCACTCCAATACCTTGACTTTGTTGTCCTTAAGCCATTTTGCCACAACTTTGGAAGTATGCTTGTGGTCATTGTCCATTTGCAAGACCCATTTGCGACCAATATATCCACATAATTTCCTTCCTCATGATGCCATCTATTTTGTGAAGTGCACCAGTACCTCTTGCAGCAAAGCACCCCCACAGCATGATGCTTCCACCCCTGTGCTTCATGGTTGGAATGGTGTTCTTCAGCTTGCAAGCCTTACCTTTTTTCCTCCAAACATAACGATGGTCATTATGGCCAACAGTTCTATTTTTGTTTCATCAGACCAGAGGACATTTCTCCAAAAAGTAAGATCTTTGTCCCCATGTGCAGTTGCAAACCATAGTCTGGCTTTTTTATGGCGGTTTTGGAGCAGTGGCTTCTTCCTTGCTGAGCGGCATTTCAGGTTATGTCGATATAGGATTTGTTTTACTGTGGTTATAGATACTTTTGTACCTGTTTCCTCCAGCATCTTCACAAGGTCCTTTGCTGTTGTTCTGGGATTAACTTGCACTTTTCGCACCAAAGTACGTTCATCTCTAGGAGACAGAACGTGTCTCCTTCCTGAGCGGTATGACGGCTGCGTGGTCCCATGGTGTTTATACTTGCGTACTATTGTTTGTACAGATGAACGTGGTACCTTCAGGTATTTGGAAATTGCTCCCAAGGATGAACCAGACTTGTGGAGGTCTACAATTTTTTTTGAGATCTTGGCTGATTTCTTTTGATGTTCCCATGATGTCAAGCAAAGAGGCACCGAGTTTGAAGGTAGGCCTTGAAATACATCCACAGGTACACCTCCGATTGACTCAAATAATGTAAATTAGCCTATCAGAAGCTTCTAAAGCAATGACATCATTTTCTGGAATTTTCCATGCTGTTTAAAGGCACAGTCAACTTAGTGTATGTAAACTTCTGACCCACTGGAATTGTGATACAGTGAATTATAAGTGAAATAATCTGTCTGTAAACAACTGTTGGAAAAATTACTTGTGTCATGCACAAAGTAGATGTCCTAAACGACTTGCCAAAACTATAGTTTGTTAACAAGAAATGTGTGTAGTGGTTGAAAAAATGAGTTTTAATGACTCCAACCTAAGTGTATGTAAACTTCCGACTTCAACTGTACATCTTGGAGGCATTGACAGTAAATATGCATGAGCAGGAACGCCTGTTGAGGCACACCATCATGACACGTTGGAGGGCCAATTCTCTCGCCTGTAAATGAGATTCATAAATGTTGCATGCAAATCGATCTAGGCTGCTAGGCTGGTTAGTGCATTTTCATGTATGGCGAATCTGTATAGTGCATACATGAATAAAAATGCATATATTCCATGTTTTGCATTGTATAATTGTTTTCATACATTGCACATTATGTGAATAGTAAACAACTTCATGGGATGGTTCTTCTCCTTGAGTTGTGTCTATATACTGCTCTTTACATCCTGCAAACAAAGCAAAATGATACTCACACCAGCCAAGTCACACCAGATACACTTCAGTATTCAACGTTGTCCAGGTCCCCAGGACGTTGGGAGATGCCTTCAATACCGTCCACTAGGGGCAACGTGAGTGCCTAGTAGGCTTGCGGCTTGCTAGGGTGTTATGGATGGGGATAGAGAAAGGGCTTAAACCGCGAGCTACGGCCAGACAGAATAACTGGAATTAATGCCTAAACTTAACCGTCAAGTGTTTTATGTTTTAACCCTATCCCAAACCTTATCCCTTACCTCAGTGGTCACCAACCGGTCGACCGGGATCTACTAGTCGATCTCCAAGGCATTCCTAGTTGGTCACCAAACAACGATAAAGCAATAGACTTTCTAAACCCAGAGGCGCAACATCGCGAGACATCCGGGAACGCTTGCCAAACTCCGGGAACGCTTGCCAAACAGACCAAACAAACCAGGCCGGGGTTTGGGAATTGAGATGTCAATGAGAGAAAGTTCTTCCTTAGTTGTTAATTTTGGCAAAATCTAAAGGCACAACCTATGTTCGAACCAATGTCTTAAGTAGTTGAACATGTTGTTACTCCAACCTCGTAAAAGTTACAAACCGACACCTTTTCATTTTCATCAAAAACAACTGCCGAACTGCACATGCGCAGTTCGGCACGAGACGACCGTTATACTCAATGACGTGTTTCTGCGCATGAGCTTAACTAGCCAACGTCACCATGACATCGCCTACAAGTGTGATCTTAATTTCTATTGGAGAAGCAGTTTCTGCCTATCTTCATACTGTACTGTCTTTTTTATTCGTTTTGCACTGTTGGCGGTAGGTGCACTTGATTCAGCAGCCCTAGCACCGGGAAGGCAAAGTGTTCTCATTTTGAACCATTTCATGTGTCTGAAGTTAGAACTCCGCCTACCCGGCAGGCCCAGAGAGCAAATCAAGTGCACCTATAGGCCTACCGCTGGCCAATCAGATAGCTCAGGTCACCGTTACTGCACAGTTTCCTTGAGCCATAGACTAAAAAGAAGCCTCGAACTCACAGCAAAGTTGATCATTTGAGATTTCAAAACGTTTAAAACCATGACTAGAGAGAGACTCAACAAATAAAGCAAAGAGCTGCTATTTTTATGAGTAAGTTCATGTTTAAGTTGTTATTCAGCACTGTCAACACTTTGTTCAGCACTTTTGAAAGCCATAAAATGTGCGTTCTCCCTACTGCCACTCACGCTACAACCAGCACTGCAGCTGCTATGAATGACTATAGCAATGTGTTCCAATAAGCTTGCGTTGTTATTATTAGCAGCTTGTGTCTTTTTTAATATCAAGGAATATTCCATTTTCTCTGGGCATAGGAGTAACAACATGAATTGCTGCATGAGGCAGAAATAATGAAGTGCAACTTGAGTTTTGCCATCAGCTGGAATACTTATTATTCTCACTCAGCTGTACCTCACAAGTAATATAACAAATTATATATTATCAGTGTGATCATATACCTACAATTTTAAAATATAATTTCAAAATGGTCTGAGAAGAACAACATTGGCAGGGCAATTCTAGCCAATATGCAGTGATGACGTATTGGGCCTATAGCCTACTGTACAAACCTCATTACTACAGAACTGTTTTTAATTGGTTAATGTTGCATAGGCTTACGTTTTTAAGTCATGTTTTAAAAAATCTAAGTGGTAGATCTCGGCTTGCATTTTGACTCAGAAAGGGATCTTGACTCAGAAAAGGTTGGTGACTACTGCCTTACCTTAACCAGTCAGAATTAAATGCATTATTAATGGCTAAACTTAAAGGAACGTTCCACAGATTGTCTCCATGACTCCACAGCAAGTTGTTAGTGGCCCTAGTTATCCAAATTGCCCGAAATAAATTGAGCAAATAAGCAATAAAATAGCCTTTCATTTAACCAGGAAGTAATTTGTTAGGCCCCTGGATCAAGCTTTATTTATATATATATATATATAGTGCATTAGGAAAGTATTTAGACCCCTTGACTTTTTCAAAATGTTCTTACGTTACAGCCTTATTCTAAAATTGATTAAATTGTTTTTTTCGCCTCATCAATCTACACACAATACAGGTTTTTAGAAATGTTTGCTAATTTGTTAAAAATAAAAAACTGAAAAATGATATTTACATAAGTATTCAGACCCTTTACTCAGTACTTTGTTGAAGCATCTTTGGCAGCAATTACAGCTTTGAGTCTTCTTCGGTATGACGCTACAAGCTTGGCATACCTGTATTTGGGGAGTTCATCCCATTCTTCTCTGCAGATCCTCTCAAGCTCTGTCAGGTTGGATTGGTCTCTCCAGAGATGTTCGATCAGGTTCAAGTCCGGGCTCTGGCTGGGCCACTCAAGGACATTCAGAGACTTGTCCTGAAGCCACTCCTGTGTTGTTTTGGCTGTGTGTTTAGGGTTGTTGTCCTGTTGGAAGGTGAACCTTCGCACCAGTCTGAGGTCCTGAGCACTCTGGAGCAGGTTTTCATCAAGAATCTCTCTGTACTTTGCTCCGTTCATCTTTTCCTCGATCCTGACTAGTCTCCCAGTCCCTGCCACTGAAAAACATCCCTGTAGCATGATGCTGCCACCACCATGCTTCACCGTAGGGATAGTGCCTGGTTCCCTTCAGACGTGACGCTTGGCATTCAGGCCAAAGACTTCAATCTTGGTTTCATCAGACCAGAGAATCTTGTCTCTCATGGTCTAAGAGTCCTTTAGGTGCCTTTTGGCAAACTCCAAGCGGGCTGTCATGTGCATTTTACTGAAGAGTGGCTTTCATCTGACCAATCTACCATAAAGGTCTGATTGATGGAGTGCTGCAGAGATGGTTGTCCGTCTGGAAGGTTCTCCCATCGCCACAGAGGAACTCTGGAGCTCTGTCAGAGTGACCATCGGGTTCTTGGTCACCTTCCTGACCAAGGCCCTTGTCCCCTGACTGCTCAGTTCTAGGAAGCTCTAGGAAGAGTCTTGGTGGTTCCAAACTTCTTCCATTTAAGAATGATGGAGGCCACTGTGTTCTTGGGGACCTTCAATGCTGCAGAAACGTTTTGGTACCTTTCGCCAGATCTGTGTCTCGACACAATCCTGTCTCGGAGCTCTACAAACAATATCTTCGACCTCATGGCTTGGTTTTTGCTCTGACATGCATTGTCAACTGTGGGACCTTATATAGACAGGTGTGTACCTTTCCAAATCATGTCAAATCAATTGAATTTACCACAGGTGGTCTCCAATCAAGTTGTAGAAACATCTCAAGGATGATCAATGGAAACAGGATGCACCTGAGCTCAATTTCGAGTCTCAAAGCAAAGGGTCTGAACACTTATGTAAATAAGGTATTTCAGTTATTTATTTATGTTACTTGCAAAAATGTCTAATAACCTGTTTTCACTTTGTCATTATGGGGTATTGTGTGTAGATTGATGAATAATTGTTTTATTTAATCCATTTTAGAATAAGGCTGTAACGTAAGACAATTTTGCAAAAAGGAAGGGGTCTGAATACTTTCCGAATGCGCTGTATATATACTGAACAAAAATATAAAGGCAACATGCAACAATTTCAAAGATGTTACTGAGTTACAGTTCATATAAGGAAATCAGTCAATTGAAATAAATAAAATAACTGAATAAATAACTTAAATAATTAAATAACTTAAATACCTTATTTACATAAGTATTCAGACACTTTGCTTTGAGACTCAAAATAAATAAATTAGGCCCCAATCCATGGATTTCAAATGACTGGGAATACAGATATGCATCTGTTGGTCACAGATACCTTTAAAAACAATGGGCTTCACAATGGGCTCAGGATCTCATCACAGTATCTCTGTGCATTTAAATGTACATTGTTAAAATGCAATTGTGTTCGTTGCTTGCCCATACCATAACCCCACCGCCACCATGTGGCACTCTGTTAACAACGTTGAAATCAGCAAACCGCGACACCATACATTTGGTCTGCGGTTGTGAGGCCGGTTGGACGTTCTGCCAAATTCTCTAATGGTAGAGAAATGAACATTCAATTCTCTGTCAACATCTCTGGTTGACATTACTGAAGTCAGCATGCCAATTACACGCTTCCTCAACTTGAGACATCTGTGGCATTGTGTTGTGTGACAAAACTGCACATTTTAGAGTGGCGTATGGAACATTTTGGGGATCTTTTATTTCAGCACATGAAACCAACACTTTACATGTTGCGTTTATATTTTTGTTCAGTGTATATTTGGAGCTCAGTCTGGGTCTCAATTTACTGTTGAGAGTTAGAACAGTAAAATACACAAGGTGCAATTTTGAAATTTGTTTGTGCATCAGCAGTTTTTCTCTTGTTATGTCAGTCACTCAATTAGCCCGGTCAGACTTTAGATTGGTAAATTAGGCTAGCTATCTAGACTTGTAGTAATCATGGTCTAATGACTTACTGAGGCGCCCCCATTGATCATCAGATATCATATTAAAAACTGCAAACATTGGTCTCCACCCTATGACAAAATGTGTAGAATTGCAAGACATTAGATGTAAAACTGCTAATTTTGCTCTCTGCCCCATGGCAAAATTAGGACAATTGTATGAAATGTGTTATAAAATTGCTAAATCTTTTCTCCGCCCCATGGCATTTTTTTATTTTTTGAATTGCAGCAAACTTGCTTTAAAACTGCAACATTTAACCTACGCCCCATGGCAAACGTGTAGAATTGCAGGAAATGTTTTGCTTGTAAGGTGGGGGGCCAAACATTTTTTTTATCTTAGGGCCCCCAAAAGGCTAGGGCCTGGTCTGACTGCATGGAGCCACTGCAGCCCCTCATGATGGGTTCTCATTTGTTGTTGTACATGTGTCAGAATGATGAGATTACTACAGCTTCCATGAAACTTTGCATCTGGAAGACAGGTATGGGGAGGAGCGTCTAAGTTAGATGGGTGTTAGGTGGCACAACCTCTTGATCTAAACATATCAGGCAGAACCTGAAGTCGATATAGTAACGATACCCAACCACAATGCACAAAACAGCACTATATGAAAGTATGCCGATATAAAAACATTATCTAGCAGGCGCAAAACACTTACTCTGTCTCTTGTCATCTGTCCTCTTGGGCCCGCTGGTTTAGGCTGTCTTCGCCAGCCTTCTGTGCCCAGTCCCACTCGTTACAACAAACAATCTGTCTCTTTAGCCATTTACGTCTGGACAGTTTCCACTCAGTGTTGCGGGAGCCTCCCCAGCTTTGTTTGTTTTTGTTTGTTTACTCGTGGATTTGCGACAAAATGCGGACTACTTTCACTCGGGATGAGCTGCTGAATATTAGGAACACATTACCAACTGGTTTGTGAACCAAAATTCGGTCCTCATGCACCAACATATTGCGAAAGGACAATCCACGACTATGAGTTGGTCTACTAGCCAGGAATGTGGAGGTGTACAGCAGAGGAAAAGGCAGAGGTGCGCCAGGGCACTCTCCAACATTTTAAAATTTCTAGTCGCTCTTATCCAGAGCGACTTACAGTTAGTGAGTGCATACATTGTTTTATATTTTTTTACTGGTCCCCCGTGGGAAATGAACCCACAACCCTGGCGTTGCAAACGCCATGCTCTACCAACTGAGCTACACGGGACATGCCTTTTGAGGTAAAAAAAAAATCAGAACGTTTCTTTAACTGTCGAGTTTAGATGTTTTAGTCATGTAGTGTATGTTATTCTTGTCCTCTAAACTCCTAGTATTTGGACTATTGAAGAGAGACTGTGAGATCTTGTTGCTTACACACCATAGTTAATTCTGCGGTAAATGGTCTCTAGGAAATTCCATGAGCCTTTGTATGAACGATATTGAAATTCACAAAATCTGCACCACTCAATCCACGAGCAGCCCTTACTTCCTCCTCACTCTTCAATCCCAGCAAGTATTGATCCACCAAATTACTTCTCAAGGTCAGTACTCTGGGCAAAGCAGTGTTGTCAGAGATAAGACGGTAAAGCAGGCAGGCAGGCAGACAGGAAGGCACGCACCAGTCTCCACAGTAGCTGTCTGGGGCTGGGGCTGGTTTGCATGGCTAGGTGCATGGTGGTGCAGTCTCTGTATAAGTCTCTCTGATCTAAACCAACCATGCAGAGTCCAGGTTAACTACAGTGGCTGGTCAGGCACAAACAGAAACCTTGGGCTGCTCCTACTATGACACCTGTGCATGGTGACACTGTACACAATTCGACCATAGCCTTTACATACAAGGTTGACCAAGTGCACAACATACACACAAACAAACACCAACAAGCATGGACAACCACACTTTCAGACACATACACAACTGCACATATCGATTGGAACTGGCTCACGGCACCTACTCATGGTGCAATGTTCCCATCATGTCAGGATGGCACTACATTGTGTGAAAAGGAAGCTACAGTAAACGTGATTATCGTTGCTAGATTGGAGAGACCCTTGGTATTTAACTTTAGTGTCAAATAAAGTGTTAGACTCGCTAAGAGGTCAGCGATGCACATAATATCTAATGACTAAACCACCAGCAAAGTCATAAAAATGTGTCACTGGAGTGGCACTCCACTTTAAGTCATGATGAGGCGAGAGTCTACAACTCCTATGACTCATGACCAGCAGCACCCTGGTGAGCCAATGACGGCAAATTACTCTGACATGTATTTATCCAGATGCCTCATCCTGAATTAAAATTCTAATCTCTCTCTCTCTTTCCACTGTAGGACAGGGGCATTACAAACCCTGGGTGTTACACAGCTTAAAGGAGGAAGACGGGGGGAATAATATGGTAGTAAAGCATTAGGTCACTTGTAGGTATTTAACTCGTCCCTTCCACAATGAGTTCAAGAAAAGCTCTTCCGGTATAATTATGATCAGATATGGCCCCATGTTCCACTAGTCATTAAAAAACACTCAAATGTAGATTTATTGCATAGAAATAGTAACTATGAAGAAAAGGAAACAGCATGAAAGAATGCAGGTGGAATTATAGTGGTTGTGAATGGAGACCTGAAACACTGTTATTGCATAGGTGTTACGTGGTGCTGTGAGCCGAGGTGCTGTGAGCTGTAGTCATAATGAAAGAGCTGTCTACCCAGCGGTGATGGTCCCCCGCTCTGCCTCTGCTTGCTGCTAATGGACAGTGGAAAAGACTGATTAGTCACTGAAAGCTAATCAGGCACAGCGTTCGGCCATTAAACAAGACTACATGGAGAATCCACTGACTGGCACAAATATCCAAGGCTTTTGGTGAGTCCAAATACTAGGAGTTTAGAGGACAAGAATAACATACACTACATGACTAAAAGTATGTGGACACCTGCTTGTCGAACATCTCATTCCAAAATCAGGGCATTAATATGGAGTTGGGCCCCCCTTTGCTGCTATAACAGCCACTTCTCTTCTGGGAAGGCTTGCCACTAGATGTTGGAACATTGCTGTGGGCACTTGCAAATTACTAATTGTATTTGCCACATGCGCCGAAAACAACAGGTGTAGACATTACAGTGAAATGCTTACTTACAATGCAAATAGTCCAGGTAGCCATGATTAGCTGTTCAGGAGTCTTATGGCTTGGGGATAGAAGCTGTTAAGAAGCCTTTTGGACCTAGACTTGGCGCTCCGGTACCGCTTGCCGTGCGGTAGCAGAGAGAACAGTCTATGACTAGGGTGGCTGGAGTCTTTGACAATTTGTAGGGCCTTCCTCTGACACCGCCTTGTATAGAGGTCCTGGATGGCAGGAAGCTTGGCCCCAGTGATGTTCTGGGCCGTACGCACTACCCTCTGTAGTGTCTTGTGGTCGGAGGCCGAGCAGTTGCCGGTGATGCAACCAGTCAGGATGCTCTCGATGGTTCAGCTGTATAACTTTTTGAGGATCTGAGGACCCATGCCAAATCTTTTCAGTCTCCTGAGGGGGAATAGGCTTTGTCGTGCCCTCTTCACGACTGTCTTGGTGTGTTTGGACCATGATAGTTTGTTGGTGATGTGGACACCAAGAAACTTGAAGCTCTCAACCTGTTCCACTACAGCCCCGTCGATGAGAATGGGGGTGTGCTCAGTCCTTTTTTCCCCCCCTGTAGTCCACAATCATCTCCTTTGTCTTGATCACGTTGAGGGAGAGGTTGTTATCCTGGCACCACACAGCCAGGTCTCTGACCTCCTCCCTATAGGCTGTCTCATCGTTGTCGGTGATCAGGCCTACCACTGTTGTGTCGTCGGCAAAGTTAATGATGGTGTTGGAGTCGTGCCTGGCCATGCAGTCATGGGTCAACAGGGAGTACAGGAGGGGACTGAGCATGCACCCCTGAGGGCCCCCATGTTGAGGATCAGCGTGGCAGATGTGTTGTTACCTACGCTTTAGGCAGGTTGCAGAAGCAGCAGGAAGAGAAATCCTTCCACAGAAGCATAGCCGTGGGAAGTAGGGGTACTGAGGGTGCTGCAGCACCCCCTGATAAAAAAGAATATAAAAAAAGTAATGTAATATATTATATATAAAAAAAAGTGCACTAGGCCTTTATTACTCCTGTATGAGCAGAGAAAAATACCACCCCCAATCTTCCCATGGCCATGCTCAGAAGCCTCCCAGTCGGGTGACTGCCAGTCTACCTCCATCTCATCGAAGAGGGGACACTCCAATTTAGAAAGCGTCCCTATGATGTGTGTGAAGCTGGGTTGTGAGGCAGCAGTATTTTCAACACCTCTTTGTGTGTTTTTGGTGACTCCAACAGCCCTGCTATGGAGACAGTAGACTGTGACTCAGAGCGCTGGTCTGTCTGACTGACTGACTCTTTAATCTCAGTGGTAGGAGGAGGATGATGAGGAGGAGGGTGAGGATGTGCTGCTGCCAGTTGAGCTTTCTTCATCTTCTCCTCCCCTCTCCTGTCCTCTTCTCCTCCTGGCTTCAAAGCCGTGTGCCAGGCTGTGCTGTGCCTCTATCTTCAGACTCACACCAACCGCTGCTTTTAGGTCAGACAGAACATCCCAGCCTCTGTCCTCATCCAGGGGTCACCAGCCTCTCCTGTACAGGGGTTAAAAATAACCCAAGCATGCATTGCTTTATGAAGATGACAGGACGTGATAGTAAATAAAGTGATCTAAAGGAAAATGAAGTGCAGAAATGGAAAAACAATACATTCTTGCAAGAAATATTGATAGCACTTTATAATAACTCCACGTCATAAAGCATTTATAATGGGTGTGTAAATAGTTTATTCATCATGTATTAATCATTACTCCCACATTTGTAAATGTTAATAACCTAGTTATTCACACATTTATAAACAACTTTTAACATATTTAATAATGATTAATAAGTTAATTCATAAGATGTTTAATATAGGTCCTTATAAACCATTTAGTAACCATTAGTTAAGTATTTTTGTCTGGCCTCATCTAAAGTGATATTTATACTTTATAAATGCTTTATAAATATTTTCAGTGACCAGTGTAATTTCTCACGAAAAGATGGACATTCCAAAAGTACCTGATGTTCCTTAAGGTCTCAAAATGGCCTCTAAAACATATAAATGGTTAACAAACATTTCCCTTAAAAACACATTACAGGCTACGTAGACAGGCTCCTGGATCTCCTCTTCAACAAGGTCCCCCTTGATCCAGCGACATATCAAGATATGTGAACTGTCCATCCCAGGACCCCTGTCTGCCCAGTGTGAGAGGCATGACAAGGAGGAGGCCATAGCTAGATTTGTCTCCCGCTTCAATCTTGGGGGTGACTGAAGCCAAGTGGGTGACTGAAGCCTACTTGATTGAAGCGGGGTACATGGGTCCCCTCCTCTCCCACTCCCCTCCCCATCAATCTCCTTAATTGGTTGCATTTCCTAATGCCTAAATAATTTGCTTTTACATGATATGATATAACATTTTGTTACTTTGTACTGTTTCTTTCAAGCATTCAAATGGGAGATGAGTGTTAGAAATTGTACGAATCAATGGGTCCTGTACACTGTGGGGCAGCCAGGTCAAATGATGTCTCGCCATTATTTCTCACCTTTATTTCTCACGAGTGTTCATGTTTATCAATATTTCGGCTATGCTGGCCTATTGTAAATTATAATATAAATGTCTGCTCAATACATACAATACTGAAAATATTGACATTTATAATGCTAATACAGAGGGACCAATAAATTGTCCAGTAACCTTATTGTATAATGTTTTCATGTACATTTCCTTATGTCTAAGCTTCTAAGGTGGCTCAGGCTATGCTAATTATGTGAAGAAGAGTATCAGTAAACTGTATTCTGTAATTAGTTACAAAACAACAGAAATGCAATTGTGTATTGCTACTGTTTGTCGGATTTCCAACAGTCCATGATCAGCTCTGTTAACCATAAGAGCATTTTGCAGAGAAAATGGGTTGAGGCATACTATTTAGCCTCAGAATTACATGGCCCATTGTGTACCTTGTTACCTGGCAACGACCACAAGGGCGTTTCAAAAAGCTGTCAGTCAAGACGAGCTCATGAATATAAGCACCTCGCCCACTCTGCCTGTTCTTTCAGGCTTCCTGATAGTTAGAGATGAGAGAAAAGGTTAATAAAAATCAATTCTGAGCATTTTAATAGCATCAAAATATTTTGGATGCTGTTTTGGTCATTCAAAGGCTATTTCTACTTGGGAAATAGGATAACTGACAGATTTTTATGGGGATTTTTAAAATTATGCTAATTACATTTCTGCAGGGGCGCTTACATCGACCTTATGGGGCTAATGGGTTAAATGAGTAGTGAATTGAATTTCCTTTTATTTATTGTTCTGCATTGATATAGTGATCTACTCATTCTACAATGTGCTTTCTGGTGTTTTTGAAGTACTGAATTTGAAATATGCTAGATTTGGTCGTGCACTTGGCGTACACATCACTGACCAACTGAAATGGTCCAGCCACGCAGACAATGTGGTGAAGAAGGCACAACAGAGCCTGGCTGAAGACATTTGGCTTGGCACCTAAAACCCTCACAAACTTTTACAGATGCACAATTGAGAGCATAATGTCAGGCTGTATCACCGCCTGGTATGGCAACTGCACCGCCCGCAACCGCAGGGCTCTCCAGAGGGTGGTGCGGTCTGCCGAACGCATTACCGGGGGCAAACTACCCGCCCTCCAAGACACCTACAGCACCCGATGTCACAGGAAGGCCAAAAAGATCATCAAGGACATCAACCACCTGGGCCACTGCCTGTTCACCCCGCTATCATCCAGAAGGCGAGGTCAGTATAGGTGCATCAAAGCTGGGACGAGAGAATGAAAAACAGCTTCTATCTCAAGGCCATCAGACTGTTACTAGCACATTAGAGGCTGCTGCTGCCTATTGAAATCACTGGCCACTTTAAGAAATGGAACACTAGCCACTTTAATAATGTTTACATATCTTGCACTACTCATCTCATATGTATATACTGTATTCTATTCTATAATATTCTACTGTATCTTAGTCCATGCCGCTCTGTCATTGCTTGTCCATATATGTATAAATGCTTAAATTCCATTCCTTACTAGATTTGTGTGTATTGGGTATATGTTGTGAAATTGTTAGTTATTACTTGTTAGATATTACTGCACATTTCACTACACCCGCAATAACATCTGCTAAACACGTGTATGGGACAAATAAAATGTGATTTTATTTGATTTTATTAGCTTCCTGGTAAGACCCATCGAATGTTCTCCCCAATTGATAAAGCACTGCACACGCGTGACATGCTCGTAATTTTCGGTGCAGCCTGTCCATCCGAAATGAAAAGCAGCCACTACTGTCGGATGTCTTCATTTTTCATACATTTTACACTATGGCATCCAGTCACAACACAGTGTGCTTTTGCCAGAATTCTGGTAAGTAGCTTGCTAGCTAACAGTCACACCACAGATAAAAGTTGACCAGTATCTTTGGTCGTACATTCTGCTTGAGCTAGCTACTACTAGCTAGCTTACGGTTTGTAAACAAAGCCAAAACATAGACAAAGCAAGGCATAGGCGCACATGTGATGATGGTTTTAAGTATATATATACATTAGTTAAGATGATAAGACGCTACGATTGGTGTTTTACATTTCCGGCTTTATGTGATGTTGCAGAAACCCGGAAGTAAATCCTGCCTCCTGAATCCAAGTGTTTGACACGGGGGGAGGGGACTAGTAATTTTATGATCAAACTTCATCAATGTACCAGCTACAGTAATTTGTTATAGTTGGGTCCCCCTACTTTGAATTGGTTTAATCCAAATACAGTATCATCCTCATTTATAAATCATCCTCATTTACTCAAATGTTTCCTATATTTTGGCAGTTATCTGTAGTTTACTGACTTTGAGTGTCAGAGACCAGAGCTAAACTTTAGCAATGTTTCTAGTTCTCTATAGGATATATTGTATTTGCATTTTAGTGAACTATCGCTTCAACAAATGTGTGATGAACATGAATTAATATATTTGATGATGTGGTTCATCATTAAATATTTTATATTGAAATTGAAATAATTGTAACATTCTGTGCCAGATCCTTATTACTGAACCAAGATTGATATTTCAGAACTATAAGGGTCTATCTGCGATTGCACCCCCCTAAACTTTAGGAATGTCTTAGGATTTTGATACTCTGCACTTTAGGTACCTTTAACTCTTAAATGTAATTCAATGTAATCTAAAATGTAATCTACGTAAACCCCAAAATGAATTTTTTATCATGAGAGGGCCATAAACAATAACTAGTAATGCTGCATACTCCAAGAAAGGTTCAAATCTCACCTTTCTGGTAATTTTATTTATTAATAGCTGAGGTGTAGTCACTTTTGAGGACACAAGCTCAAGTACAGAGTACCAATATGATTTTTTTTTTATGAAATATTTTATATGATGTATTTCCTATTTAACAAAACTGTATGAATAAGGGTTGAAATTACTTATATTTTTTTACAATTTCAAATTTGCTACATATTCTCTAAAGTTCTCTCTTGATCAAAACGTTTCCCCCCATTGCTGTGAACGTCTCACAGAGCTCTTGCTTGGCTTCCTGAACATGTTAGGAACTCACCTTTCATCTCATATTAATATTGTGCGTCTGTGACAAAGAAAGTGTTTTTTGTTGAAAATCTATTAGTTATTTTAGATTACTGGCTATAAATCGATCTCTGAATGTGCTACAGCGACGAAACCACGCTCTCCTGCTGCATTACGGTGTAAGGATTCCAGGCATATGCGTTAGTGGCTGTGATGTAGGGTTCAGCCAGGAGTTGATGGACAGTTGGAAGAGCGAATGAAATGGTAGGAGGGACATCCCAGCTTCAAGTTGTGTCAGATTTCACAACCTGCTTCACACAGGCAGAAGAGACATACTCCTGTGTCCATGAGAATCAAGGCTACTGCTCAATGCAAGCCATTTCGATCTACCAGAACCACGCAGGTTTCCAAAACAGGGGACTTTACATCTAAGAGGTTTTAAGGTGAGGACCTAAATGGGTTATGAAAGAAGAATGAACTACAAAACAGTTCAGTGAACTACAAAACAGTTCTGAGATCTGGGATGTGAAAACTTTGATGCTCGATATCGCACTATGCTTTGCACACATATAACATTATAGTCCCAAGGTCACAGGCTGTTTCTGTTTGTTCTCGTTTCCCCATTGGTTGGAGCTAATGGCTCCCCCAGTCAGCTGATGGGGAAGGAGAAAGGGTTAGGCCATATCATGTAATGATCCATAACACTTCCTCACAACTCTACTAGGGAGAGACTCATTTACATTTTTATTTCTCCCAGCTGTTTGAGATAAATCTGTAATGAGGTACTTCATCTACAATAAACTCCAGGGGCAGAGCCAGAGGCTGCAGGGGAATCTGTCAAATACAGCTACTAATATGTCCAAATGTGAAAATGTTTAGGAGTAACAGGCACTAAAGCCATATGTACACTGTAGCGTAGCCCACTTGTATAACATATACTTTGGTCAAGTAATCCCCAAAGGTTTAGGGTTGTGCACCACATCCCAAAGGAACAGATGAAGACAGCCCCCAGTGTTTTACATTATGAAAGTCAGTGTCTACAACCGCAGTCAACAACAATGTTAACTCCTGGACAAGAGGCAAAGTGACACTACCTACTGAATAAAGAAAAACCTGGGGCCACAATCAATGTGACATCTAGTTGTGGCCAGGTCTCCCTTGTAAAAGAGGTCTTCTGACCTCAACGGCACTTCCTAGATAAAGGTTAAATAAAATCAAAACTCCCATTCTCACCCACTATCTCAAAGGCTGTGACACTGCTGTCGTCCATGCCCTCATTTACAGTTAACTATGATCCCTGCGAAATCGGCCTCTGGAAAGGCCGTCGATTTATCAGAGCATGCTCACCTGTGAAGCTAAGAATATGGACATGACCCAAATCTAAATTATTCAACATTTCCTGAGGGAAATCTACAGAGCAAGTAGTGATAAAAGATATGTGCAATGCTGTCTCTCCTTTTCTTTTTCCTTTCCTGATGTTCACCTGGAGAGGTCTGTGTGGAATGGTTGAGATTTAACACAAAGGACAGCTGACATCCTGCACCTCCTGCTTAAATCCCTAATTGATAGAGCAGGGGATTAGAGAGAGAGAGAGAGAGAGAGAATGTATTAAGGATGTACTCCAATGTTGGTTTTAGCGGATGGCACGCTTGGCCATGTGATTAAACACCTATCTCACACCTGCTGAAAGGGGTAGGCACCATTCATGTAAACTGACAGAAAGAGAACCACGGTACACAATGCAATCTAAAATGAATCATTGATCAGGTAAGGAGGTGGGTGAAATGTCCTTTATCCTCTATTGTAAGGATTTTGTAATAGAAGAAGCTAAAAGCTGGGCTTTTCAAAAGCATTTAAGAGAACGTACAGTATCTTCTCGCACACCATTTATAATAAGGAAGACTTTATACTGTGCCTTATTTCAGTATTGTATATTTAGCCTCCATTGAAAATGTAAGGGCATGTTAGGCCTACAGCACACAAGCTGCATACCAATGTCGACCTCCCCAGCTTCTATGACAGTGTGTTTTATCTGATGTCACTGGGGTGACGCCCATTAACATGTTTAAGGGCTCTATTCAATCAGATCCACTATAGCCGACATCCAAATAGCGTTTGTTTTGGCGGTGTCGGGGCCGGAACTGCGTTAGGGCTGTCAAATCCACAAGCGGCTCCTGGCATCTAAAGCGGACATTGCCATTGGCTGCACGGTGTCGCATTAAGAGAAATCCCATGCAGCCTTGTGTCGTGACGTGACTTTAATATATGACGGTTATTTATCGAATCACCTAACTATGTTTAATTGTCACTCGATTAAATTAATCATGTAACAATTAACTCATTAGGAATTTGGGGCACCACGGAAGAAGTTGTTTAATGAGTTACCATCTCCCGAATTAAACTCTTTGAAGATATATATGTTATATATCGATAACAGTCACTTATCAAATAATTACCTCTTATCAGTCTCATTCTGAACGTTGCATAATCCTTTAACCTGCAAGAACCCTAACCTTATTGATGAATCAGCAATACATAAATTGGCTTAGTTATTAATTTACTAACTAACTAAATAATAACACAATACAAACACACACACACACACACATAGGTTATTGATTACTAACGTCATACAATTAAAACAGGTCCCTTGTGGACTGGACTATGTCACGATCGTCTAAGGAGGAGGACCAATGCGCAGCGTTGAAGGTGAAAATATTTATTTAGCGAATGATCACACGATCAAAACAACAGACGATAACGTGATGTCTACGGTTGAACACAAACCAAATAAGAACAAGAAATCACAAACAATGAATGCCTAACGGCTACCTAAGTATGACTCCCAATCAGAGACAACGAGCTACAGCCCTCTCTGATTGGGAGCCACCCTGGCCAACATAGAAATACAACGACTAGAACATAAACAAATGAACACTCACACCCTGGCTCAACATACTAGAGTCCCCAGAGCCAGGGCGTGACAGTACCCCCCCCCCTAAAGGCGCGGACTCCGACCGCGCCAACCAAATACAACAGGGGAGGGACCGGGTGGGCACTCCGCCTCGGCGGCGGATCCGGCTCCGGACATGACCCCCACTCCTTCTCTAACCCCCCAAAGTACCCCTGGTCCGGTCTGGCCCTGCTGACCAGAGCTGAACTGAACACTGGTGGAGCGGATTGCTCTAGCTCCGGCGTGACGCAGCACCTGACCGGTACCGGACCCGCCACCGGTGGAACAGGCACGGGCCGTGACGACGCACACCACTGGCTTGGTGTGGGGAGCAGGAGCGGGCCGAGCCGGGCTGACGAAACGCACCACTGACTTGGTGCGGGGAGCAGGAGCGGGCCGGACCGGGCTGACGAAGCGCACCACTGACTTGGTGCGGGGAGCAGGAACGGGCCGTGCCGGGCTGACGACGCGCACCACTGACTTGGTGCGGGGAGCAGGAACGGGCCGGACAGGGCTGACGAAACGCACCACTGACTTGGTGCGGGGAGCAGGAATGGGCCGGACTGGGCTGGCGACGCGCACCACAGACTTGGTGCGGAGAGCAAGAACGGGCCGGACAGGGCTGACGAAACGCACCACAGACTTGGTGCGGGGAGCAGGAATGGGCCGGACTGGGCTGGCGACGCGCACCACAGACTTGGTGCGGAGAGCAGGAACGGGCCGGGCCGAGCTGGCGATGCGCACCGTAGACTTGGTGCGAGTGGCAGGAACAGGCCGGACCGTACTGGGAACTCACACCACTGGCCCTACGTGGGGATCAGGAACAGGCCGGACCGGACTGGCAACACACGCCAGTACCTCTCGCCGTGCCTCTACATCTTCCACCCCCTCTTCGACCAGTGGCCCCCGTAACCTGGCGGCCTCCTCTGCCAATCCGCTGGGCCGCTCTGCCGCGGTCTCCTGCTGGCCCGACGTCCACGGCGTTAGCCCCCCCCTAAAAATTTTCTGGGAGTCTCTCTTCCCCGTGGGCTAGGCCTCTATAATTCTCGCCCAACTCTCGCTCTTCTGCTTCCAATCTTCGCCATTCAGCTCCTCATTCGGCTTGACCCAGTCGAAGCTCTTCCTCCACTGTTCCCAAGTCCACCCACTCTGCTCCTCACTAGGCTGCTTGGTCCAGTTCTGGTGGTTTCTTCTGTCACGATCGTCTAAGGAGGAGGACCAATGCGCAGCGTTGAAGGTGAACATATTTATTTAGCGAATGATCACACGATCAAAACAACAGACGATAACGTGATGTCTACGGTTGAACACAAACCAAATAAGAACAAGAAACCACAAACAATGAATGCCTAACGGCTACCTAAGTATGACTCCCAATCAGAGACAACGAGCTACAGCCCTCTCTGATTGGGAGCCACCCTGGCCAACATAGAAATACAACGACTAGAACATAAACAAATGAACACTCACACCCTGGCTCAACATACTAGAGTCCCCAGAGCCAGGGCGTGACAGACTAACAATAGCATGAATGCTTGGGTAGAAGGATGGTCAGAGTAGAAGGGAGAGACATAGATTCAAACTATCGTGGTTACTTTGGAAACTACGCTCACGGAAATACAAATGCTTAAATCTCCACTAAACGCTAATTCGGATTAGAAATGCAACATGTATTTAAACATGTAGCTGTCCTCGATAGTTGAGTTGATGATGTAGGACTCTTGTTTGCCCACCAGAGATCCCAATGTCCTTGGTAGAGTTTCTGGTCATAGTAGTGGTTAAAATTGATACTTTAGATGTACCAGCGGTTGTCTGAGAGGGATTGTCCTTCCCAACTCGTGTCTTTATTGAAAGTTCTCTAGACGACTATACATGCCAGCTGCAGACTGAGATGATAAGGTCTAGTGCATTGTCTTCTTCTTCACCTCGTATAGAGGTTGAGAGTTTCAGAGTTTCTCCATTTCAAACGTGTGGACTAACGTCTCACATTTTCTGGTCTTTCTGGTCTAACAATTTTGTAACGTGTAGCTTCAGCATCACGCTTCTTGGTCTTGTAGAAATTCAACCATTGCAACATCTGGCTTATACCGTAGTATGCTTGGTCTTGCCAAGCTGAACCTTGGCAAGACGGAGCTGCTCTTCCTCCCGGGGAAGGACTGCCCGTTCCATGATCTCGCCATCACGGTTGACAACTCCATTGTGTCCTCCTCCCAGAGTGCGAAGAGCCTTGGCGTGACCCTGGACAACACCCTGTCGTTCTCCGCTAACATCAAGGCGGTGACCCGATCCTGCAGGTTCATGCTCTACAACATTCGGAGAGTACGACCCTGCCTTACACAGGAAGCGGCACAGGTCCTAATCCAGGCACTTGTCATCTCCCGTCTGGATTACTGCAACTCGCTGTTGGCTTGGCCTGCCTGTGCCATTAAACCCCTACAACTCATCCAGAATGCCGCAGCCCGTCTGGTGTTCAACCTTCCCAAGTTCTCTCACGTCACCCCGCTCCTCCGCACACTCCACTGGCTTCCAGTTGAAGCTCGCATCTGTTACAAGACCATGGTGCTTGCCTATGGAGCTGTGAGGGGATTGGCACCTCTGTACCTTCAGGCTCTGATCAGTCCCTACATCCAAACGAGGGCATTGCGTTCATCCACCTCTGGCCTGCTGGCTCCCCTTCCTCTGCGGAAGCATAGTTCCCACTCAGCCCAGTCAAAACTGTTCGCTGCTCTGGCACCCCAATGGTGGAACAAGCTCCCTCACGACGCCAGGACAGCAGAGTCACTCACCACCTTCCGGAGACATTTGAAACCCCACCTCTTTAAGGAATACCTGGGATAGGATAAAGTAATCCTTCTACCCCCCCCACCCCCCCCCCCTAAAAAAAAAAAAAAAAAGATATTGTAAAGTGGTTATCCCACTGGCTATGGGGTGAATGCACCTATTTGTAAGTCGCTCTGGATAAGAGCGTCTGCTAAATGACGTAAATGTAAATGTAAATGTAAATGTATCCAGGCTCTGTCGCCGCCGGCCGCGACCGGGAGACTCATGGGCGGCGCACAATTGGCCCAGCGTCGTCCAGGGTAGGGGAGGGAATGGCCGGCAGGGATGTAGCTCAGTTGATAGAGCATGGTGTTTGCAACGCCAGGGTTGTGGGTTTGATTCCCACGGGGGGCCAGTATAAAAAATTTAATAAAAGATGTATTCACTAACTGTGAGTCGCTCTGGATAAGAGCGTCTGCTAAATGACTAAAATGTAAAATGTAAATGTAATGGAGTTGTAGTTTTAAACCATTTTGTAACGTTTAGCTCACACTTCACGTCTGCTGGTCTTGTAGAGTGTCAACCATTTTAAGCCGTGGGGCTTCCTGGTCTGAGGGGAATTTCGTCACGAGGCTTTTTATGCACTCGGGGTAAAAGGGGCGTTCCATCATGTTTGTGCTAATCTGGGCGTGGCCACTGACTGAGAACAAATCAATATGGAAAACAATCATCTCATCTAGAATGCTAAAATCACATTGCTATTTTCACGAAAGTATCATTATACTTAATCATTCGTTTTATACAACAATTAGATGCAAACCTCATAACTGGGAAGTGTACAACCCCAGAGATACAGTTATGTTGTTCCACCGTCTTTAATGATATCACAACATAGTAACGAATTCGACATGATTGTTCTTTAAGTCTCCACCGACGATTTCCCACATTCTTTTAATTAGGAATATTGTTTCATTATCCACTTTTGGATCATCGTTGCGGTCCCCCTCTGGTGGTTTACCTTAGGAGGATCTCTGCAAGCTGCAGGCCACCACATGAATGACCAGGGGATGTCCTGCTTGGGAATCGCCGTTGTGGTCCCCCTCTGGTGGTTTACCCTGGTAGGCTTTCTTCCAACGGAGCAGTCCACCACAAGAATGGTCAGCGGGCGTCCTGGTTGGGCATCGCCGTTCCGGACCCGTCGTCCGGTCGTCCAGGCTGGTAGATCTGGGCAGTAACTTAGGCAGATCTTAACAACGCACACACACACTCACAAAATACATAATTACATTTATTTCCCAAATGAGCGGCATTGTGGCACTAACTGATGGTTATATGGGGAACTTGTTTATGGCTCTATAACTTTGTGTCAGAGAAAGTGAAACAAAAATGAAATAAAGTACAAACAAAAGAGAAAACAAATATAGTTACCACACCTTAATCATCTAATTGGACTGTATTCTATATACGTCCACGTTCTTGGCTAAATGACTCTATCATGCCATTGTCTCTAATGTCATGTCTAGGGTTTTCCCACTTAGTGGTGTGTTGCTTAGGCACTATCCTAAGTTGATAACTACATGATAAGTCTACAGCTTGTAAGGCACTAGCTTCAGACAGTCTACAGGGATGACCTATGGACTTCTGGGGAGAAACTGGTGAGTACGGTAGCTGTAGAATCAAAGGCCTCAGGGTACATTTTCAACTTTACCCAGGCTGGTGTTTTGCTCGAACACTTAAGTGATTCTAGCGTAAATCCTCATGAAATGTTCCATTGTACATGTGCGTTTATGCTTACACAAGCGCACATGCCAAGGGAAAGAAAACCAAGTATCCTGGTAGGCTGCAACCTGTTCAGAATGAGTCTGACGTAATCAGATAATTTTCATGTCAATGCCTGGAGGTCAGTAAGAATTGGTGTTGAGGGAACCTGTAGTGGTTTCACGGTGTATTACACCATTGTAGTGGCGATAGGTATGAAGGAGTCTATTTCATAGCTATGTTATCCCCAGGGGAGCTAGCCTCACGACGGAAGTACTCTATAAGCACTGAACAAGTCGTACGCGGTGTGATCATGGTTCATGACTTCTAATAACTTTCCTCCTGAATGGAGGGTTCTATTTATTAGTGGCATGTGTGTTAACCATCAGAAGAGTGTTTTAGGAGATTCCCTTCCACGTGTTGCAATCTGAGTGACTTGTTAGGTCTCTAACCTTCTTACTGATTGTGGCTGGACTGACTGTTACTGGCATTGGTACTGGTACTCAAGGGGACCAGCTATCCTACCGGTGTATTCTGAAATGTTATCCTACCGGAATACCTGATTAGAGAATTTTACTAGTTGCATTGTAGCTGAACTACACATGGCAAGGAATGATTATCGTTGCCATTTGTTTTGGTGGTGGAAAGTCCACTGGAGTTCTTTTACGACCAGTGTGGTACACCTCAGTGATATTTCAGATGTGTTCTAAGGTTATCCCTGTCAAGGGGCTTGTCTGCTCCTCTCTATTCTCATGGGGAAGTTTACAACTAGATTTGTTTCCTGCTCTGGCGGTCTCTTACAGTGTTGCTCGTACGCTCAACCCCCCCACCGGCCTCGATGAGGCTCATCATGGGTCTGGACTAGTATTCCCTCCCTTTGTGTCTTTGGACCCCCCCACCAGCGGTGGGTGTTGCTGTCCGAGGCACAAACGAAAAGGGCGGACCCTTTGTATGAGTTGTCAGCAGCCGCGTGGTTAGTAGATTGGCTGTAACCATTTAACCAAATATTGAAAACGCTCAGTGGCTGTCGTGGCCTGTCAATCACCACAGCATCCACGTGTGGCAACCGTTCCAGTGCCTGCGAACTGAGACGAGGATATCTTTCTGCCATATGGCACAGTGTTTCACCAGTGGGAATCATCGGGTCAGTTGCGGGACTGACGCCATTCGATTCATTGTAAACAATTTGATTGTTAACGTCCTTGCTAAGGTTGTTAATTCTGGTGGACCTGTTGTCAAGCAAATTCCATGTCTAGTCATAGTGACTTGTCTTTTTCCTGTTTATCAAATTCTTTCCGGTTCATTATTTCTCTTAGCAGAGCTTTTAGCGAGTATTGGAGTATGCTTCTGTGTAAGGGTTGGTGTGAGGTGTGACCCAGGTGCGGTGCAGGATAGACAGTAGGCAGTAGGCAGAGATGGTGAAACAAGGATCTTTACTGGTGGTCCCAAAACCAGGATACAAAATAACGGACTTGTCACGCAAAAATAAAGGAGGAGCTCAAAAAACAGGCTGACAGGGAGATCACTTCTCAAGTACCTGTACATACGTCTCGCGATCAGACACTGATTAGTACTGTTTGGCATCGAGAACTAGCAGAGAAAACAGAGCAACAGAAAACAGGGAACTGAGGGCATAAATACACAGGTGAACAGGTAGACACAGGTGACACCAATAAGATATTGATTAGTCCAGACTGTGAGTGAGGAGGTGCCTAGGTTGTCGGATGATGACACCTAGTGGGTCGCTCAAGAACTGCGACCCCCTCCTGTAACACTTCTGTCGTCATTGAACCCTTTTTCACCCTTGTTACACTTGTGCTCTTACACTTTGGTTGGATTGGGTGCAGGAACGTAGCGATCCGGTCAATTGTAGCGGTAGTCGTTTCGCTGGCGATGTACTTTACAGTTATTTCGACCGTGGTGGGTATTGGTATCGTGGTTTCGTGGTAGAAACCGTTGTTGTGCGTCATCTCTTGAAGCTTAAATACCTAATAATGCACCCTCTAACTGGAGTGAGTGCTCCTGTTCAAACTCCAAAATCGAGATGTCAGGGCTCTTAGCGCTGCGCACTTTTGATGCCTCAAAAGCTGTGCTCGCAAGCTCTCTGAGTTCTGAGATTGGCAAACCAACGTGGGCTGTAGGACCCAAGTAGGTAAGGAAGGTGGGATACATGTTCGACAGAAATATTTGTTTGAATGGTAATAGCTCTTCCATTCTGGTTTCAGTGAGTAGGCCAAAGTAAGCTGAACGAAGCCTATGATAGTAAGCTTGTGGGTGTTCATTCCGAGCTTGTTTGAGAGTGTTAGCCAACGAGCTGTTGTGTTTACAAGTCGCAGAAATCAAATCAAATTTTATTGGCCACATGCGCCGAATACAACAGGTGCAGACATTACAGTGAAATGCTTACTTACAGCCCTTAACCAACAGTGCATTTATTTTATTTTTTTAAAGGAGAATTAAAAAAAGAGCAGAAGTAAAATAAAATAACAGTAGGGAGGCTATATATACAGGGGGGTACCGGTGCAGAGTCAATCTGCGGGGGCACCGGCTAGTTGAGGTAGTTTAAGTAATATGTACATGTGGGTAGAGTTAAAGTGACTATGCATAAATAATTAACAGAGTAGCAGCAGCGTAAAAAGATGGGGTGGGGGGTGGGGGGGGGGGGGGGGGCAGTGCAAATAGTCCAGGTAGCCATGATTAGCTGTTCAGGAGTCTTATGGCTTGGTGGTAGAAGCTGTTGAGAAGTCTTTTGGACCTAGACTTGGCACTCCGGTACCGCTTACCATGCGGTAGCAGAGAGAACAGTCTATGACTAGGGTGGCTGGAGTCTTTGACAATTTTGAGGGCCTTCCTCTGACACCGCCTGGTATAGAGGTCCTGGATGGCAGGAAGTTTGGCCCCAGTGATGTACTGGGCCGTACGCACTACCCTCTGTAGTGCCTTGCGGTCGGAGGCCGAGCAGTTGCCATACCAGGCGGTGATGCAACCAGTCAGGATGCTCTCGATGGTGCAGTTGTATAATATTTTGAGGATCTGAGGACCCATGTCAAATCTTTTCAGTCTCCTGAGGGGCAATAGGCTTTGTCGTGCCCTCTTCATGACTGTCTTGGTGTGTTTGGACCATGATAGTTTGTTGGTGATGTGGACACCAAGGAACTTGAAGCTTTCAACCTGTTCCACTACAGCCCCGTCGATGAGAATGGGGGCGTGCTCAGTCCTCTTTTTTTCCTGTAGTCCACAATCATCTCCTTTGTCTTGGTCACGTTGAGGGAGAGGTTGTTATCCTGGCACCACACGGCCAGGTCTCTGACCTCTTCCCTATAGGCTGTCTCATCGTTGTCGGTGATCAGGCCTACCACTGTTGTGTCGTTGGCAAACTTAATGATGGTGTTGGAGTCGTGCCTGGCCATGCAGTCATGGGTTAACAGGGAGTACAGGAGGGGACTGAGCACGCACCCCTGAGGGGCCCCCATGTTGAGGATCAGTGTGACAGATGTGTTGTTACCTAACCTTACCACCTGGGGGCGGCCCGTCAGGAAGTCCAGGATCCAGTTGCAGAGGGAGGTGTTGAGCTTTGAGGGCACTATGGTGTTGAATGCTGAGCTGTAGTCAATGAATAGCATTCTCACATAGGTGTTCCTCTTGTCCAGGTGGGAAAGGGCAGTGTGGAGTGCAATAGAGATTGCATCATCTGTGGATCTGTTGGGGCGGTATGCAAATTGGAGTGGGTCTAGGGTTTCTGGGATAATAGTGTTGATGTGAGCCATGACCAGCCTTTCAAAGCACTTCATGGCTACAGACGTCAGTGCTACGGGTCGGTAGTCATTTAGGTAGGTTATCTTAGTGTCCTTGGGCACGGGGACTATGGTGGTCTGCTTGAAACATGTTGCTATTACAGACTCAGTCAGGGACATGTTGAAAATGTCAGTGAAGACACTTGCCAGTTGGTCAGCACATGCTCAGAGTACACATCCTTGTAATCCGTCTGGCCCTGCGGCCTTGTGAATGTTGACCTGCTTAAAAGTCTTACTCACATTGGCTACGGAGAGCGTGATCACATAGTCATCCGGAACAGCTGTTATTGATGTGGTGTACTCCTCAATGCTATCTGAAGAATCACGGAACATGTTCCAGTCTGTGCTAGCAAAGCAGTATTCTCCCGAGTGGCGCAGTGGTCTAAGGCACTGCATCGCAGTGCTAGCTGTGCCACTAGAGATCCTGGTTCAATTCCAGGCTCTGTCGTAGCCGGCCGTGACCGGGAGACCCATAGGGTGGCGCACAATTAGGATAGGGGAGGGAAAGGCCGGCAGGGATGTAGCTCAGTTGGTAGAGCATGGTGTTTGCAACGCCAGGGTTGTGGGTTCGATTCTCTGGGGGCCAGTATGAAAAAAATAAAAAAGAATGTATGCACTCACTAACTGTAAGTAGCTCTGGATAAGAGCGTCTGCTAAATGACTAAAATGTTTTGCACTCGCATAGAATGATTTATTTTTCAAAAATGACTTGCGATTGTTTACCACTAGGGGTCACTCACCCTAACCTTATTGATGAATCAGCAATACACAAGTTGGCTTAAATATTTATTTACTAATTAACTAAATAATAACACAATACAAACACACACACACACATAGGTTTTGATTACTAACGTAATACAATTAAAACAGGTCCCTAATGGACTGGACCAACAATAGCATGAATGCTTGGGTAGAAGGAGGGTCAGAGTGGAAGGGAGAGACAGAGATTCAAACTATCGTGGTTACTTTGGAAACTACGCTCACGGAAATACAAATGCTTAAAACCCCACTAAACGCTCATTCGGATTAGAAATGCAACATGTATTTACGTGTAGCTGTCCTTGAGTTGATGATGTAGGACTCTGGTTTGCCCACCAGAGATCCCAATGTCCTTGGTAGAGTTTCTGGTCGTAGTAGTGGTTATAATGGATACTTCAGATGTACCAGCGGTTGTCTGAGAGGGATTGTCCTTCCCAATTCGTGTCTTTAGTGAAAGTTCTCTAGACGACTATACATGCCAGCTGCAGACTGAAATGATAAGGTCTAGTGCATTGTCTTCTTCTTCACCTTGTGTAGAGGTTGAGAGTTTCAGAGTTTCTCCATTTCAAACGTGTGGACTAACGTCCCACGTTTTCTGGTCTTTCTGGTCTAACTATTTTGTAACGTGTAGCTTCAGCTTCACGCTTCTTGGTCTTGTAGGAATTCAACCATTTGCAACATCCGTCTTATACCGTAGTATGCTTGGTCTTCCTTTGGTAATGGAGTTGTAGTTTTAAACCATTTTGTAACGTTTAGCTCACACTTCACGTCTGCTGGTCTTGTAGAGTGTCAACCATTTTAAGCCGTGTGGCTTCCTGGTCTGAGGTGAATTTTGTCACGAGGCTTTTTATGCACTCAGGGTAAAAGGGGCATTCCATCATGTTTGTGCTAATCTGGGCATGGCCACTGACTGATAACAAATCAATATGGAAAACAATAATCTCATCTAGAATGCTAAAATCACATTATCTTCACAAAAGTATTATTATACTTAATCATTCGTTTCATACAACAATTAGATGCAAACCTCATAATTGGGAAGTGTTCAACCCCAGAGATACAGTTATGTTGTTCCACCGTCTTTAATGATATCACAACATAGTAACGAATTCGACATGATTGTTCTTTAAATCCCCACCGACCATTTCCCACATTCTTTTAAGTAGGAATATTGTTTCATTATCCACTTTTGGATGTTGGAGTCTTGGCGGGAAGACTTCCTTTGTCTCACAGGGAAATTCCCTCTCCCAATACTGCATGGCACGGAAAATAACATTTCTGCAAGGAATTTACGACCGGTCATAAAACTGGCCCCTAGGAAAGGGGGTGTTCAAACCTTTGCCAAGCCGGCATCTTTGATCCTCAGCCCATGAGGGCAAGACATGACACTTGTTTACAAGTTCGAACACTGGAATGTGCGATGAAATCTACACCTCGATTAGGCTCATAGAAATCCTCATTTTTTAAAATGATTTTAAATTTGAGTGTCATTATTTCTATATAGCCTACACTTTCTCATTCTGAACTTCTAACGCGAGTGGGACGGGTGTGGCTTTGTGACAATGATCAAGAGCAGCTGCTCACCAATTTGACAGAACCAACGCAGTTACACCTCTGACACCGCCAAAACATCAGCTATGCTGGTGTCGGCTATTGCCGGTTAATGCTTTATCTGATTGAATCTAGGCCTAAGTAAAGGCCCTGTTGTGATGAAGATATACTTGTTGATTCTGTCATTCTCAGCTATCTGTTGGATTAATTTCCTTCATGTTGGCCAGTTATCGGAGCACCACCTCAAAGGGATGATTTTCATTTGTATCATAGTGAGAGCATTAAAGCAAATAAAGCAAGGCAGAAATGACTTGCTTTATTTGTCAAAGACTCCAGCCACCCTAGTCATAGACTGTTCTCTCTGCTACCGCACGGCAAGCGGTACCGGAGTGCCAAGTCTAGGTCCAAAAGACTTCTCAACAGCTTCTACCCCCAAGCCATAAGACTCCTGAACAGCTAATCATGGCTACCCGGACTATTTGCACTGCCCCCCCACCCCATCCTTTTTACGCTGCTGCTACTCTGTTAAGTATTTATGCATAGTCACTTTAACTCTACCCACATGTACATATTACCTCAACTACCTCAACTAGCCGGTGCCCCCGCACATTGACTATGCAACGGTACCCCCCTGTATATATAGCCTCCCTACTGTCACTTTATTTTACTGTATATATAGCCTCCCTACTGTCACTTTATTTTACTTCTGCTCTTTTTTTCTCAACACGTTTTTGTTGTTGTTTTATTCTTACTTTTTTGTTTAAAATAAATGCACTGTTGGTTAAGGGCTGTAAGTAAGCATTTCACTGTAATGTCTGCACCTGTTGTATTCGGCGCATGTGACCAATAAAATTTGATTTGATTTGATTTGATTTGATATCATTTAGTACGAGAAATGGTTTTCAAAGTTGAAAATAAATTGTTAATGTTTTCAAAATGTATCAAAATAAATGAATATAGGACAAACTGTTTATAATACTGGCACATGCACATGTACTGTATGGGTTATCCATCGTTACATGCCCTATGAATCATAGAAACAAACATATGTAAACCATATTTCTTTATTAAAGATTAAGAAACTCCAAGCAGCATATTCATAAATAAAATAAGAGTCTCCCTTAGATGTACTGTTACAGACTATATGCTATGATAGCTTTTTATAATCTTTTCTTTAATCTTGTGGTGTGGGCATTGATACAGTAACGGGGGGGGGGGGGGGGGGGGGGGTATACAGTAAGGCAGTGAAACACACTAAACCCTTACAGTACAGTAACGTGCGACTTCCTTTTCACCACTGTTAGCTGATCAGAGCCACAGGTTGTATGCAGAACACAGTGTAAAATGAGATCACTTTGGTTCACATTATTAACTACTTGTACAAAATATACAGGCTTACAACCTCGCCAATTTTGTTTGAAAAGCATGAGCGGAGAACGGGTGATGCGAAACATGATTCTCTCACTTTGAGGTATGGTAGTTCTGTTTATTCTCATGACATCACTTAATTATTGTTCTTTGCTTTCCCTCAAAGGTTCTGCGTGGCAATTGGTTACATTTTCCAAGAGGTAAGGATAATCCAGTAAATGAAAACCTTTTTAACAGTATGAGTATAGATCACCTATCAGTACTCCTGGTACACGTTGTATTGTGCATACAGGATGTGATGAACGACAACACAATATATCCACTGAGACTGACATTCACTATCTCACTTCCTGGCAATGAGTTTTCCAGTATGACAGGCTAAAGGAAATGAACAGAAACAGGAAGTATACTGCAGGACATAATTGCATTTTAATTGCACTTATGAAAGTCTTGGTAAAGTTTTGCAGTTCATCTTCAGTTGTAAATGTGATATAAACTGCTGCTCTGTAAAGTGCCCAGGTTAATTGATGGGAAAATGTGTTTTACGAACAGTGCTCCATCAGTATTTAGACATTAGGATATGCCACCTGAACTGCTATTACCAACACTAATAGTTCATAATTTTGATATCACTCCTTTATCTTCCATCTTCCTTGGTGATAATTACTCTATTACAAATGATAAATATGAGATATAACAATATTATATATCTACTTTTCTCCCTCTGCAGTTCAAATGACTTCACTGCTCTGAAAGGAGACAACCTGTATACAGCTTTTCAATAATAAATCCTTAAGTACAAAATGAATGCATATATCTTTTCCTAAAATGAGCCTTTTTTTGTTAAATGTAAAAAGAAAAGTTTTGTTTTAAACATCCCTCCCACTCAATCAAGGAAACATGTAGCATATACTAGAAGGGACATGATTCAGTCATGATTTCTGTCAGTTAAAGGTTCCCTTGGAACATTCCCCTAATGTGGCTGATGTTATGCTGTACACGGCACTAGTACCACTAGGCCTGCCTTTCTTTGCTGTTGGGGGCTGACTGAGACTGTATCTCCCTTTTCCTTTGATAGCATAGGGCTGAAATTGAGCTCTATGAAATACCATTAATTTCATAAATCTGTAGAACTCATGAGAAACAATGTTTATTTCAGTTTCAGCCTTAATCAATGATTCACCAAGACTTTAAGGTAGAAAAAAAGATATTTTTTTGACAAATGTATATATGTCTTACAAACAAAATGAATCCATCTATTTGGAATATTCTCATCTGATACTGAAGTATAAGGTTGTTAAAGAGGTGCAAAACAGATGGTGTTCCACATTATGTCCTATGGTGCATGGTAATCTAAGAATGAACTGTGGAGAGACATTATTTCGGCACTTAGAAAACAATCACAATTAATTTGCGTTATTATTCATATAGAACAACATTTACAAAGCCATTCAAACAGTCATTTTTTTATCTTTTTGTTTTTTTAAATCTTATTTTGTTTTTTTATAACTCAACTTCAAAAATTGAGAATATTCAAAATACACTTTTACTTCACTTCGTTCTCTCAGTATTTACAAATATATACAAGAAAAAATTGCTGTTCCTTTGACGTCAGTTGTTCAACAGGTAATAAAAATCTCTTATTTCTCTTGTTTGTACACTTTCCCTATTTTTATTTTTATTTTTATTTCCCCCCCCAATAATACCCCACAAAAATCAGGTGAGGGGTAGGAGATGTGACGTTGAGGCACCATCAGATGGATGTACTGTGGGTGGGCTCAATGGCTTCTGGGATGGGTCCTCCGGGAACTCCCTGGTATGACATTGGCATGGGTGTCTTGGCGGGACTCAGTCGGAACAGCCCCCCGTTGGGAGCTCTGTGTTTGCACTGAATGGAGGGGATGGTGGAGCTGCTGGGGGGGTGGTGGTGGAGTGTGCTGCCAGGGCCCTGAGCTAGTGTCCGACCCAGGCCCCCCCCATGGCCCTCCCCCGGGAGATAGGTGCTCACAGACAGGCCCGTGCCCGGGTAGTCCCGCACAGACTCCAGCTGCCGGCTGGGCTGCATGCTGTCGATGTCCAGCGCAGAGATCTCGATAGACGGGCCAGGGATCTGCTTGTGCGCCATGTCCTCGTCCATAAGACTGTTCATACGCCGATGCACCTGTTCCAGATTCACCTCCTTGTCCTAGAGGGTGAAAGAGAAAGGGGGAGGAAGGGACACAGAGGCTGAGATGGGCTGTTCCCCATGGGGTTCTCAGGCTTTTCACCAGCTCCATGCATTTAGTTTCCCTCTCCTCTTCCTTAGCTTTTTTGAGGTGGTTTGTTTCCCAAGCCTCTTTGATTGTTTCACTCAACATGCTGATTGAGTAATATCCGTTTTAAGTGCCCAATCGGAATTGAGGTGACTCAATTACAGGTGTATAGAATGTGCACCTTGAAATCAAACTTGGCCAGTGGACATAGACAGTTTGATGTTTAGTAAGGGGTGTCACATCTTTGACAGACGACACCAATGCTGGAGCCAAGCTACATCCTAACCTCTACTGACTGATCTGGGACGCCATGTAACCTTAGGCTTCTGAGAACCCACTCAAGCATCTGTTGGACAGGAAAAGTAACTTAAGGATGCTAGGCATTGCTGGTGCTACAGTAAGTGAAATGTAAAGTTGAAGTAATGTATTACATGTTACATTAAGATGGTCATACATGGATAACTCATTGCTGATGCTACAGTATATTGAAGTAAAGTTGAGGTAATGTATTGGTGTCCTATTTAGATGGCCATACATGGGCTTTTACAGTGTCTGTTCTACCTCTCAATAGTGCTGAGCGATTAGTGCTTTTTGAAGTCGGTTCGATTTAGATTATATTATAAAAGATAATCACGGTTCTTCGATTTCGTAGAAGAAAAAAAGGTATGTATTGAATGCACTACGCGTTATGTGGGTTGAATGCTGTAACATTTGAAATCGAATAAAAATCACATGATGGTAGTGACTACCCATTACTGATTATCACTTATTAACCATAATGTATTCACATTACTTTACTTTAATAAAATACTTGTTTTATTTGATGACTTTATTTCATTCCAAGTCATCATCTCATCTCTATAGAGCTGCTGCCTGTCTGACATAAATCACAATTTTAGTAGTTCTTCAAAGTAAATAAGGCATACTTTTATAACTGCTGAATACCAACTATCAATCAATTAGATCATGTATTTTCGGGTAGTATACCTTGCAAAGCAACTGCTATCCCTCTCGCGCCTTCTCTCTTCTCTCCATCAACGAGGTCTCTGTGTCTGCTCCACACAGATCGGACAAGTAGACGGGCGCGCAATGGATTATTGTCATTGTAGTTAATTACCAGGTTTTCTGCACTAAACTATGTATAATATTGGCCTATTGGAAACTACAACTCCCTACTAAATCGCACAGTTCGAGCTTGACCTGATTTATCTCTACAGAAACTGAGCATCGAGCTCACAGAAAAAGACCAAATGAAATGGAATTCAAATAATTAAACTGACTTCGGTCAGTTAGTTATTTAAAAACGGAAAAACAACCGACATTTCAGTTAAAAGCTCAGCACTACCTCTCCATCAACTACTTCGTGATGTTGGTCAGGTGAATTGATTTGATATCAGATCAATATATTTAATACATCTGAGCTGCTGAGGCTGACAGATGTGTCTGTGTCTTTGGATGACTGTGGTCATGCATACGAGTTATAAGCTAATTGACACTTGAGAGGTTTGTTGCTGACAAAATATGCTACATTGGAACATCTAAAGGTAGAGGACAAAACATACTTCAGGGTAGTAGGTATCACTAGCCAATCAGGAGACGTGTCCTAGCACTTGGAGGCTACACTAGGCTATTGCAAAAGGCTACTTTGTAGGCAGGCACAACTTGGCTCCAGTAATGGTCTGACTCAATGATGATATTAGTTAAATAACTGAATATGGAGACAAAATCCAAGTTTATCCTTATGTTCAGTACATATACAACACAACACACTGCAGAGGTTAAGATTCTATATATGGAGTACAAAACCAACCAATGAAAATAAGACATGTTTTGGAATGGAAGACATAATCAGAAATGTGTTTCTACGAAGACGGATGATGATTTACTATTTTATGCTAGGTACGACATGCTCTACAAATGAAAGAAAGGTTGGCTTTGATTATATTGCACTTAGGGAAATGAATAACTATTTCAACCATCTTTATGCAATTTTTTTGGAAACTCTCTAGTCTAGTGACTACCCTAATGCACTGGAAATAAAGAGTATCCTTCTTACTATGCAATTATAATGGATGTTGTTTGGCAACATAGATGCAGAAATACCTTGAAATCAACTGACTCCTCTCATAATGATCAGAAGCCATGCACTTTCAATGGGATCAGTGCTGCATCAAACAGTGTAACTAAACTCCACTGTGATTCTACATAATTTACTATTCCTCTTGTCAATATCAACTGCCTGCCATAAGCACATTATACCACAGCCTCCCAACTAAAAGCACAACACAATGTCTTCTAGAGGAGGTCCTAAATGTTAAGCCACTTAATCAATCTTGATAGATCAATGTCAAGTATTATTACAGACAAACAACTGTGTTTCCTCATTGCTTCCCATATCAGCTTGAGCCTTCCGGAATGTAAAGATATAATCTTGATATAATTTGTTCTGAAGACTTTGTCAACAGATAATTTACGACAGTATCAATCCTGTATCATAAAAAACTCTTAATGCTAATGAAAACCTCTCATCCAAGGCTATTGCTTTAGCAGACTGGCACCTCATTAAAATATGTTTATAATCTTGTCGCATTGGCAGCACGCCTAAACAAATAACTGCCTCAAATCAAACCACTGCACCAGTGTTTTAATAAGAGTGTGTTGGTTTATATTGAGGGGAAATAACAACATGCTCTGCAGAGTGAAAGCTTTCGTAATGCAAAAACAACTCTGAAAACATAAAACTATAAAACCACTCTATCCATCCATGGTGGCCTGACATTTGTTTGAATGATTTATCTGGGCTTGAGTAAGCTGTTTTCAAAGTGGCCTCCATATGTATAAGACTATTATGATTATGCATAAGTCCTGTATTGTGGCTCATCTCTGTATCTGAAACAAATTCTATACAGCACCTTGGTCAAACTTTACAAACACATTTAGAGATATGTATGCAAACAGTCATGACTGCTTATAACAAGTGTTATATTTCACTATGTATGTAATATAAGGCACAATAAATGCCTTCATAAAGCATCATAATGAGGTACAGTACCAGTCAAACGTTTGAACACACCTACTCATTCAAGGGGTTTTCTTTATTTTTACTATTTTCTACATTGTAGAATAATAGTGAAGACATCAAAACTATGAAATAACACATACGGAATCATGTAGTAACTAAAGAAGTGTTAAACAAATCAAAATATATTTTATATTTGAAATTCTTCAAATAGTCACCCTTTGCCTTGATGACAACTTTGCACACTCTTGGCATTCTCTCAACCAGCTTCACCTGGAATGCTTTTCCAACAGTCTTGAAGGAGTTCCCACATATGCTGAGCACTTGTTGGCTACTTTTCCTTCACTCTGCCATCCGACTCATCCCAAACCATATCAACTGGGTTGAGGTCGGGGGGTCGTGGAGGCCAGGTCATCTGATGCAGCACTCCATCACTCTCCTTCTAGGTAAAATAGCCCTTACACAGCCTGGAGGTGTGTTGGGTCATTGTCCAGTTGAAAAACAAATGATAGTCCCACTAAGCCCAAACCAGATGGGATGGCGTATCGCTGCAGAATGCTGTGGTAGCCATGCTGCTTAAGTGTGCCTTGAATTCTAAATAAATCACTGACAATGTCACCAGCAAAGCACCCCCACACCATAACACCTCCTCCTCCATGCTTTATGGTGGGAAATACACATGCGGAGATCATCCGTTCACCCACACCGCGTCTCACAAAGACACGGCGGTTGGAACCAAAAATCTCAATTTTGGTCTACAGACCATAGGACAAATTTCCACCGGTCTAATGACCATTGCTCGTGTTTCTTGGCCCAAGCAAGTCTCTTCTTATTATTGGTGTCCTTTAGTAGTGGTTTCTTTGCAGCAATTTGACCATGAAGGCCTGATTCACACAGTCCCCTCTGAACAGTTGATGTTGAGATATGTCTGTTACTTGAACTCTGTGAAGCATTTATTCGGGCTGCAATTTCTGAGGCTGGTAACTCTAATGACCTTATCCTCTGCAGCATAGGTAACTCTGGGTCTTCCATTCCTGTGGTGGTCTGTAAGGGTTGGTGTGAGGTGTGACCCAGGTGCGGTGCAGGATATACAGTAGGCAGAGATGGTGAAACAAGGATCATCACAATAAAAGAAAGGCGGAGCAAACAAGTCTCCAAAAACCGTCTGACAGCCAAAATACTAAATATTACCTACGACTGAAACAAATAACGAAACAGGGAGAACACTTCTCAAGTACCTGTACATAGGTCTCTGATCAGACATTGAGTAGTACTGCTGGACATAGAGAAACTAACAGAGAAAACTGAGCAAGGGAACACAGGGAAGTGAGGGCATAAATACACAGGTGAACAGGTAGACACAGGTGACACCAATAGGATACTGATGCCTAAGGTTGTCGGAGGATGACACCTAGTGGGTCGCTCCGGAACTGCGACCCACTCCTGTAACAGTGGTCCTCCTGAGAGCCAGTTTCATCATAGCGCTTGATGGTTTTTGCGACTGCACTTGAAGAAACTTTCAAAGTTCTTGACATTTTCCAGAATCACTGACCTTCATGTCTTAAAGTAATGATGGACTGTCGTTTCTCTTTGCTTATTTGAGCTCTTCTTGCCATAATATGGACTTGGTTGTTTACCAAATAGGTTTATCTTCTGTATACCTCAAAACTGATTGGCTCAAACGCATTAAGACGGAAATAAATTCCACAAATTAACTTTTAAGAAGGCACACCTGTTAATTGAAATGCATTCCAGGTGACTACCTCATGAAGCTGGTTGAGAGAATGCCAAGAGTGTGCAAAGCTGTCATCAAGGCGAAGGGTAGCTATTTAAAGAATCTCAAATATAAAATATATTATGATTTGTTTAACACTTTTTTGGTTACTACATGATTCCATATGTGTTATTTCATAGTTTTGATGTCTTCACTATTCTACAATGTCGAAAATAGTAAAAATAAAGGAAAACCCTTGAATGAGTAGGTGTGTCCAAACTTTTGACTGCTAGTGTAGTTCATAGAAAATGTCACTGAATTAACTTCCTCTTGTTCCCCATACAATGTTTCTACGTGAGGGTGAGAGACAAGCCCTTGTCATGCATGCATCCATCCACTACAACGCAACTAACCAAAAATGGAGAAGAAACAGAATAACAATCAGAAAATAGAAAGATTGCCAGAAATGAGATGGTGGTGTGGAGTTTTAGATCAAGATCCCCCCAAGCCCAATCGGACAGATCAGAGTGCCTCTTAAATGCAGCAGCACAAATCAGATCTTAGGAGCTCTATTCTGACCTGTGTCAATAGCTTCTGCTTCATCCCAGTCTCTTTCTCTCTCTGTCCAAATGTCCTTCCTCCCTTCCGGTGAAGCAGTGGTAATGTCATTATATGTCAATGGACCAGAAACCCTTGCCAGTCTGTAATCCTTAGTAACCTGCACGAGATCATAGAACAGTCAAGAATAAATACGTATGGATGTCCACATTGACATATAATTGCAATAAGACGTCACACAGTGAATTACTAGGGATTATGGACTGGGTTGGACAGATATAGTGGCTCTTATTGCTGTGGGGTGACAGACCCATGCAAACATCCTGTTTCTGCTCACACTTTAGTTTACGGATCCATGTCAAGCCTTAACCTGTCCCATGTCACATGCAAGGGGAGAGTAACTCTCTCATGTGAGAGGCCTCTGTAGACATGTTGACATCATCGCAGTAACTTGAGTGGATTAAACTAATAAGAAAGGCTTAACGTGAACTGGCAATGAGGTATAAGGTGTAATCGGCGTAAATCAGCTTAGCAGGCACTTAGCAGGGGAAAGAAAGTCTTACGAGAATCAATGAAAAGGGTTCTCTGTGGTAGGCAGTGTGAATGTGTTCACAATTCAGGGTAAGGAACTGTGTTGGTAATCAATGGGTTTTGATTATTTCAGGAACACTAATCTTATGGGGAACTTAAAACAAACTCGATACTGACGTTTTCTCAGAAATGTCATATTCGGCTGATTCACACTGACATGAATCAAATAGATGAATGGATTTACTCTGAAATAAGACATTTAAAAAGGTGTTCAAATCTCCCTTTGAAAGTGTAATCCTCTGGGCCCAGTTTTTCAAAAGGTATCTGGATTTCACCTATCGGATAGGATTAAATGCATATAAACATAATTAACAGAATGGGTATCCCCATTCAAGTCAATGATTTGCCTGTTCTATTCATTCTATTTCTATGCATTTAATCTGGACATAGTTAGTTAATGTTCCTACAGAGAATCTTGCTGAATTGAAAATGGCAAAACTGAAAAGGGTTTTGACAAGAATTCAATACAAAGTATGTGACTGGAAGATTTGCTGGGGACTGATGCTCATCACTGTCCGAAATGAGTTGTTCTGACATGTTAGTAAGAGATTTGTGAAAAATGCAGGAATTGCTTATCTCAAAAAACATATTGGTTGGGCAGTTTGTTATCCTGAAGGCAGCTTAAGGGTTTATGATTAACATACACCGATGATGTGTGATTAACATACACCGATGATGTGTGATTAACATACACTGATGATCAAATTCGAAGAGTTTCAAAAAAATATAAATAATCAAGATGGAAATATATTAGTAAAAAAATTATAAGGGGGATTCGTGTTTATCTGTGAGCTGTGTGAGGTACGTATGCCATACAAAAACAGATGGATTTGGTTTCAGAGAAGAGAGGGGGATAGATAAGGGGGACCAAATTTGATTTCAATCAGAGCACAATCTACAACTGCGTGTACTGGAGTTCGACTAAATCGGGGCTGTGGTCTGCGGCTGGATCCTTAAAGTAGAGTGTGGCAGTGTCCTCCCCCTGCTGCCCTGGCCTCCGGGCTCTGTGCTCGGTCACCTCTTTGGGCTGCTCTTGCCCGCAGCGGTTGCTGTTCCACCACATCTCCAGGCCGGCAACCAGGCAGGCCAGCAGCAGTCCGGCGGCCAGGACACAGAAGACCCCGGCGAAGCTGTGCAGCTTCAGGGACCTCCCGTCGGGCGTGGCATTGGAGTGGCTGTTGAGGTCACAGCGGCCTGTACGCGGCCACCACTTCTGCTTCAGGATGTCCAGGTCCCCTTTTTCCTGCAACTCCAGGATCCTGCAAGGAGGGGAAATATCTGGGTGTGAGAGACGTATGCTTCCTCTGCTTCGCTCAAAACAGGCTGTTGTATTAAGTTTGAAGACTGTTACACAAAGGATTGAGACTAAGGACTTTAGGACCCTAGTTGCATATCTACTACTCATATGCTATCATGGCACTAAAGGAAGAATGAAAGACAGACCTGCTATTATCTTCTGCAGATGAACGCATTCATTTGTGACAATTCCCACAGCACAGCATTTTAAGTGTGATTTGTTTGAATTATGCCTGCTCAACGAATTAAACCCGACAGTAAACTTCATTAAATGTCAGCTTTTGTAGTCCTTCATTGCCACAAATGAAATCCAAAATAAAACAGAGTGAAGAACTGCTTAATTAAAAGAAAAAGAGCCGTGGCAAAGAGGAAAATACCATTATCAGAGAACCGCCCCTGTGGGCAAACACTACCGCCACAGCAATTTCTGTGATGAAAAAGAGCACAAAAAATGAATTTCTAAGGTTATGGATAGACGAGGGCACAGAGAGAGGGATGGAGGAAGGGGAATGGATTATGATGATGGGAAGGGGGACGGTGGCAAGTAAGATGAATCCGTCCCTGTAGAGGAGATGACATTCTGGTTCAGCCTGTTATTACCCCCTGAGCAGCCTCCCAGCTGTCCTCAAAGCACATCCCACCCCCACTCTGTTAGCCCTGTATTTCCCAGATGGACATTCATCCAGGCCATCATGAGCGTAGATAGAGGGACAGTGTTCAGTTCAGTGTGGTGGGGATAGGAATTATAGGGAATCTTCCACGGAGGGACCTCATCGCTTAAGCTCTGACCCCGCTCTTCACTTGTTGTGGCCCTGCATACTGAGTGTGCACTCTGAAGGGCCCTGACAAAGCACACCTCGGAAGAGTGGAGAGGTTTCAAATGTTCCACCGCATCAGCGATTTATCAATGGTGTGGGCGTGTGGCCTCCATGAGCCCCAGATCAAACCTGATCTAAGCATGACAAGCTGGTTGAAACTGGTTCTGCTTTGTAGAAGAATCATTGTCTGTATCCTAAGACCTGTGTTTTAGTCACTAGAACGGCAGTTCATTCTGGTTGTGGAGTTGGGATGGCACTCATCGCAAACAAAGGAAACTGTTTATTTTCACTGCGTTGAAGAGAGTTAGATTTCTTATCTAAAAGATAGTGTGACTAAACATTTGGGGTTGTTCTCACGGATGCTTTGGAGCTCTTATACCTGAGAAGAATCAAAACAAGATGTGTGGGAATGCAGTCAAGACAGTGATTTTGGGATTGATTTTGGGGAAATGCTTGGCCAATATGATTACACAGTCCTAATTGGTTAAATCAAATCACATTGTATTTGTCACATGCTTCGTAAACAAGGGGTGTAGACTAACAGTGAAATGCTTACTTACGGGTCCTTCCCAACAAAAAAGACTGTAATAGAAAAATAGTGCAATAGAGATGCCGTCATCTGTGTATCGGTTGGGGCGGTATGCGAATTGGAGTGGGTCCAGGGTGTCTGGGATGATGGTGTCAATGTGAGCCAGGACCAGCCTTTCTAAGCATTTTATGGCTACAGATGTGAGTGCTACATGGCAATAGTCATTTAGACAGGTTATCTTGGCGTTCTCTAGACAGGACTGTCAGTGAAGACACTTGCCAGCTGGTTAGCGCATGCTCTGAGTACACATCCTGGTAGTGTCCAGCTCCTTGAAAGCGGAAGCTCTAGCCTTTAGCTCAGTACGGCGGTTGTCTGTAATCCATGGCTTCTGCTTGGGATATGTATGTACGGTCACTGTGGGGGCGATGTCGTCGATGCACTTATTGATGAAGCCGGTGACTGATGTGGTAAACTCCTTAATGTTATCGGATGAATCCCCGGAACATATTCCAGTCTGTGCTAGCGAAACAGTCCTGTAGCTGACGTTATTATGGACAGATTTACCCAATCAGCATCCTGCAACTAATGACCAAAGACTTTCAAACGTTGTTAATTTCCAAGTACAGTATTGAGTTAAATTATCCATTATGAACCTTTTTTCGTGGAAGTAATTAGCAGAATCATGTTAACTCATGTTGAATGATTATTCTTTCATCCAAACCAACAACGCTGGTTATGAATTCATAATAGGTTGATTTCATAAGCCAACTAAGCTGGAACATGAAAGGTATTTATTGATTGCAACCTGTGCTGATATAGTTTATTTAACCTTTATTTAAGCAGGCTAGTCAATTAAGAACAAATTCTTATTTACAATGATGGCCTGGCAAGAGACAAAAGGCCTCCTGTGGGGACGGGGGCTGGGATTTTAAAAAAAAACACACAAAAAAACAATGTAAGACAAAACGGACAACACAGACAGAAGACATTGGCAACAGCACAAATACAACAGCAAACAAACAGTGGATGTGTGTGTGTGTGTACGCAGGCATGTGTGTGGTGTGTGGGAAGTAAAACAACATGCTTCCTTACATAAGGCAACGCAAACTAGTGACAACTAGGAAGAACTACATGTCTCAACAACCTGTTCATCTATTTGTCCTTTGAACTCCTCCAGGGACACCAGGCCCTGGAGTTTTGGTTGGCTTAGAGGGAATTCCAAGACCAGGGGGCTGAGTAATGAAAGTACCTTTTCCATGCTCGGTTCTAGTTTTCGGGACTCTTAGCATAAAACAAGATTGAGATCTGAGCTTATATGTGTTTTTATTTTGAGCTAGAAGAGACGATAGATAAAATGGCAGTTTTCCTAAAATGTCTTATAAATAAGAATGTACCAGTGTTTGAGCCTGCCTGTTGCTAGTGATGTAAATCCGACAGCAGTGTAGAGATCACAATGAGTTAGACGTCTCTGATTGGTGACAAAACAAAGAGCTGCATGATACACAGAGTCAAGATATGTTGCAATGATTCTCTAAAATGTTGTATACAAATTTGTTTACATCCCTGTTAGTGAGCATTCCTCCTTTGCCAAGATAATCCAACCACCTGACAGGTGTGGCATATCAAGAAGCTGTGTAAACAACATGATCATTACACAGGTGCACCTTGAGCTGGGGACTATAAAAGGCCACTCTAAAATGTCCAGTTTTGTCACACAACACAATGCCACAGATGTCTCAAGTTTTGAGGGAGCGTGCAATTGGCATGCTGACTGCAGTAATGTCCACCAGAGCTGTTGCAAGAGAATAGAATGTTCATTTCTCTACCATAAGCTGCCTCCAACATCGTTTTAAAGAATTTGTCAGAATGTCCAACCGGCCTCACAACCGAAGACCACGTGTAACCACGCCAGCCCAGGACCTCCACATCTGACTTCTTCACCTGCGAGATCGTCTGAGACCAGCCACCCGGACAGCTGATGAAACTGTTGGTTTGCACAACTGAAGAATTTCTGCACAAACTGTCAGAAACCATCTCAGGGAAGCTCATCTGCGTGCTCAACGTCCTCACCAGGGTCTTGACCTGATTGCAGTTTGACGTCGTAACTGCCACTGGCGCGCTGGAGAAGTGTGCTCTTCACGGATGAATCCCGGGCAGATGGCAGACAGCGTGTATGGGATCGTGTGGGCAAGCAGTTTGCTGATGTCGACGTTGTGAATAGAGTTCCCCATGGTGGTGATGGGGTTATGGTATCGGCAGGCAGGCATAAACTATGGACAATGAACACAATTGCATTTTATCTATGTCAATTTGAATGCTGTGATGAGATCCTGAGGCCCATTGTTGTGCCATTCAGTTCCCGCCAATATCCAGCAACTTTGCAGAGCCATTGAAGAGGAGTGGGACAACATTCCACAGGCCACAATCAACAGCCTGATCAACTCTATGTGAAGGATATGTGTCGCGCTGCATGAGGCAAATAGTGGTCACACCAGATAATGACTGGTTTTCTGATCCAAGCCACAACCTTTCTTTTTAAGGTATCTGTGACCAACAGATGCGTGTCTGTATTTCCAGTCAGTGGTGTAAAGTACTTAAGTACAAATACTTAAAATAACTACTCAAGTTGTTTTTTGGGGTATCTGTACTTTACTTTACTATTTATATTTTTGACAACATTTACTTTTACTTCACTACATTCATAAAAAAAAGTATGTACTTTTTACTCCATACATTTTCCCCTGACACCCAAAAGTACTCATTACATTTTGAATGTTTAGCAGGACAGGAAAATGGTCCAATTCACACCCTTCTCAAGAGAACATCCCTGGTCGTCCCTATTGGCTCTGATATGACTCACTAAACAAACATGCTTCGTTTGTAAATTATAGCTGAGTGTGCCCCTGGTAATCCATATATTTAAAAAAACTAGAAAATGGTGTTGTCTGGTTTGCTTAATATAAGGAATTTGAAATTATTCGTAATTTTACTTTTACTTTTGATACTTAAGTATATTTAAAAGCAAATTATTTAAGACTTTTAACTCAACTAATATTTTACTGGGTGACTTTCACTTTTACTTGAGTCATTTTCTATTAAGGTATGTTGACTTTTACTCAAGTATGACAATTGGGTACTTTTTCCACTACTATTCCCAGTCATGTGAAATCCATAGTTTACGGCCTAATGAATTTATTTAAATTGACTGATTTCCTTATATGAACTATAACTCATTAAAATCTTAGAAATTGTTGCATGTTGCATTTATGTTTTGGTTCAGTGTACATGTTTATATAACAAATAGACAAGGGCATTAAAATCATGCAAAACGACAGTAACTCCTGACCTTTATAAAGAGCATTTTCTCTAATGTTTATACTACAAAGTGACTTTATAAAAACACTATGTTAGTGGGCCTTTCATTTCCCTCGTCAAACTCCTCCTAAAATGAGTATAACCACTGAATGACCTCTCAGCCAATTACGGCGCTCAATCCCTCAGGCACCATAAACCATCAGTGATTATGTGTATGGCTTTTATGAAGCAGAGAAAGTAATTAGGAATCAAAGGAGGTGTGCGTTAAACCATATGCACTTAGACTTAGGATATTTCCTCAAGGTGATGGAAGGAAGAGATGGGAGAATGAAAGGAGAGGGAGAGGTGAGGAGAATAACATACTGTATAGAACTGCTGATAAAGTGATGGTATATCTATAATGCATCAATATTGTAATGATACGAAGGAGTAGCACGAGGTTCCGAGGTTAGACTCGAACTTGCAACCCTATGGTTGCAAAGCCGGACATGTTACAGCTGCTCCAAGAAAGCTCCCTTTGGGGAGTGGTAATTGTGTTCATCAATGCCAGGGTCATTACAATATACAATGAGTATACAAAACATTAAGAACACCTGCTCTTTCCATGACATAGACTGACCTGGTGAATCCAGGTGAAGGCTATGATCCCTTGTTGATGTCACTTGTTAAATCTACTTGAATCAGTGTAGATGAAGGGGAGACAAGCCTTGAGACAATTGAGACATGGATTATGTATTTGTGCCATTCAGAGGGTGAATGGGCAAGACAAAAAATGTAAGTGCCTTTGAACGGGGTACGGGATATGGGTTTATGTCAAGAACTGCAACGCTGCTGGGTTTTTCATGTTCAACAGTTTCCCGCGTGTATCAAGAATGATCAACCACCCAAAGGACATCCAGCCAACTTGACACATATGTGGGAAGCATTGGAGTCAACATGGGCCAGCATCCCTGTGGAACGCTTTCGACACCTTGTAGAGTCCATGCCCCGAGGGGGTGCAACTCAATACTAGGAATGTTAGTAATGTTTGGTATACTCAGCGTAGATGGTGTATAATGAGGAGAGACGTTGGTGGCATTGCTCACTTCTGGGAGAAGAGGTCTCTGTATGGACTCCCATGCTGCATGGCGATGCCGTAGCCTTTGCTGCTCATGCTGTTTCCTGTGACGGTGATGGTGCAGTCATCATCCGTCAGTGCGGCGTACTCCACCACAGCCATGTCCCATAGGAAGGCATACGGGCCCTTCTTCGCCTGCAGAGGAATGACAATCATGACCCAGTTAATGATCCAGATGCTATACATTCTGCCTATATGCTAACATTGTTTTCGATGATAGAACCTAAAGGATGATGGAAGGCCTACATCTGGGAATTGCTGTGAATATACTGTAGTATCCCAACTCCAAGAAAGTGTAGTACTCTAATGAACATGTGGTAAAACAGACATACTTCAATACATTTACTGTACAGGTTTCTTTTCTAGTTTGATTCTCATTGTAGACTGGGCTATTTGTTTATTTGCTCATTTGATAGAAAAACCTGTTAGCTCAGAGGGCTCTATTTTCGGCTTTCGCAAGTGTCAAACACACATTAGTTTGCAATTTCATCATGTACAGTAAAAACTGGCGCGCTGGCATTTTCCACCCCTTACGCCAGGTTCAAGAATTTACCTGTCTAACATCAGCTCGCTTGCGCTGTGGTGCGGGGAGGGTTGGTGAACTTCCTGATTTAGCCTTTGTTTCAATTCTCCTAATCAGGAAATGCGACTGAGAACGAGATTTGGGGTTTTGGAGGCGTGCTTTGTTGTGGGTGTCTCGTGTGTGTTTGAACGTGGGAAGCATTTCTACTTTCACTCCCAAAACAGTACACAGTTACAGTCACTCACCCTTCTAGATAACTTGAAACAGTGTAACCAGGTCTTGTGTCTAGCCTAGACTAGCTAGTAAGCTAGCTATCTTCTTTCACCAATTATCTTCAGCTGGCCGGTGTGCGACCGTGGCAAAATTATTTTGACTTTGGTTGGATACTCTGTGGGGCTAGTTAGGGACCATCAATAAATTACACAATGTGTTACACACCTTTTAGTTGTCTCATTAAATGCTTTCAATATTTGTATATACATTTCTACAATTTACAGTTGGTTTGAGGTTTTTAATTAATTGAAATTCTGAGCTATTGACATTATATATATATATATACATTAAATATTGTCCCTTAACAGTGCCTTCGGAAAGTATTCAGACCCCTTGACTTTTTACATATTTTGTTACGTTACAGCCTTATTCTAAAATGTATTAAATAAACAAAAATACTCAGCAATCTGCACACAACACCCCATAATGACGAAGCAAAAACAGGTTTTTAGAAATTTTAGCAAATGTATAAAAAATGACTAAATGAAATATCACATTTACATAAGTATTCAGACCCTTTGCTATGATACTCGAAATTGAGCTCAGGTGCATCTTGTTTCCATTGATCATCCTTGAGATGTTTCTACAACTTGATTGGAATCCGCCTGTGGTAGATTATAATTGATTGGACATGATTTGGAAAGGCACACACCTGTCTATATAAGGTCCCACAGTTGACAGTGCATGTCAGAGCAAAAACCAAGCCATGAGGTTGAAGGAATTGTCTGTAGAGCTCTGAGACAGGATTGTGTCGAGGCACAGATCTGGGTAAGGGTACCAAAACATTTCTGCAGCATTGAAGGTCCCCAAGAACACAGTGGCCTTCATCAGTCTTAAATTGAAGAAGTTTGGAACCACCAAGACTCTTTCTAGAGCTGACCGCCTGGCCGAACTGAGCAATCGGGGGAGAAGGTCCTTGGTCAGGGAGGTGACCAAGAACCTGATGGTCACTCTGACAGTGCTCTAGAGTTCCTCTGTGGAGACGGGAGAACCTTCCAGAAGGACAACCATCTCTGCAGCACTCCACCAATCAGGCCTTTATGGTAGAGTGGCCAGATGGAAGCCACTCTTCAGTAAAAGGCACATGACAGCCTGCTTGGAGTTTGTCGAAAGGCACCTAAGGACTCTAACACCATGAGAAACAAGATTCTCTGGTCTGATGAAATCAAGATTAAACTATTTGGCCTGAATGCCAAGTGTCACCTGGCACCATCCCTACGGTGAAGCATGGTGGTGGCAGCATCATGCTGTGCAGGTGTTTTTCAGCGGCAGGGACTGGGAGACTGGTCAGGATCGAGGCAAAGATGAACGGAGCGAAGTACAGAGAGATCATTGATGAAAACCTGCTCCAGAGCTCTCCGGACCTCATATTGGGGCGAAGGTTCACATTTCAACAGGACAACGACCCTAAGCACACAGCCAAGACAACGCAGGAGTGGCTTCTGGACAAGTCTATGAATGTCCTTGAGTGGCCCAACCAGAGCCCGGACTTGAACCTGATCGAACATCTCTGGAAAGAACTGAAAATAGCTGTGCAGCAACGCTCCCCATTCAATCTGACAGAGCTTGAGAGGATCTGCAGAGAAGAACGGGAGAAACTCCCCAAATACAGGTGTACCAAGCTTGTAGTGTCATACCCAAGAAGACTCGAGGCTGCAATTGTTGCCAAAGGTGCTTCAACAAAGTACTGAGTAAAGGGTCTGAATACTTATGTAAATGTGATATTTCATTTTTTTAATTTTTTTATATATAAGCAAAAAGTAAAAAAAATGTTTTTGCTTTGTCATTAGGGGGTATTGTGTGTCGATTGATGATTATTATTATTATTATTTATTTTTTAATAAGGCTGTAACCTCACAAATTGTGGAGAAAGTCAGGGGTCTGTGTAATTTACTGATGGTCTCTAATTAGCCCCATATGGATATCGAATGTCAAACGAAATTAACCATGGTCATTACGATTGGGTCTCGTGCAGCTGCGCTCCGAATTGATGATTACTTGGGTGCTGCCAGTTGTGGGCATGTGGGCAGGATGGAAATAAAACCCAACCCAAGGAAAACTGCTACGGGACATTCTGTGACATATAATTTTTACCGGTCCCGCTTTAAATGACGTTCAGCGTATAATGCCTTCATAAGCACTACATAAATGTGTTACAAAGCATCTATAACCACATGTCATGCTCTATAAATGGTTCATAAATGTGGAATAACTGTGACATAACACCAATGTCAAATGTGACATAACCCACTATGTCAAATATGACATAAACCTGTGCTTTATAAAGGGTGGCATAAGCACCGCTTACTAAAGGCTTTATAAATCATATTAAGTTGAGGCTTCACAAAGCATTTATAACCTTGGCATGCATCTTGGTAGAGCATTGCAACACCAGAATAGTGGGTTAGATTCCCAGGACCACCCATAAGTAAAAATGTATGCATGCATGACTAAGTCGCTTTGGATAAATGGACTTGATTGGACCTGATCTCAACTTTCCCCAAAATGCTGTGCTGCAGGATGACACACACTCTAAAGTGCAGTCATGCACAGCAAACAACGTTGGTAGGGCGCTTTCAAATCCGTATGCATTTTTTGCCTAATTCAGGGTTTTTCCCATATTCCGTTTTCTAGGTTTTATTTTTCCATGTTTCAAATTCCCCCATTTTTACCAGTTTTTTTGTGTGTTTTTTTAAAAATAGAAAAACTTTTTATTTGTTCACAACAATGCTTAAACCATTTAAGGGGACCACTTTTGAGGTCTGGGAATTAATGTTTTGTGTAGTTACCTTTAATTCAGTGTGTTTGCACTGTTTGGTTTGCGGTGTTTCTGTAGCGCAGTAAGTGCACATGTGATGGAGTTCGTCAATCAAATGCCCACTTGTGGTGCCACTGGACAGCGAATAAAGTTAACCTTTATTTATTGTAATTTAAACTGGTATGTAGTAGTTATATAAGTGTTGAGTTAGATTACATACAGTGGGGAGAACAAGTATTTGATACACTGCCGATTTTGCAGGTTTTCCTACTTACAAAGCATGTAGAGGTCTGTAATTTTTATCATAGGTACACTTCAACTGTGAGAGGCGGAATCTAAAACAAAAATCCAGAAAATCACATTGTATGATTTTTAAGTAATTAATTTGCATTTTATTGCATGACATAAGTATTTGATACATCAGAAAAGCAGAACTTAATATTTGGTACAGAAACCTTTGTTTTCAATTACAGAGATCATACGTTTCCTGTAGGTCTTGACCAGGTTTGCACACACTGCAGCAGGGATTTTGGTCCACTCCTCCATACAGACCTTCTCCAGATCCTTCAGGTTTCGGGGCTGTCGCTGGGCAATACGGACTTTCAGCTCCCTCCAAAGATTTTCTATTGGGTTCAGGTCTGAAGACTGGCTAGGCCACTCTAGGACCTTGAGATGCTTCTTACGGAGCCACTCCTTAGTTGCCCTGGCTGTGTGTTTCAGGTCGTTGTCATGCTGGAAGACCCAGCCACGACCCATCTTCAATGCTCTTACTGAGGGAAGGAGGTTGTTGGCCAAGATCACGCGATACATGGCCCCATCCATCCTCCCCTCAATACGGTGCAGTCGTCCTGTCCCCTTTGCAGAAAAGCATCCCCAAAGAATGATGTATCCACCTCCATGCTTCACGGTTGGGATGGTGTTCTTGGGGTTGTACTCATCCTTCTTCTTCCTCCAAACACGGTGAGTGGAGTTTAGACCAAAAAGCTCAATTTTTGTCTCATCAGACCACATGACCTTCTCCCATTCCTCCTCTGGATCATCCAGATGGTCATTGGCAAATTTCAGACGGGCCTGGAAATTGCGCTGGCTTGAGCAGGGGGACCTTGCGTGCGCTGCAGGATTTTAATCCATGACGGCGTAGTGTGTTACTAATGGTTTTCTTTCAGTCTGTGGTCCCAGCTCTCTTCAGGTCATTGACCAGGTCCTGCCGTGTAGTTCTGGGCTGATCCCTCACCTTCCTCATGATCATTGATGCCTCACGAGGTGAGATCTTGCATGGAGCCCCAGACCGAGGGTGATTGACCGTCATTTTGAACTTCTTCCATTTTCTAATAATTGCGCCAACAGTTGTTGCCTTCTCACCAAGCTGCTTGCCTATTGTCCTGTAGCCCATCCCAGCCTTGTGCAGGTCTACAATTTTATCCCTGATGTCCTTACACAGCTTTCTGGTCATGGCCATTGTGGAGAGGTTGGAGTCTGTTTGATTGAGTGTGTGGACAGGTGTCTTTTATACAGGTAACGAGTTCAAACAGGTGCAGTTAATACAGGTAATGAGTGGAGAACAGGAGGGCTTCTTAAAGAAAAACTAACAGGTCTGTGAGAGCCGGAATTCTTACTGGTTGGTAGGTGATCAAATACTTATGTCATGCAATAAAATGCAAATTAATTACTTAAAAATCATACAATGTGATTTTCTGGATTTTTGTTTTAGATTCCGTCTCTCACAGTTGAAGTGTACCTATGATAAAAATTACAGACCTCTACATGCTTTGTAAGTAGGAAAAACTGCAAAATCGGCAGTGTATCAAATACTTGTTCTCCCCACTGTAGCTACCTCAGTCGTTGTTTCTAATTATTTTGGTGACTTCACAGCAATTGCTAGCTAGCTAACTGATTTGCTAACTTTCTTTGTTGTTACTTTTAAGGTTGGAACCAACATGCAGTACCTCCAGCAGGCAGAGAGGCAAGAACCATTTGTCTACCAGCTCAGGGGACAAGCTACACTATTCACAGCCCTGTGTAATGTTCAATTTAACTACATACTTAATGTATTTGTATTGTTTTAAACATGTATAAATAAAAGGACATTTATGGTTTAAACTTGTCTTTCATGTTTATTTATTTTAGCTGTTAGTGATAATTCCTTTAGAGTTAATACATTTGTGTTTACATCATTAAGCCTTTATGTATGTCTTATTTATGACCAAAGGTGTTTGGCTTTATAGTAAGTACAGGGTCATATGATATAAGGTATTTATGAATGTGTTATGAATGACTGAAGGTGTCTGACTTTATAGTAAGTACTGTGTCACGCGATATAGTCTTTATGGATGTGTTATGACTGAAGGTGTCTCATTTCAAAGTATTACAGGACACTACATGAAGTTGAAATAAATAGGTTATACATGTTCTGCTGATTTATGCAGGTTCTCACAATCCACAGGTTACTACTGTAGAGTGTGAGAGGTATTTAGATGGATTGATGGAACTGCAAAGCTTGCGTTTGCATGTGTGTGTGTGTGTGTGTGTGTGTGTGTGTGTGTGTCAGAGCCGAGATTATTTGGAGTAGTCCTACAGTACCTGAGACTACCACACCAGGTATTCCTCTTCTGTTCCCATGCTGGAGACCAGGGCTTGATTACAACCTATTACAATGGTGCCAACATTTTGTGACTGATCTTTCAACAGGAGAGAGGGTGAATGTGTCAAAGGAATATTATTTATATTATAAAGACCTGACTGGGCCCAGCACCCCACGGTATGGCTTGTTATATTGTTGTGTCAAAGACCTGACTAGGTCCAGCCCACCACGGTATGGCTTGTTATATTGTTGTGTCAAAGACCTGACTGGACCCAGCACCCCACGGTATGGCTTGTTATATTGTTGTCAAAGACCTGACTGGGTCCCACACCCCACGGTATGGCTTGTTATATTGTTGTGTCATTTTGTTATTTTGTTTCTGTAGGCTATTTAACAAACTAGGCTATAACGGACTAACATTCGAATTGGAGTTGATGACAACGCAATACATACAAGACCGTAATTAACAACTTAAAGCAACCAAAGGGAGCCATGGAGCACGTTCTGATTGGCCAGTGAAGGGTCAAAGCCTTGACACACCTACAACTTATTTATTCATCAAAACCTAGCCCTTTCGCGCCACCGCCAGCTACTGTGCACATACTTCTGGTTGTGAAAATAGCAAAAATATTTCTGACACACCCCGAACCTATAGCGTTACCACCAGCGCTAAGATTTACCATTGTGCTAGGTTTGTTAAAATAGAGCCCAGAGACAGAAGGTGACTGATGTGTGTTTGATGTTGTCTCCAAGTAACTGCTACCTCTTACTGCACCTTGTTTTGTCAGTCCTCAATGGACTGACCCAGCAACATACTGCTACTGCTAGGAATACCTATGTCAGAATGCTGTTCATTGACTATAGCTCAGCATTCAAAACCATAGTACCCTCCAAACTCATCATTAAGCTTGAGGCCCTGGGTCTGAACCCCGCCCTGTGCAACTGGTCCTGGACTTCCTGACGGGCCACCCCAAGGTGGTGAAGATAGAAAACAACACCTCCACTTCGCTGATCCTCAACACAGGGGCCCCACAAGGGTGGTTGCTCAGCCCCCTCCTGTACTCCCTGTTCATCCATGACTGTGTGGCCACGCACGCCTCCAACGCAATCATCAAGTTTGCAGACGACACAACAGTTGTAGGCCTGATTACCAACAATGACGAGACAGCCTACAGAGAGGAGGTGAAGGCCCTGGGAGTGTGGTGCCAGGAAAATAACCACTCCCTCAATGTCGACAAAACAAAGGAGCTGATCGTGGACTTCAGGAAACAGCAGAGGGAGCACACCCCTATCCACATCGACGGGACTGCTGTGGAGCAGGTGGAAAGCTTCAAGTTCCTTGGTGTACACATCACTGACGATCTGAAATGGTCTATCCACACAGACAGGCTGAAGAAATTTGGCTTGGCACCTAAAACCCTCACAAACCTTTACAGATGCACAATTGAGAGCATCCTGTCAGGCTCTATCACCGCCTGGTACGGCAACTGCACCGCCCGCAACCGCAGGGCTCTACAGAGGGTGGTGCGGTCTGCCCAACGCATCATCGGGGGCAAAATACCTGCCCTCCAGGACCTACAGCACCCGATGTCACAGGAAGGCAAAAAATATCATCAAGGACAACAACCACCCGAGCCACTGCCTGTTCACCCCGCTATCATCCAGAAGGCGAGGTCAGTACAGGTGCATCAAAGCTGGGACCGAGAGACTGAAAAACAGCTTCAATCTCAAGGCCATCAGACTGTTAAATAGCCATCACTAGGCGGCTTCCACCCGGTTACGTAACCCTGCACCTTAGAGGCTGCTGCCCCATATACATAGACTTGAAATCACTGGCCACTTTAATAATGGAACACTAGTCACTCTAATAATGTTTACATATTTTTGCTTTACTCATCTCATATGTACACTGCTCAAAGAAATAAAGGGAACACTTAAACAACACAATGTAACTCCAAGTCAATCACACTTCTGTGAAATCAAACTGTCCACTTAGGAAGAAACACTGATTGACAATACATTTCACATGCTGTTGTGCAAATGGAATAGACAACAGGTGGAAATTATAGGCAATTAGCAAGATACCCCCAATAAAGTAGTGATTCTGCAGGTGGTGACCACAGACCACTTCTCAGTTTTTATGCTTCCTGGCTGATGTTTTGGTCACTTTTGAATGCGGGCGGTGCTTTCACTCTAGTGGTAGCATAAGACAGAGTCTACAACCCACACAAGTGGCTCAGGTAGTGCAGCTCATTCAGGATGGCACATCAATGCGAGCTGTGGCAAGAAGGTTTGCTGTGTCTGGCAGCGTAGTGTCCAGAGCATGGAGGCGCTACCAGGAGACAGGCCAGTACATCAGGAGACGTGGAGGAGGCCGTAGGAGGGCAACAACCCAGCAGCAGGACCGCTACCTCCGCCTTTGTGCAAGGAGGAGCAGGAGGAGCACTGCCAGAGCCCTGCAAAATGACCTCCAGCAGGCCACAAATGTGCATGTGTCTGCTCAAACGGTCAGAAACAGACTCCATGAGGGTGGTATGAGGGCCCGACGTCCACAGGTGGGGGTTGTGCTTACAGCCCAACACCGTGCAGGACGTTTGGCATTTGCCAGAGAACACCAAGATTGGCAAATTCGCCACTGGCGCCCTGTGCTCTTCACAGATGAAAGCAGGTTCACACTGAGCACATGTGACAGACGTGACAGCGTCTGGAGACGCCGTGGAGAATGTTCTGCTGCCTGCAACATCCTCCAGCATGACCGGTTTGGCTGTGGGTCAGTCATGGTGTGGGGTGACATTTCTTTGGGGGGCCGCACAGCCCTCCATGTGCTTGCCAGAGGTAGCCTGACTGCCATTAGGTACCGAGATGAGATCCTCAGACCCCTTGTGAGACCATATGCTGGTGCAGTTGGCCCTGGGTTCCTCCTAATGCAAGACAATATGTGGCTGGAGTGTGTCAGCAGTTCCTGCAAGAGGAAGGCATTGATGCTATGGACCGCCCGTTCCCCAGACCTGAATCCAATTGAGCACATCTGGGACATCATGTCTCGCTCCATCCACCAACGCCACGTTGCACCACAGACTGTCCAGGAGTTGGCGGATGCTTTAGTCCAGGTCTGGGAGGAGATCCCTCAGGAGACCATCCGCCACCTCATTAGGAGCATGCCCAGGCGTTGTAGGGAGGTCATACAGGCACGTGGAGGCCACACACACTACTGAGCCTCATTTTGACTTGTTTTAAGGACATTACATCAAAGTTGGATCAGCTTGTAGTGTGGTTTTCCACTTTAATTTTGAGGGTGACTCCAAATCCAGACCTCCATGGGTTGATAAATTTGATTTCCATTGATAATTTTTGTGTGATTTTGTTGTGAGCACATTCAACTATGTAAAGAAAAAAGTATTTAATAAGATTATTTCATTCATTCAGATCTAGGATGTGTTGTTTAAGTGTTCCCTTTATTTTTTTGAGCAGTGTATATACTGTATTCTATTCTACTGTATTTTAGTCTATGCCTCCAAAACACGACCCTGCCAAGCCACATTGCTTCTTGACACACTGCTCGCTTAACCCGGAAGCCAGCCGCACCAATATGTTGGAGGAAACACCGTACAACTGGCAACCGTGTCAGAGTGCATGCGCCCGGCCCGTCACAGGAGCCGCTAGAGCGCGATGGGACAAGGACATCCCGGCCGGCCAAACCCTCCCCTAACCCGGACAACACAGGGCCAATTGTGCGTCGCCTCATGGGTCTCCCGCTCGCGGCCGGACGCGACACGGCCGGATCTGTAGTGACGCCTCAAGCACTGCAGTTCACAGTACAAATTTGAAGATATATGATATGTCATATTACTTCTCAGCATATGGACAAGCAAAGTATTGTTCTTTCTAAGCCATTTATTACGGGCAGTATATGAGATTAACCAGTGTAATTGATACAATGTCACAAATCAGCATTTGCAGTTTATTCAGACAGATAGTCAAAGATAATGTTGAATTTGCCTGTCTAATTGGTTAGAAATACTGTGGAACTACAGGCACAGTATTGATGGAGAACAGTATGACTCCACACTGTGAAATGACAGTGAAATAACAATGGAAAGATTGATTTGTTTGTTTTTATGCCAAATATTAAACCGTTTCGACTTTTTGTCTAAATACACAGTAGCTAAGAAATTCCTACCTAAAGGAGTTACCAGCCTGTTCTTAGGCATCCTCTCTTTATTGGCATATACCTGTTTTGTCTTTGTCAACCTACCTTGCGGATGCCCTCTGAGGGACTGGACACAGAGTAGTCATGGCCGTTGTTCTTGCTGATGGTCCTCCACAGCTCTGCGTATGTGCTGTCCTGCTCTAGAGGGTTGGTGCCCTTGTTCTTGAAGTATTCATAGACGGCCGAGTCTCTCACAGTGCCGTAGGACACATCCATCTGCCTGGACAGGTCCTGGAATGTTCTGTAGAGACAGAGGGAAGAACACAGAGAAATACATCAAGTCAAGTGTATAACAAGAACAGATACTGTATGTAGAGTAAAGTACACTGTTAAATGTACTTTGGGTACTTTGTACATGGGTGTACTTTGTACATGTGTGTTCAACTTAAAAAGATGAGTTACTCTACTCAAACTGTTACTAATATAATAGTAGATTCTGTCAACTGAACTTGATTTACTGAATTGACATACACTACATGACCAAAAGTGTGGACATCTGCTCTTAGAACATCTCATTCCAAAACCATGGCCATTAATATGGAGTTGGTCCCCTGTTTGCCGCTATAACAGCCTCCACTCTTCTGGCAAGGCTTTCCACTAGATGTTGGAACATTGCTGCGGGGACTTGCTTCCATTCAGCCACAAAGGCATTAGTGAGGTCGGCACTGATGTTGGGCAATTAGGCCTGGCTCGCAGTCGGCGTTCCAGTTCAACCCAAAGGTGTTCGATGGGGTTGCGGTCAGGGCTCTGTGCAGGCCAGTCAAGTTCTTCCACACCGATCTCGACAAACAATTTCTGTATGGACCTCGCTTTGTGCACGGGGGCATTGTTATGCTAAAACAGGAAAGGGCCTTCCCCAAACTGTTGCCACAAAGTTGGAAGCAAAGAATCGTCTAGAATGTCATTGTATGTTGTAGCTTAAAGATTTCCCTTCACTGGAACTAAGGGGCCTAGCCCGAACCATGAAAAACAGCACCAGACCATTATTCCTCCCCCACCAAACTTTACAGTTGACAATAGGTATTGGGGCAGGTAGCATTCTCCTGGCATCCCAGATTTGTCTGTCAGACTTCCAGATGGTGAATCATGAATAATCACTCCAGAGAACGCGTTTCCACTGCTCCAGAGTCCAATGGTGACGAGCTTTACACCACTCCAGCCGATGCTTGGGATTGCGCATGGTGATCTTAGGCTTGTGTTCAGCTGCTCGGTCATGGAAACCCATTTCATGAAGCTCCGGAAGAACAGTTATTGTGCTGATGTTGCTTCCAGAGGCAGTTTGGAATTCGGTAGTGAGCATTGCAATTAATTGACAATTTTTCTGTGCTACTCACTTCAGCGGTCCTGTTCTGTGAGCTTTTGTGGCCTACCAATTCAAGGTCAGTGGAAGGTCATTTGTAAAAACAGAAAACAATAATGGCCCTAGCCGGCTGCCCTGCGGTACGCCACACTCAACTGAATTTGCATGAGAGAGGCTTCCATTAATGAAAACCCTATATAGGTAACTCTCAATCCATAATAAGGCAGAGGATGCGTTTTTTCAGCAAAAGTCTGACAAAACAGCTCCCACAATCTTCTTACTATCAAAGTCTTTCAGCCAATCATCAGTCATTTGTGTCAGTGCCGAGCATGTTGAGTACCCTTCCCTATAAGCATGCTGAAAGTCTGTTGTTAATTTGTTTTCTGTAAAGTATCTTTGTATTTGATCAAACACAAATGTTTCCATAAGTTTGCTAAGCACTTGTAACAGGCTGATTGGTCAGCTGTTTGAACCATTAAAGGGTGCTCTGCTATTCTTGGGTAGCGGAATGATGGTGCCACGTTGAAAGTCACTGAGCTCTTCAGTAAGGCCATTCTACTGCCAAATTTTGTCTATGGAGATTGCATGGCTGTGTGCTCAATTTTATACAGCTATCAACAACGGATGTGGCTGAAATAGCCAAATCCACTAATTTGAAGGGGTATCCACATGCCTTTGTATATATATTGTATTTCAAAGCAATGAGTTAACTTGTTATCTTTTCAAGTTGAAAAACATACATTTTGTAACAGAGCAAATGGAGGATAGGGGAAATGAGGGTCACAATTTCTTATGGACATCACAAGACAGGAAATAATGATGCTTATGAGTTGTTTGTAAGCTTATTAGTCTGTAAACACCAGAGGAGGCACAGGAAATAATTTAAGAGGAGTAGTAAAGGGACATTATTTTAACGTTAAAGGTGGAAAAGCCTGACTTTTAAGCAAAACTGACTCATAAAGAAATGAATCACTTTAGTGCTGGATCAGATCAGGGTGTCATAAAAAAAGCCAATAACATAATTTACACACACCTAATTTATCTCAAAGAGAGTGAGAAAACTAGCTTTCATGTAATAAAGAATGAGTAACACAAACCTCTAACCTTACCGAACAATCGAGGAGTGTCTAGAACATGTCAGAAATTGAATGTACACCCTTTTCGATCTTACTCTATCCCGTAGAGCAATCTACACCTACAACTTTCTTATAGTTAGTTGCCTTTCTATATGTAAAAACGTACTTTATAATCAGTTGTATAAAAGAGTGCTAACAATTCTAAATTAACTTGGTAACCAGAAGGAGCATTCACTGAACTCACAATGAGAATGAATATAACTCAAAGCATTGTAAGAACCATTGTGATGCTGTGAAAGATTTGTGATTCGAGTGTGCAATTAAATTAAGATCTTCATTATCAGCGACTGTTTTAGATGAAATACTTTGTTACTTGTTTACCAATGTGTGGAAGAGTAATTCAAATATGTTGTGCATATATAAGAAGGACGCATGTAGAATGAATTGTACACCGGTTTAAAGATATATCAGCACTGCCGCTATGCTACCTCTGGGACAATCACCACAGCACACAGCAGTCTGTATATGCCAAGTTCCCAGTGAGCATTGCACACAATCCTTAGTTGACAGTTTAGCTAACTGCCTGTCAGTCTGAAAAATGCATATCTCAAACTGAAATGGTATTAAAGGGCATGCCTACCACAACCTGATAAGAGCTCATCAGGTAAACCTATTTTATGACATTTCCACTGGATCAGAGCATTACATTTTTCCCTTACATGCTGAGTGGTTATCGAAAGGGAGAGAGTTAGAAAGATTTTTCACATACATTGAGGAACTATTGTCATTCTCAATGGATGTAAAAACAGACTTTGTTTGCTTGCTGTTTGAGGTAAAGAAAACATTACTTTGAGAAGCTCCACAGCTCATTAGTGGTAGTGAGTTAAGCCAATCAGAAATACTATCAGATCCCCAAATGGGCACATTTATATGCCAACATTTGCGCTCAGGCCAGGTAGCCTATACGCCTACTTCTATGCATAATCAGGTGTGCGTCCTTACTCAACATTGACAGTAACGCTCCAAACAAAGACAATGACTAAATTGACAAAACTCTTAAATGGAATGAAATAAACCAAAACTTGTTTCTCACAAGTGTAGCATAGGTTGTGCACTCTGCAAACAACGTGTCCACTCTGACAATGAGAATGGAAAAAAACTGGTATAATAATATATTGCATGCATTAATAGAAATGACCAAAACCAAACAAACATTGAACAGTGAGGGAAAAAAATATTTGATCCCCTGCTTATTTTGTACGTTTGCCCACTGACAAAGAAATGATCAGTCTATAATTTTAATGGTAGGTTTATTTGAACAATGAGAGACAGAATAACAACAAAACAATCCAGAAAAACGCATGTCAAAAATTTTATAAATTGATTTGCATTTTAATGAGGGAAATACGTATTTGACCCCCTCTCAATCAGAAAGATTTCTGGCTCCCAGGTGTCTTTTATACAGGTAACGAGCTGAGATTAGGAGCACACTCTTAAAGGGAGTGCTCCTAATCTCAGCTTGCTACCTGTATAAAAGACACCTGTCCACAGAAGCAATCAATCAATCAGATTCCAAACTCTCCACCATGGCCAAGACCAAAGAGCTCTCCAAGGATGTCAGGGACAAGATTGTAGACCTACACAAGGCTGGAATGGGCTACAAGACCATTGCCAAGCAGCTTGTTGAGAAGGTGACAACAGTTGGTGTGATTATTCGCAAATGGAAGAAACACAAAATAACTGTCAATCTCCCTCGGCCTGAGGCTCCATGCAAAATCTCACCTCATGGAGTTGCAATGATCATGAGAACGGTGAGGAATCAGCCCAGAACTACACGGGAGGATCTTGTCAATGATCTCAAGGCAGCTGGGACCATAGTCACCATGAAAACAATTGGTAACACACTACGACGTGAAGGACTGAAATCCTGCAGCGCCCGCAAGGTCCCCCTGCTCAAGAAAGCACATATACATGCCCGTCTGAAGTTTGCCAATGAACATCTGAATGATTCAGACGAAACTGGGTGAAAGTGTTGTGGTCAGATGAGACCAAAATCGAGCTATTTGGCATCAACTCAACTCGCCGTGTTTGGAGGAGGAGGAATGCTGCCTATGACCCCAAGAACACCATCCCCACCGTCAAACATGGAGGTGGAAACATTATGCTTTGGGGGTGTTTTTCTGCTAAGGGGACAGGACAACTTCACCGCATCAAAGGGACGATGGACGGGGCCATGTACCGTCAAATCTTGGGTGAGAACCTCCTTCCCTCAGCCAGGGCATTGAAAATGGGTCGTGGATGGGTATTCCAACATGACAATGACCCAAAACACACGGCCAAGGCAACAAAGGAGTGGCTCAAGAAGAAGCACATTAAGGTCCTGGAGTGGCCTAGCCAGTCTCCAGACCTTAATCCCATAGAAAATCTGTGGAGGGAGCTGAAGGTTCAAGTTGCCAAACGTCAGCCTCGAAACCTTAATGACTTGGAGAAGATCTGCAAAGAGGAGTGGGACAATATCCCTCCTGAGATGTGTGCAAACCTGGTGGCCAACTAAAAGAAATGTCTGACCTCTTTTATCCCGGAAGCTTCACGGGAGAGGTTGTGTTTTCTCTAGCAGGAGGTAAGCTTGGCTTCTTATATGGTGTTGAGTAAAGCTTAAACCATGTATTTAGATTGTAGGTAGGTATTGTAGTTAGGTATTATAGGTAGTTTACTCAGGTAGTTATTGTAGGTTATTGTAGGTAATTATTGTAGGTAAGTATTGTATTCGGCGGACCCCGGCGAAGCACGAGGCTAGCTTACCCACTACTTGGACCAACAAAGCTAGCTAGCTAGCTAGCGGGTAGCTACTGGTAACTTTTAGCAACTGTGGTTAGTTGTTTCCAATGTTATTTCACGCTTAAGAGTACCTGTGATTGAGCCAGCTAGCTGCCACCATTCAGCTGTTTTTCTAACCTCATTATCCGAGGCATTAACGTTAGGTGGTTGGTAGCTGCTGTACTTAATTACAGCTACTGATTGCAGTCTGCCAGTTTGGCTTTATACATAGCTTGGGCTTTGTCGAGTAAGGCTTAAACTATGTATTTAGATTGTAGTTAGGTATTATAGGTAGGCATCGTGGGCTGTATATTATTAAGTAGTATAGGTAGGCATCGTGGGCTGTTGTGGGTAGTTGTTGTGTAGTTATTGTAGGTTACTTTTATATTCGGCGGTGCCGGGTGTAGCACGAAGCTAGCTAGCTAACTCACCTCCTGGATTAGCTGGCGAGTAGCTATTAGCAACGGTAGCAACTAAAAACAATATCCTTTTAGCCAGCTACATTCGTTCGCAGCGACGCCGTTTTTCAAACAAAGTCAACACAGCAGCCATTGCTAGCTAGCCAACACTACCAGCTGGCTGTACTGTAGTAGCTAAATACAATATCTTTGTGCTAGCTACCCAACGTTTAATCATTGCTGCATTATGAAACGTAAGCTTGGCTTCTTATATGGTGTTGAGTAAAGCTTAAACCATGTATTTAGATTGTAGGTAGGTATTGTAGTTAGGTATTATAGGTAGTTTACTCAGGTAGTTATTGTAGGTTATTGTAGGTAATTATTGTAGGTAAGTATTGTATTCGGCGGACCCCGGCGAAGCACGAGGCTAGCTTACCCACTACTTGGACCAACAAAGCTAGCTAGCTAGCTAGCGGGTAGCTACTGGTAACTTTTAGCAACTGTGGTTAGTTGTTTCCAATGTTATTTCATGCTTAAGAGTACCTGTGATTGAGCCAGCTAGCTGCCACCATTCAGCTGTTTTTCTAACCTCATTATCCGAGGCATTAACGCTAGGTGGTTGGTAGCTGCTGTACTTAATTACAGCTACTGATAACAGTCTGCTGTAGTTTACAACAATTCTAATTTCTAAAGTGGAAGTTGGGAGAGTTTTATTCGGGTGGTTCAGTGAAACAATTATAGTTTCTGAGGTGGAAGTTGGGAGAGTTATATTTTTTTTGGTGAGGGAGGCCTGCTCTCTCCTTTCCCAGATGTTTAGTTCATTTCATTCCGATCTCCTCTGCATTATTGTAGCCATCTGCTGCAGCCTGTCAACTATGCCTCTGCCTATCCCTGTTCTCTCCTCTCCGCACAGGCTACACAAACGCCTCACACCGCGTGGCTGCTGCCTCTCTAACCTGGTGGTCCCTGCATGCACCACACACCTGGAGTTCCAGGTCTCAGGCAGCCTCTGGAACTGCCGTTCTGCCGCCAACAAGGCTGACTTCATCCCAGCCTATGCTACCCTCCAGTCCCTCGACTTCCTGGCGCTGACGGAAACATGGATTACCACTGAAAACACTGCTACTCCTACTGCTCTCTCCTCATCTGACCATGTGTTCTCGCATACCCCGAGAGCATCTGGTCAGAGGGGTGGTGGCACAGGAATCCTCATCTCTCCCAAGTGGTCATTCTCAATTTTTCCCCTAACCCATCTGTCTATCTCCTCATTTGAATTCCACGCTGTCACAGTCACTAGCCCATTTAAGCTTAATATCCTTGTCATCTATCGCCCTCCAGGTTCCCTTGGAGAGTTCATCAATGAGCTTGACGCCTTGATAAGTTCCTTTCCTGAGGATGGCTCACCCTTCACAGTTTTGGGGGATTTCAACCTCCCTACGTCTAATAATAATAATAATAATAATAATAATATGCCATTTAGCAGACGCTTTTATCCAAAGCGACTTACAGTCGTGCGTGCATACATTTTTGTGTATGGGTGGCCCCGGGGATCGAACCCACTACCTTGGCGTTACAAGCGCCTTGCTCTACCAGCCGAGCTACAGAGGACCATTTGACTCATTTCTCTCTGCCTCCTTCTTTCCACTCCTCTCCTCTTTTGACCTCACCCTCTCACCGTCCCCCCCTACTCACAAGGCAGGCAATACGCTTGACTTCATCTTTACTAGATGTTGCTCTTCTACTAATCTCACTGCAACTCTCCTCCATGTCTCCGACCACTACTTTGTATCCTTTTCTCTCTCGCTCTCCTCCAACACTACTCACTCTGCCCCTACACAGATGGTAACGCGCCGCCGCAACCTTCGCTCTCTCTCTCCCACTACTCTCTCCTCTTCCATCCTATCATCTCTTCCCTCTGCTCAATCCTTCTCCCTCCAATCTCCTGATTCTGCCTCATCAACCCTCCTCTCCTCCCTTTCTGCATCCTTTGACTCCCTGTGTCCCCTATCCTCCCGGCCGGCTCGGTCCTCCCCTCCAGCTCCGTGGCTTGATGACTCATTGCGAGCTCACAGAACAGAGCTCCGGGCAGCGGAGCGGAAATGGAAGAAAACTAAACTCCCTGCCGACCTGGCATCTTTTCACTCCCTCCTCTCTACATTTTCTTCATCTGTTTCTGCTGCTAAGGCCACTTTCTACCACTCTAAATTCCAAGCATCTGCCTCTAACCCTAGGAAGCTCTTTGCCACATTCTCCTCACTGCTGAATCCCCCCCCCCTCCCTCTCTGTGGATGACTTCGTCAACCACTTTGAAAAGAAGGTTGACGACATCCGATCCTCGTTTCTTAAGTCTAATGACACTGCTGGTCCTGCTCACACTGCCCTACCCTATGCTTTGACTTCTTTCTCCCCTCTCTCTCCAGATAAAATCTTGCGACTAGTGACTGCAGGCCGCCCAACAACCTGCCCGCTTGACCCCATCCCCTCCTCTCTTCTCCAGACCATCTCCGGTAACCTTCTCCCCTACCTCACCTCGCTGATCAACTCATCCTTGACCGCTGGCCATGTCCCTTCCGTCTTCAAGAGAGCGAGAGTTGCACCCCTTCTCAAAAAACCAACACTCGATCCCACTGATGTCAACAACTACAGACCAGTATCCCTTCTTTCTTTTCTTTCCAAAACTATTGAGCGTGCCGTCTTTAGCCAACTCTCTTGCTATCTCTCTCAGAATGACCTTCTTGATCCAAACCAGTCAGGTTTCAGGACTGGTCATTCAACTGAGACTGCTCTTCTCTGTGTCACGGAGGCTCTCCGCACTGCTAAAGCTAACTCTCTCTCCTCTGCTCTTGTCCTTCTAGACCTGTCTGCTGCCTTTGATACTGTGAACCATCAGATCCTCCTCTCCACCCTCTCCGAGCTGGGCATCTCCGGCGCGGCTCACTCCTGGATTGCGTCCTACCTGCCCGGTCGCTCCTACCAAGTGGCGTGGCGAGAAGCTGTCTCCGCACCACGTGCTCTCACCACTGGTGTCCCCCAGGGCTCAGTTCTAGGCCCTCTCCTTTTCTCCCTATACACCAAGTCACTTGGCTCTGTCATATCCTCACATGGCCTCTCCTATCATTGCTACGCTGACGATACACAACTAATCTTCTCCTTTCCCCCTTCTGATAACCAGGTGGCGAATCGCATCTCTGCATGTCTGGCCGACATATCAGTATGGATGACGGATCACCACCTCAAGCTGAACCCTGGCAAGACGGAGCTGCTCTTCCTCCCGGGGAAGGACTGCCCGTTCTATGATCTCGCCATCACGGTTGACAACTCCGTTGTGTCCTCCTCCCAGAGTGCGAAGAGCCTTGGCGTGACCCTGGACAACACCCTGTCGTTCTCCGCTAACATCAAGGCGGTGACCCGATCCTGCAGGTTCATGCTCTACAACATTCGGAGAGTACGACCCTGCCTTACACAGGAAGCGGCACAGGTCCTAATCCAGGCACTTGTCATCTCCCGTCTGGATTACTGCAACTCGCTGTTGGCTGGGCTCCCTGCCTGTGCCATTAAACCCCTACAACTCATCCAGAATGCCGCAGCCCGTCTGGTGTTCAACCTTCCCAAGTCCTCTCTCATTAACAATCAAGGCAAACAATTCACACAATGAAGTTATGAAACAATTAATGTACACAAATTGGCGGGAGAGAGCGCATTGGAGGGAGACGTGCATTGTGCATTTTAGCCACACTCCCCTTCTTCTTGGACTGTGCCATCCACGTGGCCTCTGCAATGGATTAGCCTCAGCCTCCACAATGGATTAGTTCACTGAGATGGGCGCGAATCAGACAGGTGTCTCGTGTGCCATAAAAAAAAATATATATATTTGCTACTAGCTGACAAAAAAAAAATATTGGGCGATCAACAGCCTATCGACCAAACAATCGACCAGTTGACTAATTGGGGTCAGCCCTAATCATAACTGATGGACAGGTCAGCTTACGGTCTCATACACTGGTACTTAGTATGTTAATACTTTCATATCAACTAACACAAGGGATCCAGTGACGACCATTAGATGTGTTGCATTAAGCAACGTGCAGATGCATCTCTTTTTTGGGGTGAGTGGATTCACAATAGGTTGAAATTAAAAATGTCTATTAGACTATGCTCATTCAAGCTGATTAAAGCTAATAGCACGTCAGGTAGTTTGGTGTGTGTGGCCAAATAGCTTTATGTTCATGTTACTAAACAAATGCTAATGCCTGGAGTTTGCTAAACGGCATTGGCACTTAGATTGGAACCGGAGCTATGGTCAGATGACATGAAAATAGAGCTCTTTGGACACACACACGAGGGGTGGGTTTGGTTTCGAAAGAAGGATGTGATAAGCAGAAAAGAACCCTATACATACTGTAAAGTATGGTGGTGGATCTTTGATGTTTTGGGCTATTTTGCTTCCACTGGTCCTGGGGCCTTTGCTAAGGTCTCTACCCAGTACAAGGACATTTTAGCTCAAAACCTGGTTGCCTCTGCCAGGAGGCTGACACTTAGTTGCAAGTGTATCTTCTATCAAGACAATAACCCCAAGCACACATTACATTTCACAAATGAATTGTTAATTGACCACAAAATCAACATTTTGCAATGGCCATCTCAGTCTCTAGACTTGAACCCCATTGAAAACCTGTGGTTTGAATTGAAGAGGGCAGTCTATAAGTGCAGACGAAGGATATCAAGGATCTGGAAAGATTCTGTGTGGTGGAATGGTCTAAGATCCTTCCCAATATGTTCTACAATCTCATAAAACATTAGAAAAAGGCTCAGTGTTGTTATACTAGCAAAGGGAGGGTGCCGGAGTATTGAAAACAGGTGTGCCAATAATAATGTTTTTTAGAAGAAAAAATAATAGTTGTTATACAAAATATCTTTCTCTGAGCAATTGCATTAGTATAACATAATTTAATTGCCCCCCAAAAATTAGCATACAATATATATATTTTATACAGTATTTTTGCTCATCTTTATCAAGGGTGCCAATAATTTTGGTCATGACTGTTTATGAGCAGATGTTTACTAGAAAATCTAGAAATACTAAACCCTGTGGGTGTTACGATATTGCAGACCTTAAATATGGAATCTCACATATTGGATGACTGTAAAGTATTTATTTTGTGGATATGCATTACATGGACAGTACATTAAGTAAAACCATGACCATTTAAATGATTTAAGATGACCTCAGCAGAAACGTGAAATGCTGTAACTTTGCCCTACACTGCCCTGGCCTCAACATAACTGTAAGCACAGCTGCATTTTCACTGACTCAATTGGAGAGAAAAAAAGGGTGAAAGTGAACAGTTAGAGTGGAGTTACTTTGATGCCCTTGCCCAAAAGCGGATAACGGAAACATGCAGCTTGAAGAAGTAAGCAACGGGCCTCCAGAGTGTCGCAGCGGTCTAAGGCACTGCATCGCAGTGCTAGAGGCGTCACTACAGATCTGGGTTCGATACTGGGCTGTGTCACAACCGGCCGTGATCGGGAGTCCCATAGTGCGGCACACAATTGGCCCAGCGTCGTCCGGGTTAGGGGAGGGTTTGTTCGGGGGGGCTTTACTTGGCTCATTGCGCTCTAGCGACTCCTTGTGGCCGGGCGCCTGCAGGTGTTTCCTCCGACACATTGGTGCAGCTGGCTTCCAGGTTAAGCGGGCGGGTGTTAAGAAGCGCGGTTTGGGCGGGTCATCTTTCGGAGGACGCATGACACGACTTTCACTTCCCGAGCCTGTTGGGGAGTTGCAGCGATGAGACAAGATCGAAATTGGGGAGAAAAAGTGTGTAAAAAAATTTACAAATTAAAAAGAAGTAAGTAACAAAAGCTACAAGTCACCCGCTTATTTTTCATCTGTCATCCAGACCCATGTACATGGCCTTGTTTATTCCAGGGTCCATGCCTGGGCCATTTGAAACACATTGAAAATACAAATAAAGATAATAGCTGTACTAGAAAAGCATAACCCTCAATCCTGACTAAACTCCCAGTCCCTGCCGCTGAAAAACATCCCCACAGCATGATGCTGCCACCACCATGCTTCACCGTAGGGATGGTGCCAGGTTTCCTCCAGACATGACGCTTGGAATTCAGGCCAAAGACATCAATCTTGGTTTAGGTGCCTTTTGGCAAACTCCAAGCAGCCTGTCATGTGCCTTTTACTGAGGAGTGGCTTCCGTCTGGCCAGTCTACCTTAAAGACCTGATTGGTGGAGTGCTGCAGAGATCGTTGTCCTTCTGGAAGGTTCTCCCATCTCCACAGAGGAACTCTAGAGCTCTGTCAGAGTGACCATCGGGTTCTTGGTCACCTCCCTGACCAAGGTCCTTCTCCCCCGATTGCTCAGTTTGGCCAGGCGGCCAGCTCTCGGAAGAGTCTTGGTGGTTCCAAAGTTCTTCCACTTAAGGATGATGGAGGCCCCTTTGTTCTTGGGGATGTTCAATGCTGCAGAAATATTTTGCTTCCCTTCCCCAGATCTGTGCCTCGGCACAATCCTGTCTTGGAGCTCTACAGACAGTTCCTTCGACCTCATGGCATGGTTTTTGCTCTGACATGCACTGTCAATTGTGGGACCTTATATAGACAGGTGTGTGCCTTTCCAAATCATGTCCAATCAATTGAATTTACCACAGGTGGACTCCAATCAAGTTGTAGAAACATCTCAAGGATGATCAATGGAAACAGGTTGAAACTGAGGTCAATTTCGAGTCTCATAGCAAAGGATCTGAATAAGGTATTTCTGTTTTTAAAATAAATTAGCAAAGATTTCTACAAAACTGTTTTTGCTTTGTCATTATGGAGTATTGTGTGTAGATTGCTGAGGAAAATGATTTATATAATACATTTTAGAATAAGGCTGTAAAGTAACAAAATGTGGAAAAAGTCAAGGGGTCTGAATACTTTCCGAAGGCACTGTGTGTATATATATACTGTATATATACTATACATTGTAGAATAATAGTGAAGACATCAAAACTATGAAACATTTGGAATCATGTAGTTAGATTCTTCAAATAGCCACCCTTTGCCTTGATGACAGCTTTGCACACTCTTGGCATTCTCTCAACCAGCTTCATCTGGAATGCTTCCAACAGTCTTGAAGGAGTTCCCACAAATGCTGAGCACTTTTTGGCTGCTTTTCCTTCAGTCTGCCATCCGATTCATCCCAAACCATCTCAATTGGTTTGAGGTCGGGGGATTGTGGAGGCCAGGTCATCTGACACAGCACTCCATCACTCTCCTTCTTGGTAAAATATCCCTTACATAGCCTGGAGGTGTATTGGGTCATTGTCCTGTTGAAAAACAAATGATAGTCCCACTAAGCCCAAACCAGATGGGATGGCGTATCGCTGCAGAATGCTGTGGTAGCCATGCTGGTTAAGTGTGCCTTGAATTGTAAATAAATCACAGACAGTGTCCCCAGCAAAGCACCCCCACACCAAAACACCTCCTCCTCCATGCTTTACGGTGGGAACTACACATGCAGAGATCATCCGTTCACGCACACCGCGTCTCACAAAGACACAGCGGTTTGAACCACAAATCTCAAATTTGGACTCCAGACCAAAGAACAATTTTCCACCGATCTAATGTCCATTGCTCGTGTTTCTTGGCCCAAGCAGGCCTCTTCTTCTTATTGGTGTCCTTTAGTAGTGGTTTCTTTGCAGCAAATCGACCATGAAGGCCTGATTCACACAGTCTCCTCTGAACAGTTGATGTTAAGATGTGTTTGTGACTTGAACTCTGTGAAGCATTTATTTGGGCTGCAATTTCTGAGGCTGTTAACTCTAATGAACAATAAGAAGAAGAGACCTGCTTGGGCCAAGAAACACGAGCAATGGACATTAGACCGGTGGAAATGTGTCCTTTGGTCTGGAGTCCAAATTGTGAGACGCGGTGTGGGTGAACGGATGATCTCTGCATGTGTATTTCCCACCGTAAAGCATGGAGGAGGAGGTGTTATGGTGTGGGGGTGTGTTGCTAAGGCCTTTTGAAGAGGCCTTCAACATATGCAAAACTACACTTCAACATTCATGAATATATTGGTCATGGGTGTACTTTAAGTAAGCACAAAAACAAGTGGGTAAGGACTTCTGCTGTCTGTGTCTACTAGAATAAATATACCAATTAATTTTGCAACACAATAATTTATTGAAGATGGAAAGTCAGCTTGGATTAGATTTTCTTGAATATAGTTAAAAGAAGCAGCTAGGGAAATTGGCATGTCACCATAGTGTTCAGACAGTCAGTTATATCTGATGTGACAGGCTTGATGGCGTACTCTAAAGGAAGATACTAAAGGAAACATTTGATGTACATTCAAAAAGACCAGATTTCAGAAATCAAAATCATTCCAGACTGTAACCTTCCCATATTAAAGACATGATTGACGTCATACTTGCGTAATGTTGAACGAGATTAAATGCAATTTTCAATCAGTAAACCAGTCAGTTTATTAGTTACACCACCCCGTTCACGAAATCGATCGCTCCTACAGAAAGTGAGTCACGTGGCCGTGGCTTGCTCTATAAAGCAGGCAGACAGGCATCGAGGGATTCAGTAATTGTTTGATTGAATGTTAGAATGGGCAAAACAAGTGACCTAAGGCTACTTTGAGCATGGTATGATCGTCGGTGCCAGGAGTGCCGGATACAGTATCTCAGAAACGGCCGCCCTCCTGTGCTTTTCACGCACGACAGTGTCTATGGTTTACCGAGAATGGTGCAACAAACATAAAACATCCAGTCAGCGGCAGTCCTGGCGAAAACAGCTTGTTGATGAGAGGTCGAAGGAGAATGGTAAGAATCCTGCAAGCTAACAGGCGGGCCACAAACAGACAAATAATGGCGTAGTATAACAGTGGTGTGCAGAACGGCATCTCGGAACGCACAACTCGTCGATCCTTGTCACGGATGGGCTATTGCAGCAGACGACCACACCGGGTTCCACTCCTATCAGCTAAAAACAAGAAGAAGCAGCTTATTTGTTGTTGGCCAAGCATCTTCCCATGGTACAAATCAAAGCAATCAAGACCCTCCCTCTTCTCTCTCTCACCGTTAGTGGTTACTTTAAAATCAATCAATTATTCAGTTAAATGTTTCATGTTATCAAGAAGCGGCTCCAGTGGGCACGTGATCACCAACACTGGACAATTGAAGAGTGGAAAAACATTGCCTGGTCTGACGAATCCCAGTTCCTGTTGCGTCATGCTGATGGCAGAGTCAGGATTTGGCGTAAGCAGCATGAGTCCATGGACCTATACTGCCTGGTGTCAAATGTAAGGGCTGGTTGCGGTAGTGTACTGGTGTGGAGAATGTTTTCCTGGCACATGTTAGATCCCTTCATACCATTTGCAAAACGATTGAACGCCACAGCGTATGTGAACATTGTTGCTGACCAAATCCAATAGAGCATCATTGGGATGAGATGGAAGCATGAATGTACTGCCGTTCAATCTGCAGCAACTGCGTGATGCCATCGTGTCAGCATGGACCAACATCCCTGTGGTTTCAGACAACTTGTAGAATCTATGCCCAGAAGAATTCAGGCTGTTCTGGAGGCAAAGGGGGGTCTGACCCGTTACTAGATGGGTGTAACTAATAAACATTTGCACTGTAATAGTACATGAACACACATTCTTGAGTTGTTGTTTGCCAAGCATCTTCCCATGGTACAAATCAAAGCAATCAAGACCCTCCCTCTTCTCTCTCTCCCCGTTAGTGGTTACTTTAAAATCAATCAATTATTCAGTTAAATGTTTCATATTATCAACACATGTATTCAAAATGTGAATAAGAAATACACCTTTGGCTGCCAGACAAATTATCCACTGGACATTGTGAGCTGCCTGGTCTGTGAATACAAATTAGGTTTTAACAAGGTTGGTTAGATCTACATAATCCACTGATAAAGGATAAGAGGGAAAAGAGAGAACAAAGATAATTATGACTTTGATGCCTCACCAGCTTTTGGTTTTTGGATGCCTTAAATGTTCTTGTTTTATCTTTTGCCTCTGCCACTTGACACCTTCTCAAATATATTGCACCCACTTCACATAACTTACGAGCACTTGTTTCAGGCATTTCAATAAATGGAAAACAACATCTAAAGTTATTAATTGATTAAACCATTACTCAAAGTTCAGAGCACAAATGACATAGGTCACTAAATTCACACACTGTCAATGCAACCACATATTACTTAGTGGTATGCATGAGTGTGTTAGTGTGTGAGTGTGAATGCACACGTGTGTGAGTGTGTGTGTGTGTTTTTACATGAGTGGGGGCTACTCATGATGCCACAGGCTAATGCACATACATCACTATTAACACCTGGTAAAAGCTGCCACTGGTTGTACTGTAGCTTCTAATCTAAATGGTGCAATGGGAGAACCTTCAGAAAGACACTCATAGGTGTGGGATCAGAAACACGTGTCCAATGTACTTTCCACTATATACAGTGGGTATCATAAGTATTCACCCCCCTTCAGATTTGGTTAAATTACAAAGTGGGATTGAAAAATATTTTATTGTGATTGTTTTATAATGTATCTACACAAAATACTCTAAGTGAAAAGAAAATTCTACAAACTTTTACAAATGAATACTAATTAAATAACTAAAATAAAGTTGTTGCATAAGTATTCACCCCCTTTGTCTAGGCAAGCCTAAATTAGTTCAGGAGTAAAATTTGGCTTAACAAATCACATACTGTAATAAAATACATGGACTCACTCTGAGTGAAAGAATAGGGGTTGACATGGTTTTTGAATGACTACCCCTTCCTCTGTCCCCCATAGATACATCAGTAAGGTCTCTCAGTCAAGTATTGCATTTCAAGCACAGATTCAACTACAAAGAACAGGGAGCTTTTCAAAAGCCTCATATACAGTGGCTTGCGAAAGTATTCACCCCCCTTGGCATTTTTCCTATGTTATTGCCTACCACTTTGAAGATGCAAAATATTTTTTATTGTGAAACAAACAAGAAATAAGACAAAAAAACTGAAAACTTGAGCGTGCATAACTATTCACTCCCCCCCCCCCCCCCCCCCCCCAAAGTCTAGGCCATTCAAAGACATTTAAACGTTTCCCCTTAAACCACTCGAGTGTTGCTTTAGCATTACGCATAGGGTCATTGTCCTGCTGGAAGGTGAACCTCCGCCCCAGTCTCAAATCTCTGGAAGACTGAAACAGGTTTCCCTCAAGAATTTCCCTGTATTTAGCGCCATCCATCGTTCCTTCAATTCTGACCAGTTTCCCAGTCCCTGCCAATGAAAAACATCCCCACAGCATGATGCTGCCACCACCATGCTTCACTGTGGGGATGGTGTTCTCGGGGTGATGAGAGGTGTTGGGTTTGCGCCAGACATAGCGTTTTCCTTGATGGCCAAAAAGCTCAATTTTAGTCTCATCTGATCAGAGTACTTTCTTCCATATGTTTGGGGAGTCTCCCACATGCCTTTTGGCGAACACCAAACGTGTTTGCTTATTTTTTTCTTTAAGCAATGGCTTTTTTCTGGCCACTCTTCCGTAAAGCCCAGCTCTGTGGAGTGTACGGCTTAAAGTGGTCCTATGGACAGATTCTCCAATCTCTGCTGTGGAGCTTTGCAGCTCCTTCAGGGTTATCTTTGTTGCCTCTCTGATGAATGCCCTCCTTTCCTGGTCCGTGAGTTTTGGTGGGCGGCCCTCTCTTGGCAGGTTTGTTGTGGTGCCATATTCTTTCCATGTTTTAATAATGGATTTAATGGTGCTCCGTGGGATGATATTTTTTTATAACCCAACACTGATCTCTACTTCTCCACAACTTTGTCCCTGACCTGTTTGGAGAGCTCCTTGGTCTTCATGGTGCCGCTTGCTTGGTGGTTCCCCTTGCTTAGTGGTGTTGCAGACTCTGGGGCCTTTTAGAACAGGTGTTTATATACTGAAATCATGTGACAGATCTTGTGACACTTAGATTGCACACAGGTGGACTTTATTTAACTAATTATGTGACTTCTGAAGGTAATTGGTTGCACCAGATCTTATTTAGGGGCTTCATAGCAAAGGGGGTGAATACATATGCACTCACCACATTTATGTGATTTACTTTTTATAATTATTTGAAACAAGTTTTTTTTCATTTCACTTCACCAATTTGGACTATTTTGTGTATGTCCATTACATGAAATCCAAATAAAAATCCATTAATATTACAGGTTGTAATACAACAAAATAGGAAAAATGCCAAGGGGGGTGAATACTTTTGCAAGGCACTGTAGAAGGCCAGTGATTGGTAACAATAAAAAAAATCTGACATTGAATATCTCTTTAAGCATGGTCAAGTTAATAATTATGCTGTGGATGATGGAATAAACCGTCCAGACATATCAAAGATACAGTTGTCCATCTGAACTGAACTGCAGGACAGAAAGGAAACTGCTTTTAGGAGGCCATTGTTGATTTTAAAACAGCTACAGAGTTCAATGGCTGTTATGGGAGAACACTGAGGATGGATCAACAACATTGTAGTGACACAATAATGACCTAAATGACAGAGTGAAAAGAAGAATATAAATATACAGAACAAAAATATTCCAAAACATGCATCATGTATGTAACAAGGCACTAAAGTAATACTGAAAAGAAAACACAGCAAAGGAATACACTTTTTGGTCTAAATGCAAAGCCTCATGTTTTGGGCAAATCCAACACAACACGTTACTGAGTAACTGCGTCCTTATTTCATGGTATCAGTATGCTTAACATCGGCAAAGACTGGGGAGTTTTTCAGGATAAAAAGAAACAGGATTGAGCTACGCACAGGCAAAATCCTAGAGGAAAACTTGCTTCAGTCTTCTTTACACCAGACACTGCGAGAGGAATTCACCTTTCAGCAGGACAATAACCTACAACACAAGGCCAAGTTGCTTGCCAAGAAGATAGTGAATGATCCTGAGTGGCTAAGTTACAGTTTTGACTTAAACCTGCTTGAAAATCTATGGCAAGACTTGAAAATTGTTGTCTAGCCATGATCCCCAACACCTTGACAGAGCTTGAAGAAGACAGCTGTAACCGCTGCTAAATGTGTTTCTAATATTTATTGACTCAGGCGGGTGAATACTTATATATATCAATGTATATTAGTGTTTTATTTTTCATTAATCTTATAATTTTCCTGACACTGACATTACAGAGTATTTTGTGTAGATTGTAGACAATAAATTAACCCCACTTTGTAACACAATACAATTTGAAGAAATCCAAGGGGGGTGAATACTTATGATAGGCACTGTTTCCACTACCTACCCTTTCCACTAACTATGGGTCATGCTGACATAAATGTACAGCGACAGTTGAAAGAGCCCAGTGTCTGATTCAGCCATGGTTTCCACTAACAGGAGTAGGATGAATGATCAGAATGGCTATAAATAAAGAGCCTCTCCCAACAGCAGCATCAACAGAATGGCTAGAGCTCTGTCTCTATAACTTAATGTACCAAGTATACAGACAGAAACAATGTTCTGAAAACATCTTCAAAGAGTATCTTAAATAAAACATCACACTCATATTCTCCCAATAAAAAAAAAGCTTGCACTTGTCTTTTCCTACTGGCACTGACGTTGCTGATAACTGTACTTACTACGGAGACCACCACATGGTGGCACTCTTTTTCACACACCATTTGCAAATCAGCATAATCAAATACAATCTGACATCAAAGCCACAATGCCTGAGCAAATATGCATTGTTCGGGGATAAGCGGTGGATAACATTTGCAGATCCGAAGGCAAACAGAGATGGGATGGTAATATTCAAAGATCCAACCTCATTCCTCCATGTGTGAGGTCCATGTACATGTGTCTGTGTGTTTGTGAGCAGGATGGCAATGTAGGCACATCATTAATAAACATGGATTCTACTGGGTGATGCCATGATGTATGTCTGGCATTTCAAACAGTTGGCATATACCAGCGTTGCAAAATATCACCTTCAGAAGGAAGATGCTGTTTTAGATGCTACCGAATGCTGCAATAACGCATTAGACAAGTCATTTTCAGTTAAAGATTTCGTGGATGACACTGTGGAGACTTGTACTGTCCAATATGTTCTGCCGCCCATGTTGCTACAGGATGAATGGCAATAGAGTAGTGCATGGTCGAGTTGCAACATTAAAAGATTGATCTTGTACATCCTGAATGTCATATTTCATATAAATTAGGGCTGTGACAAATGGACCATTTTTCTTAACGTTTAAACGGCCATAGGGTTTCTGTTAGAACGATAAGAAAAATTCCAATTGAATTTGCAATGCAGATGGTCTACATCTCTCTTCCCGCGGAGAAAGAGAGAAAATTGTATAATTTATGCTGCTGCTGCTCATGCTTGTCAAGAGAATGGCGTGTGTAGCTTGATGTTGTTATCATCCAATCACAAGTCATCAAACCGGCACTAGGCTACAGTCATAAAGCCTCTGTGTGGCTAGTTATTAGGAGATATCTAGGCTAATCTATAGAAGATGGAATTAAAATAACAGAACTAAAAATTCAATGAGAAGGACAAGCTACAACACCAAGAGCCAACAGGTAGGTTGCTACTTAATAATCTGAATGGAGTTGTTGTTATTTACTGTAGGAAGGGGAGAAAGCGCACAGTTAAAGTTATGTAGTCTCAATAAGCCTAGCTAACGTTTTGATGCAGTTAGCCTAGCTTCTCTCGTTTTGATGCAGTCAAGAGAGGTACTGTGTAATCAGATGAGATGATACATAACTAGCAATAAGTTAGTATATCAGTGTGGTTGCCAACTCTCTCCCCCTCCCTGCTCCCCTCATCTCTCTCCCCCTCCCTGTGGCCCCTCCCCCGGTCCCTGTTTGAGCTGCTGCTCTGTTTCTCTCTCTCTCTCGTGCATTACAGCTCTGGTTAATAAAGAAGCTAAAATATTTTCTTTTTATCCTCCTACTAAGGTAACAGCATTGTTGTGTTAGGTATTAGTTTAATTTGTATTTTCCCTTTATAATGATGAACGGGACCTGTTAGTGGTAGTTTTGTGATAACTGCACTGTAATTTTAATAACAAATCAAATAAATAAACATTGGTTAGGGATTTTTTCTTAACATTAACAATTCCATTTTCGTTTAAACTTTTACAATTTTAAACGTTCACACTCCTAATATACCTGTAAATCGATTGGAAATTCAACAGGAAGTTTTGCGCAATTCAATATATCACCCTAGTTGCATAATAGTCTGTTGTGAGGCTTTAAGAACATCTACTGTATTACAGTGCATACTACATTGACCACTCACAAAGCTTGACCCCCATAAAACACTGACTGACCACACTGTCATGAAAACCTTACTCTATGTACTGCCGACAACAAAAGTCAATGAACTCCCCTCTGGATGGTCTTTCTAGTCCCTGGGCGAAGACGGAACATTAGCCAGTCCCACAGTGGGGAGAGCCAAAGTCGTCATTCATGATTTGATCACCCGGGTTAACAATACATTGACACCTTTATGCAGGAGGGATTCAAATGTAGTCATGGTGTGGAGAATGGCGATAAGTGACCTACCGTACGTTGTTGTCCATGCGGGAGACGGTGAGGTAGGCTGCCAGGTTGGCCGTGTAGGAGGAACATACGATGAGGGTGAAGAGCCACCAGCTGCCCATGACGATCCTCAGGGCCACAGAGCTCACCACACTGTCCCCTCCTATAGAGGGAGAGAAAGGACATGTCAATATCCCGACTGGGTGGAAGATAAAGCAACTATAGTTATGAGGTTTCCAATAGGTTGAGGAGGAACAAGCAGAATATCTGGACCAAATCCAGATCATGCAAGAGTGATCAACTTCAAAGGCTCCATAACTTGCTGTCTTGGAGAAATTTGGTTTGGGAAATAATTTTACCGATATGGTTTGTGTGTTATATGCTAACCCTGTTGCTATGGTGTCTACTAACGGCATACACTCAAGTCCGTTCCCTATTTTCCTGGGATGTAGACAAGGAGATGGCCTATCTCCAACGTTATTCATTCTGTCGCTAGAACCTTTAGCACAACATCTAAGGCAGAATGTAATTGCTTAGCATATACTGATTAAATCTTCCTCTCATATCATATCACTATATGCAGATTATAATCTCCTATATACGACAGATATTCAGAATTCAATTTCATCTTTATTATCCACATTGGAAGAATTCAAATTGCTGTCCAGGTATAAGATAAATTGGACAAAATCAGCATTAATGTTGCTTAATGAAGCAGCCAAGAAAGTTTCACTTCCCTCAACAATTCCTATGAAAACACAGTTCACTTATTTGGGTATTAGTATACAAACATCTCTGCATGGTCTGGTGAAGTTTAATTATGAGAAAAGGTACAAGGAGGTTGAACGAGATTTAACCATTTGGGAGAAGTTGCCTGCTTCTTTACAAACTAAAGATGAATGTGTTGCCACGTATTAGTTTCCTGAGCATGATGATCCCACTCACCCCACCATTGGGGAATGGTTGATAAACGTATACGTAAATACCTTTGGAATGGCAAACATTCAAAGATTAGGTTTGAGGTGTTACAACGACAGAAGTGTAATGGTGGACTTGCATTACCAATTTATTTTATTTTACCACCAGTCTTTTCAGCTATGACCACTTATATCATGGTTTGATCAGTCTACATCAGTCTCTTGGAGAACTATTGGGGAAGAACTTGTTTCACCTATTAGATTGCAGGATGTGTTATTTTCTGGTATATCTAATAAGAAATGCATGTTGTATTTTGGTCCTATAATTTCTAATACAATAGAGCATTTTAGGAAGGTTGAGAAGTGTGTAGGTGGTAACTGGAAATGGCATCTCCATACCCCTCTATGGCATAACAAGGCTATTACTTCCGGTAATAAACCTTTTGAGTCTAGAGCCTGGTCTGCAAAAGGGGCCAATAATCTAGAGGATATATTCAACTCAAAGGGTCTTCTTAGTTTTCAGGAACTCCGTCTTCGTTTTGATTTGCCAGGGTCGTTATTCTTTCTATATCTTAGACTACGCTCAACACTTCCTGCCTATGGGGTCCCATTGGGTACAAATTTGGGAAGGCACCCAGTAATAGAGTGGATTTTTACATTCCCGTCCAGAGGTTTTGTGTCTGCTATTTACTCTCACCTTCAACTATTAAAGCAGAAATATATTTTAATGGTTAAAACATGGGTAAATGATTTGGCTGTCGATAATGAGGCTATTGATTGGGAGATTGTCTGGGAAAATATATTTCACTCATCAAAGAACCCAAACCATCAATTAATTCATTTAAAACTTTGTCATAGATCGTACTGAAAACGTCTTGTAAGATTTCATGCAAAACAGGCTCAAAGCCCATACTGTGACCTATGTAACCTCAATACACTTGGAACAAACAAACATGTGATATGGGATTGTCCTGAGGTTTATGAGTTTTGGAGGAAAGTGTTGTAAATTCTCTCTGACATGATTGATAAAACTGTACCCCTTCAACCAATTCCACTGTTGTTTAATGATGATACAGGTATGTAGCTGAAATGAGAAACAGCTGTACCCCTTGAACCAATTCCGCTGTTGTTTAACGATGATACAGATGTGCAGCTGAATGAGAAACAGCAAAAAGTTTGGCTTGCTGGGTTGACAGCTGCCCAAAAATGTGTTGTTCAGCGCTGGTTGTCATCACATGACCTTCATACATTATAAGGAAATGGCTAGCATACTTTCAGGACGTAATTATGTTGGAGTTATCCACTGCCCATATGAATAAAGCCAGTCCTAGCACCTTGGAAACATGGAAAGTAGCCGCCTCAGAAATCTCTAAATTGTTGGATATGTGTGAAGTAAAATGCTTACTTGATGGTGTTGTATTAGCAAATGACTTTGCTGTGTATATTCTAGTGTAGTGTGTGTTGTTTATTTTAATTTGATTAAAACCTTTGTTTATGTATATATATTTTTTTTATACATTATGGGTTGTCCAAGGTTGGGAATAGGGTGGGGCCGCCAGGGGTATGTTTGGAATACAGTGAGGGAAAAAAGTATTTGATCCCCTGCTGATTTTATACGTTTGCCCACTGACAAAGAAATGATCAGTCTATAATTGTAATGGTAGGTTTATTTGAACAGTGAGAAACAGAATAACAACAACAAAAAATCCAGAAAAACGCATGTCAAAAATGTTATAAATTGAAAACAATTATAAGTTTGCCACCAACTAAGTCATGTTTTGCAGAGGGGTCAAATACTTATTTCCCTCATTAAAATGCAAATCAATTTATAACATTTTTGACATGCGTTTTTCTGGATTTTTTTGTTGTTATTCTGTCTCTCACTGTTCAAATAAACCTACCATTAAAATTATAGACTGATCATGTCTTTGTCAGTGGGCAAATGTACAAAATCAGCAGGGGATCAAATACTTTTTTCCCTCACTGTAGGTGGGGTTGGAGCGTGTGTAAATTCAAAACATATACAGTGGGGAAAAAAAGTATTTAGTCAGCCACCAATTGTGCAAGTTCTCCCACTTAAAAAGATGAGAGAGGCCTGTAATTTTCATCATAGGTACACGTCAACTATGACAGACAAATTGAGAAAACAAATTTCAGAAAATCACATTGTAGGATTTTTAATGAATTTATTAGCAAATTATGGTGGAAAATAAGTATTTGGTCACCTACAAACAAGCAAGATTTCTGGCTCTCACAGACCTGTAACTTCTTCTTTAAGAGGCTCCTCTGTCCTCCACTCGTTACCTGTATTAATGGCACCTGTTTGAACTTGTTATCAGTATAAAAGACACCTGTCCACAACCTCAAACAGTCACACTCCAAACTCCACTATGGCCAAGACCAAAGAGCTGTCAAAGGACACCAGAAACAAAATTGTAGACCTGCACCAGGCTGGGAAGACTGAATCTGCAATAGGTAAGCAGCTTGGTTTGAAGAAATCAACTGTGGGAGCAAGTATTAGGAAATGGAAGACATACAAGACCACTGATAATCTCCCTCGATCTGGGGCTCCACGCAAGATCTCACCCTGTGGGGTCAAAATGATCACAAGAATGGTGAGCAAAAATCCCAGAACCACATGGGGGGACCTAGTGAATGACCTGCAGAGAGCTGGGACCAAAGTAACAAAGCCTACCATCAGTAACACACTACGCCGCCAGGGACTCAAATCCTGCAGTGCCAGACGTGTCCCCCTGCTTAAGCCAGTACATGTCCAGGCCCATCTGAAGTTTGCTAGATTGCATTTGGATGATCCAGAAGAGGATTGGGAGAATGTCATATGGTCAGATGAAACCAAAATAGAACTTTTTGGTAAAAACTCAACTCGTCGTGTTTGGAGGACAAAGAATGCTGAGTTGCATCCAAAGAACACCATACCTACTGTGAAGCATGGGGGTGGAAACATCATGCTTTGGGGCTGTTTTTCTGCAAAGGGACCAGGACGACTGATCCGTGTAAAGGAAAGAATGAATGGGGCCATGTATCGTGAGATTTTGAGGGAAAACCTCCTTCCATCAGCAAGGGCATTGAAGATGAAACGTGGCTGGGTCTTTCAGCATGACAATGATCCCAACACACCGCCCGGGCAACGAAGGAGTGGCTTCGTAAGAAGCATTTCAAGGTCCTGGAGTGGCCTAGCCAGTCTCCAGATCTCAACCCCATAGAAAATCTTTGGAGGGAGTTGAAAGTCCGTGTTGCCCAGCGACAGCCCCAAAACATCACTGCTCTAGAGGAGATCTGCATGGAGGAATGGGCTAAAATACCAGCAACAGTGTGTGAAAACCTTGTGAAGACTTACAGAAAACGTTTGACCTGTGTCATTGCCAACAAAGGGTATATAACAAAGTATTGAGAAACTTTTGTTATTGACCAAATACTTATTTTCCACCATAATTTGCAAATAAAATCATTAAAAATCCTACAATGTGATTTTCTGGATATTTTTTTCTCATTTTGTCTGTCATAGTTGGCGTGTACCTATGATGAAAATTACAGGCCTCTCTCATCTTTTTAAGTGGGAGAACTTGCACAATTGGTGGCTGACTAAATACTTTTTTTCCCCACTGTAAAAATTGGAAAAGTGTAAATATTATTTGTATTCTTGTATTGCCCTTGTGACCCAATAAAAACATTTGTTTACAAAAAAAGGCTCCATAACTTTCAATGAAAAATGGGTTACATCTGACCATTGCTTTCCTATACAGTAAAAAGTGTCCACTTGAAATAATGTCCAGTAGCGAAGGACCAACAGGACAGAGGCTCCCTAGGCTTAAAAGGGTTCAATGGGCTCTCTGCCAGGAGGTAATAGATGTAGCTGGGGGTTCAACAGGACTTGCTGACACACTCATTTATTTCCTTTTGCCAGTCTTGGATTCCAACCAACGTATCCTATCTTTTCTTCATTCAAAGGCACCTTAACTGTGCTCTTGTGAGCTTAACAAGTTTGAAATGCAATCACTATGTTACATGGACAGTATACTAGAGTTCTCAGCCTGAACCCGACGGGACCCGACGGCCCGGCCCGGTCTTGTTTTTTTAAGGCATGTTTGACTAGGACTCAATTCACATATAAGACCTGGCCGGCCTCAAATTCTATGAATTGAATCGGGTCGGTTTCGGTGTCTGCGCACCTTTTAGCCTACTCTCTCAGCTGCAGCAGACACTAGAGGCGCCAGGATTCCAATATTGGCTGAGCCAGAGAAATCTGTGGCCATAACAAAACTTTTCTTTCTGATATTTGCAATGTTTCAATTTGCGATATGAATAGGGTGGAGTGCACTCGGGAGAATGATGATCCACTGTCACGATTCAGACAGACGACCAGAGGACCACAATTGCGTCACACCAGAAAGTTTATTAAAACTTAAGGGAAAAGGGAAGTAGGGAGTGAATGAAGGCTCCAGGGGTAACAGGGACCCCGTCCAATGTGCTGGATCTGTGCCCCCCCCAGTGGCAGCGATGCGTCCTATGAAGCCGGTGGTGGGTGGTCCAGAAGTCCTGGGGGGGGGAGACACAGACACAACAGGGCGGAATGAAACAAGGCAGCAGTACAGTTCAAGGGAAATCCAAAATACGTAGTAGCAAGGCAGAAGGCTGGTCAGAGTTACCGGGATTGAAGAGTAGTCAGGAGTCGTTATGGCAGAAGCAGGTCTGGATCTCCTGGGGCAGAAGAGTATCCAAAAATCAGGCAGGTCCGGGGTCACAAAACCAGGGTGAGCCAGAAGCGCGAGCAAACAGGTTCCGGGTGTGAGCTTTGCAGACGATCTGACACCGGAGAGCTGAAAGACAGGGCCTTAAATACTGGGAGAGGTAGTGGGTAATGCAGCGCAGCTGGCAGAGTAATTAGAGCAGAGCAGAGCAGGGACAGGTGGAGCTAGTTAGGCTGAGTAGAGAGAGTGGTGAGCAGAGTGGAAGAAAATTAAGGTGGTAACCCGGTGGAGTGAGAGGCTCATGACAGAACCCCCCCCCCAAGGGACGGCCCCAGAAGTCCCAAGAGCAACACCACGCCGGGCGGGAGGAGGGGAGCCGGAGGAGGGCTAGAACTCCTCCGAACGGTCCGAGTGAACGTCCTCATCCTCGGAGGAAGCCGGAGGGCCGTGGTCGGGAGATGGGACAGGTCCCGAGACAGGATCAGGCACAGGACAGGAAGCCGAGCGGGCAGGACGGTTAGGGACCCCTCTGGGGCGGCCCCTACGGATTGCAGGTTGATCAGGATGCCGTTGGTGGAAAGCGGTGATGAGAGTCCTATCCACAATCCGACTAGCTGGCACCCAGGTCCTTTCCTCAGGTCCATAGCCCTCCCAGTCAATGAGGTACTGGAGACCCCTACCCCTCCGTCTGGACCGAAGCAGGCGGCGGACGGTGTAAACCAGACCACCATCGACGAGCCGTGGAGGAGGAGGACAAGGCGCAGCAGGGACCAGCGGACTCTCATGGATGGGCTTAATCTTAGACACATGGAAAGTGGGGTGCACCCTCAGGGAATTAGGCAGTTGGAGCCGGACAGCAGTTGGGCTAATCACTCTTATGATAGGGAATGGGCCAATGAACCGAGGTGCCAGCTTCTGCGACTCCACCCTGAGTGGCAGGTTCTTCGATGACAACCACACCCTTTGACCAACATGGTAGGTGGGAGCAGGAATTCTCCGACGGTTGGCCCCGGTAGTGTAGCTGGCAACGGATCTGAGGAGTGTGGCTCGGGCTTGTGACCAGGTGCGGCGACATCGACGGGCAAAAGCAAGTGCAGATGGGCAAGTAACCTCCTCTTCCTGGCTGGCAAATAGAGGAGGCTGGTATCCATAAACACATTGGAAAGGGGACATACCGATGGCAGAGCAGGTCAGAGAATTGTGTGCGTACTCCACCCATGTCAATTGCTGCGACCAGGAGTGGGGGTTGCGTGAAGTCATGCATCGCAGTGCCTTCTCGAGCTCCTGATTAGCCCGCTCTGACTGCCCATTGGATTGGGGATGGAATCCGGAAGTCAGACTGACTGTGGCTCCCAGCAGGTGACAGAACTCCTTCCAAAAAGCGGAGGAGAATTGTGGACCACGGTCAGAAACTACATCCTTAGGCAGTCCGTGGATCCGGAAGACGTGTTCCAGGACCACCTGGGCGGTCTCCTTGGCGGTTGGGAGCTTGGGGAGGGGAATGAAGTGTGCCATCTTGCTGAAACGGTCAACAATGGTGAGAATGACGGTCATGCCACTTGAAGGGGGCAGCCCCGTGACAAAGTCAAGGGCGATGTGAGACCAGGGACGTCTGGGCACAGGCAGGGGCTGCAGCAATCCGGCTGGGGGCTGGCAGGACGACTTGTGTTGGTTGCAGATGGGGCAGGCTTGGACGAATTCCCGTACATCCCTTCTCAGAGAGGGCCACCAGAACCTCTGGGCGAGCAGGTTGTAAGTGCGGGTGGAGCCAGGGTGACAAGCTAGGCGGGAGTCATGTCCCCACTGAACGACCTGGGACCTCAGGTCTTCGGGGACAAAAAGGCGGTCAGCTGGGCAAGTGCTGGGACCTGGCTGGTTACGGAGAGCCTCCAGCACCTGTTCCTCAACAGCCCAGGTCAGAGCTGCAACGATGCAGGGACTAGGCAGAATCGACACAGGGTCCTTGGAGGGGGTGTCATCCTTCTGGAATTGACGGGAGAGGGCGTCTGGCTTGGTGTTGCGTGATCCAGGCCGGTATGACAGAGTGAAATTAAACCTGGTGAAGAACAGGGCCCAGCGGGACTGCCTGGAGTTCAACCGTTTGGCCGTGCGGATGTACTCCAAGTTCTTATGATCGGTCCAAACGAGAAATGGAATGGTGGACCCCTCCAGCCAGTGACGCCACTCCTCCAAGGCAAGCTTCACAGCCAGCAGCTCACGGTTCCCTATGTCGTAATTGCACTCAGAGGGGGACAACCGACGTGAGAAAAAGGCACAGGGATGGAGCTTCCTATCCTCCGCAGCCCACTGAGAAATCACAGCACCAACTCCCACATCCGAGGCGTCCACCTCCACAATGAATTGCCGGTCCACATCAGGCATCTGGAGGATGGGAGCGGAGGTGAACCTCACCTTGAGGGTACTGAAGGCTTTGTCGGCTGCTGGGGTCCAGGTGAAGGGTTGCTTGGTGCTGGTTAGAGCAGTGAGAGGGGCAGCAACGGTACTGTAGTTCCGGATAAACTTTCTGTAGAAGTTAGCAAACCCCAGAAACTGTTGCAGCTTCTTTCTGTTCTCCGGAACTGGCCATGAAGTGACTGCTGATACTTTGGCAGGATCCATTTGGATACTTCCCTCTGCCACTATGTACCCCAGGAAGGCCACTGTCTTGACGTGAAACTCACATTTCTCTGCCTTGGCGTAGAGGGAATTCTCCAGAAGACGATGAAGGACTTGCTGGACATGGCGGGTGTGTTCAGACAGGTTTCTGGAGTAGATTAGGATGTCATCCAGGTAAACGAAGACAAACTTGTTTAACATGTCCCGCAGTACATCATTCACTAGAGCCTGGAACACAGCAGGAGCATTGGTGAGCCCAAAAGGCATAACCAGATACTCGTAGTGGCCTGTTGGTGTATTGAATGCGGTTTTCCATTCATCTCCCTCCCGGATCCGCACTAGGTGGTAAGCGTTTCTGAGATCCAACTTGGTAAAAACAGTGGCTCCCTGGAGCAACTCAAAAGCAGAGGTGAGCAGAGGCAGAGGGTAACGGTTTTTCACTGTGATGTCGTTGAGTCCCCTGTAGTCGATGCAGGGGCGAAGAGATCCGTCCTTCTTCCCCACAAAGAAGAAGCCAGCACCAGCAGGAGATGAAGATGAACGGATTAATCCTGCGGACAGAGAGCCATTGATGTAGTCCTCCATGGACTTTCTTTCAGGAGCAGACAATGAATAAAGACGACCCTTTGGAGGGGCTGTTCCAGGGAGGAGGTCGATGGCACAGTCGTACGGTCGGTGAGGGGGCAGAGATGTGGCTCTTGCTTTGTTAAACACCTCTCTGAGACCATGGTAGCATTCTGGGACATTGGAGAGGTCAGGAGCGGAGTTAGTAGGTACTGGCCGAGGGGGTAGTGCGGCAGCAAGCAGGCAGGTTCGGTGGCAGTCCTCTCCCCACTCCCTGATCACCCCGGTCACCCAGTCGAGCTGAGGGTTGTGCCGGCGGAGCCATGGGTAACCCAGGATGAGGGGTTGGCCTGGAGAGGGGAGCAGGTGAAACTGGATAGTTTCTTGATGGTTTCCGGACAGACCCATCGAGACCGGGGCCGTGACATGAGTGACCGATCCGAGTAAGTGTCCGTCCAGTGCCCGGGCAGGAATAGGAGGTGTCAAACGGAGGTTCTCCAGTCCCAGTTGGCGTGCCAGCTTGATGTCCATTATGTTGGCTTCGGCGCCAGAATCCACCAGAGCAGCCAGGGTGTGAGTTGAGTCAGAGAGGCGGAGGTGAACTTGCAGCAGGGGTTTGCGGTCGGAGGACTGGATGGTCATTGAACTCAACCGGACTCCCCCTATGCCCGGTGAGCTTCGGCCCTTTAAAGGGCAGGTTACCACACGATGTCCATCACCTCCACAATAGAGGCAGAGGTTTGAGGTGAAGCGGCGCTGGCGCTCTGCAGGAGTGAGAGAGGCTCGCCCAATCTCCATAGGCTCAGACTGATCAAACTGACCTGGGTGAGTGGCAGTAGATGACAGGAGCCCAGTCGGATCTCTCCGAATGCCGGTAGTAGGTGGACCTTGGCGCCCCCTCTCACGACGACGGGTCTGTATCCTTCTGTCGATCCTGACAGTCAGTGCGATGGCTTCATCAAGAGTGGAAGGCAGTTCATGGGAGACCAACTCGTCCTTGATATAGTCAGCCAAACTATGGAAGAACGCGTCCACCAACGATGGTGTGTTCCAAGAACTTCGTCTAGCCAGGGTTCGGAAGTCGATGGAATGGTCTGCGACTGTACGTCTGCCTTGTCGAATACTGAACAGTTCACGAGACGCCTCTGCGGTTGGTGAATCCAGGTCAAACACCTTCAGCATCTCCTCAGCAAACAGGTCGAAGGTAGCACATGCGGGGGTTTGACGTTCGAACTCTGCTGTTCCCCAGAGTCGAGCTCGGCCCGTCAGGTGAGTGATGGCATACCCAACTTTAGCCCCCTCCGTGGCGAAGGTCCTTGGCTGCAAGGAGAACTGAAGTCGGCAGCTAGTCAGGAATGGCCGGACGTGGGTTGAGTCGCCGTTGAACCGCTCGGGGTTTCCAATCTTGGGTTCCGGAGCAGCGGCTGCAATGACCGGGGCAGGTAACTCGGGGGCAGGGCTGGTGGGCAGACTGGCTGGGGTAAGGTTGGTGAGGAGTTGAATGATCATGGCGAGTTGTTGTTGCTGCTGCTGGAACTGCTGCTCATGCTCATCGGTTTCCATGTCGGGGAAAGTGTGCGCTGAGTCCATAATGGTCAGATCGTACTGTCACGATTCAGACAGACGACCAGAGGACCACAATTGCGTCACACCAGAAAGTTTATTAAAACTTAAGGGAAAAGGGAAGTAGGGAGTGAATGAAGGCTCCAGGGGTAACAGGGACCCCGTCCAATGTGCTGGATCTGTGCCCCCCCCAGTGGCAGCGATGCGTCCTATGAAGCCGGTGGTGGGTGGTCCAGAAGTCCTGGGGGGGGGAGACACAGACACAACAGGGCGGAATGAAACAAGGCAGCAGTACAGTTCAAGGGAAATCCAAAATACGTAGTAGCAAGGCAGAAGGCTGGTCAGAGTTACCGGGATTGAAGAGTAGTCAGGAGTCGTTATGGCAGAAGCAGGTCTGGATCTCCTGGGGCAGAAGAGTATCCAAAAATCAGGCAGGTCCGGGGTCACAAAACCAGGGTGAGCCAGAAGCGCGAGCAAACAGGTTCCGGGTGTGAGCTTTGCAGACGATCTGACACCGGAGAGCTGAAAGACAGGGCCTTAAATACTGGGAGAGGTAGTGGGTAATGCAGCGCAGCTGGCAGAGTAATTAGAGCAGAGCAGAGCAGGGACAGGTGGAGCTAGTTAGGCTGAGTAGAGAGAGTGGTGAGCAGAGTGGAAGAAAATTAAGGTGGTAACCCGGTGGAGTGAGAGGCTCATGACATCCACACGACCACAACAGGCAGCACGTCTCAGTATCAGGAGAAGCCCATATTCCAATGGCATCTGTTAATGCCGATACATCCTAACAAAATACAGTGAGGGAAAAAAGTATTTGATCCCCTGCTGATTTTGTACGTTTGCCCACTGACAAAGACATGATCAGTCTATAATTTTAATGGTAGGTTTATTTGAACAGTGAGAGACAGAATAACAACAAAAGAATCCAGAAAAACGCATGTCAAAAATGTTACAAATTGATTTGCATTTTAATGAGGGAAATAAGTATTTGACCCCTCTGCAAAACATGACTTAGTACTTGGTGGCAAAACCCTTGTTGGCAATCACAGAGGTCAGACGTTCCTTGTAGTTGGCCACCAGGTTTGCACACATCTCAGGAGGGATTTTGTCCCCCTCCTCTTTGTAGTGGGTGAGAACCTCCTTCCCTCAGATGGTCTTGTAGCCCATTCCAGCCTTGTATAGGGCTACAATCTTGTCCCTGACATCCTTGGAGAGCTCTTTGGTCTTGGCCATGGTGGAGAGTTTGGAATCTGATTGATTGATTGCTTCTTTGGACAGGTGTCTTTTATACAGGTAACAAACTGAGATTAGGAGCACTCCCTTTAAGAGTGTGCTCCTAATCTCAGCTCGTTACCTGTATAAAAGACACCTGGGAGCCAGAAATCTTTCTGATTGAGAGGGGGTCAAATACTTATTTCCCTCATTAAAATGCAAATCAATTTATAACATTTTTGACATGCGTTTTTCTGGATTTTTTTGTTGTTATTCTGTCTCTCACTGTTCAAATAAACCTGCCATTAAAATTATAGACTGATCATTTCTTTGTCAGTGGGCAAACGTACAAAATCAGCAGAGGATCAAATACTTTTTTCCCTCACTGTACACCCTATGACTACCCTGCTAACGTGCCTTGCTGGACCTTGTAAACCATCAAAAGTAGACCCTTAACTGATCCAAATGTTTTCCTAATCAAACATTCATTCAAAACACAGGGCTTTTGAGTAATGTATTCAAATGAATGTTAGACAGAAAATGTAGTTATTTATTTATTGTTTAATTATTCAAGGATTCTTTGTTATTTCATTTTTTTTTATATGCTTGATTGTATTTAAAGGCATGAATGACTCGTATGTTGCGTAATGATGTAATGATTGATTGATTATATTGAAGTAGGCTAAGTTACGTTAAGACAGATAAAACAGGATGTACTCTCACAGCTCGATGGTGGATACGTTATATAAAGGCTACTACAGGAGACAGTAGAAAAACAATACACTTGATTTAGGCTACATTATTGCATGCTATATGTTTCTGATCAGTGATAGATGAGCAAACAAATACATGAGCTACCATCTCCACTTGCTCAGGCAGAAATCAATAAACCAAATATACAGACGGAGATTCAGTTAAACAAAATCACATTGATTGATTACCAGACAGGTCACAGGCTTTCGGTTGGGAGTTGGACAGCCTACTACGCGACTGAAGAGTAAAATCCACTTGTTAAGCTACATAACATGATAGCATTATGTTCTGATCAGCTAATATATGAGCAAACTAGAATAAAGATGTTCATAAGCACTCACCTCAATTTAGCTAACATTTCCCAGCCTAATTCTTAACAAATATCAAAACGGAGATTCAGAAAAAAAAAATCAGACATTGATTGATTTATCAAGACGAGTCCCCCACTCTTGTCTCAAAGCAGCGCGATGGTGCTGTCCCAATCAAAACGGTGCTGAAACCATCATCTAGATGACCACAAATGACTTGATTTAAATTAGTATAACGGTTGGATATGACTTTGGGAGTTTCAGTATAAGCAAATATTTGATACATGCCTTCAATTGCATAAGTTTACTTCATTACAATATTTTCATCGATCATAACTAAGGTGAGTTTTTCTCTCTCCGCGCTTTTTTTTAGGCCAAAGGGCTGTTATCTCGTCTCCTCACTCCGCTGCTGCCCGCCTCCGCCGCATTGTTCTCAACACCAGTTTAAATCAATATACTGTTATCTAGAAATCTGTATTTTTTGGGGGTTCAGGATCATTTAATTTCTGTGATTACGTACCGGGCCTGGGCTCGGGCTTCAGCTCACCGGGCTTGGGTTGGACCGAGCTCTACTTTTCAGGCCCGATGAGAACTATACTGTATACTGTACATATGTGTGTGACATGTATGAGACAGCAACATAGGTTCAGAAACAGCCATGTGGACTTTTTCACTGTATATGCAACTTTATGGATGGCATTGTAATGCATAGGATCACTTTCATTACCTAAATCGGCTTAGATGTTTATTATAAATAGTTCATAAATAGTCACAGGATATTTTAATGAATCATGCATTTTTTAATGTTACCCACAAATAACGCATACAGTACAAGCACATTAAAATTGTATGTTTCCCATTAAATATTTGATGCGTACAAATTACATCATTAGTTTTCTACTGTAAAATGGCCTATGTTGCTTTAGCTAAAAGCTCAATTAGTATATAGGAGAGTTGTTAATCCTACCTTGCTGTACAAAGGCTCCATAGACTATCCAGATAGCACTGTGCAGGGAGTTGGACGCCTGGGTGGCGGGCTGCTGGTGTGGCACTGGAGGATTCTGGGTCCTCAGTGCCTGCATCCTGCTTAGCAGGAAGATGAGAACTCCCACCACGGGAATGGCTGCAGCGATACACCCCCACACGGCCAGGTCAAACGGAGCGAACAGCGAGAAGATGTTTATCTTCTCCTCTGGTTTCCTCAGCAAGATCCCCACAGAGTAGTCCATGTAGCGCTTACTGAAGTCCACCGCACTCTCCCGCTCTGGAGTGATGGTAATGGCTGACACGGCCAGATCAGCTCTCTATGGGGACAGACAGAGAATAATTATAGAAAACGTCCCCCGGTCAGTCAGGGATGAGTTGGGACTGAAGCCATGTCAAAACTGTGTTGCTTTGAGCCGTAATGGTCTCAAATGCCATTCTCTTACTGGGGATAATATGGCAGGTTGGCAGGTTACACGGGCCGTATTAAAAAAGCCGTACTTTGTTTATAAGCTCCCCGATCATTCCATTCCAGGAGCCATTAGGCAGCTGCGAGCCGTACTTGCTGTCAGCGACCTGGTAGATCTCGTACTTGAAGCCCAGGATCTTTGCCAAGGCATCGAGCACGTCGATGGAGAAGCCTTTGTACCGCTTGGGCTGACCAAGAATGTTCTCAGCCACCATGACAAAGGGATCCTCCTATACCAAATCAAACACAATATCAGATCGAAATGCTTACAACATGAATATAGGTGCATGTGCTGAATCAAATAGTTATGTTTTCAGCAGCAGTGTTCCACACATGCGGAACCACATAGATAATGTTTACAATTCACAGCACATGGATGGTAACACAGTCTCACAGCGTCAACAAGTTGTTCCTTACCAGTAGTGTTACTACTTTGACCGTCACTCCTTGCATGCCATTCTCAATGCGACTCTCCTTCAGGCTGCCATTCAGACCATGGACTGAGTCCCACGTAGCCAGCTAAAAGAGAAAGAGAGAAGAGAGCGACAGAGAGATCAAGACTTTCAGAAATGTGTGTCAATAACAAGTGTTCAATTATGTTTTGCTCAGAAAAGAGAGCAATCTCTTCATGGCCTAATTAAATCTTTCAGGCTGTCAATCACACAGAATTACCATCCAAAATCCATCTCCACCAGACACCTTTTGATATGCCAACCAAAGAAAAGCTGATATTTAAAGCCTCTTAAAGCCTCTACAGTAATTAATTTCTGAATGTGCAAAGGGCATCGTAGACTACTAATGTCTTCCATTTACATGTTTTTTGAAGGTAGTCGGTGGGTGATAGATAGATAGATAGATAGATAGATAGATAGATAGATAGATAGATAGATAGATAGATAGATAGATAGATAGATAGATAGATAGATAGATAGATAGATAGATAGATAGATAGATAGATAGATAGATAGATAGATAGATAGATAGATAGATAGATAGATAGATAGATAGATAGATAGATAGATAGATAGATAGATAGATAGATAGATAGATAGATAGATAGATAGATAGATAGATAGATAGATAGATAGATAGATAGATAGATAGATAGATAGATAGGTAGATAGATAGATAGATAGATAGATAGATAGATAGATAGATAGATAGAAGGGGGGAAAACGGTTACCTAGGTAACAGCTGACTGAGGTAGAGCCATGCTAATGCACAGAGGTATAGTTCAAAGTTAAAGAAAAAAAATAAAATAAACATATTTCCCTCTCTTGACCTACTTCTCAAATGCTACAGTGTGTGTGTGTGTGTGTGTGTGTGTGTGTGTGTGTGTGTGTGTGTGTGTGTGTGTGTGTGTGTGTGTGTGTGTGGTGTGTGTCCTGCAACCATGTTTGATCCTGGTGAAAAATCTGCTTTGCTCAGGTGGCATACTGCAGTACACAGACAAGGCTCCTTCATTGATTACTTGATATGACATTTGTGTTCTCTGACAGCATGGCCAGGTGGACAAGTCCTCTGGCTGAAATTAAACACAAACAGGGAGGATTGGGCTAACTGGTCAAACCGTTCAGTCAGTTAAAACTGTACAGACCACCTGGGTATACCAAACATTAGGAACACCTTCCTGATATTGAGTTGGCACCTACTACCATACCCCGTTCAAAGACACTTAAATATTTTGTCTTGCCCATTCACCCTCTGAATGGCCCACATACACAATCCATGTCTCAATTGTCTCAAGGCTTAAAAAATCCTTATTTAACCTGTCTCCTCCCCTTCATCTACACTGATTGAAGTGGAATTAAACAAGTGACATCAATAAGGGATCATAGCTTTCACCTGGATTCACCTGTTCAGTCTATGTCATGGAAAGAGCAGAGTTCTTAATGTTTTGTACACTCAGTGTATGTGTGTCATGGATACCAGATTATCTTATCATGGGTTACCTACAGTATAAAGAGGTCCATTCACATGTTGTGTGTGTGTGTGTCCCTGTTTGTATGTGCATGCGTGAATGTGTGTGTGACCCATCATCACCACAGCAATAACAGTTGATTAAACTCATATAATTTTATGAACAATTTCACACAATGATGTGACACATTCAAATTTCAATAAACACAATCCAGTCCAATAAAAACAGGCCACTTTCATTTGAAAGAATGATAATAAATGACCTGATTTTGAAGATTAACCCTCAGATTAATAACAGCTAATAACCAACTTAATCTTCAGCCTGCCGTCATAATTACGCTATTAAACGTACCATGTAGGATAATTGCTATTTTACAGCACTCCAAAGCATAGAGGCATGCAGTATACAAACATAAACAAGCAAAGGGAGATACAAATACACATACACTCAGATATAAGCCCTACACATGCAGTCACTCTAAAGATGTTAACTGAACTACACTCAGTGCACAAAACATTAACATCAATTACATAGGCTGACTAGGGGAATCCAGGTGAAAGCTATGATCCCTTATCGATGTCACTTTAATCCACTTCAATCAGTGTAGATGATGGGGAGGAGAAGGATTTTTAAGCCTTGAGACAATTGAGACATGGATTGTGTATGTGTGCTATTCAGAGGGTGAATGGGCAAGACAAAATACTTAAGTGCCTGTGAAGGGGTTATGGTAGTAGGTGCCAGGCACACCGGTTTGTGTCAAGAACTGCAACGCTGCTGGGTTTTTCCTGTGTGTATCAAGAATGCTCCACCACCCAAAGGACATCCAGCCAACTTTACACAATTATGGGAAGCATTGGAGTCAACATTGGCCAGTATCCATGTGGAACGCTTTCGACACCTTGTAGAGTCCATGCCCCAACGAATTGAGGCTTTTCTGAGGGCAAAAGGGGGGGCAACTCAATATTAGGAAGGTGTTCTTTATGTTTGTACATTCAGTGTATATTAGAGCACAATACACACTGTTTATTAGGTACACCACCCCGTTCACGAAAATGGATCGCTCCTACAGACAGTGAGTCAAGTGGCCGTGGCTTCTTATATAAAGCAGGCTGACAGGCATCGAGGCATTCAGTTAGAATGGGCAAAACGAGTGACCTAAGCGACTTTGAGTGTGGTTTGATCATCGGTGCCAGGCGCAACGGATCCAGTATCTCAGAAAAGGCCGCCCTCCTGGGCTTTTCACGTACGACTGTGTCTAGGGTTTACCTAGAATGGTGCGACAAACAAAAAACATCCAGTCGGCAGCAGTCCTGTGGGCAAAAACAGCTCGTTGATGAGAGAGGTCGAAGGAGAATGGCAAGAATCGTGCAAGATAACAGGCGGGCCACAAACAGAACGGCATCCCGGAATGCACAAGTCATTGATCCTTGTCACGGCTGGGAAGAATTCAGGCTGTTCTGGAGGCAAAGGGGAGTCCGACCTGGTAATAGATGGGTGTACCTAAAAAACTGGCAGGTTAGTGTATATTACCATCAATTTCAACAGTCAGTTAAAACATCACTGTGTGTGTCGTCATGGTAACCATCTTAAATGTAAAGTGTTCTGTGCTTTCTTTATATACTCATTTACTCCTTTTCAGCAGGATGAATGTGACTGAGCTACTGTAGCCTCCAAGGCCTATAATGAAAGGCTAACTAGGAAAATATTGCTTCCCTATGAGCAGCCTGAGGCCAGAGAGAAGACAATTTTTCCGATGCAGATATTCTCAGCTGTCCTCTTGGTGATCTCTAAGTCATTAGGGATTTATGCACATTAGGGCCTCCAGCAGTACCAAAAACCATGGAATTGTTAAAACCATATTTAGATGTTTGAGCTCTCCTCTAGGAAGTCGAAACTACTATGGCAACTAATGAAACTGTAGCTTACTACTGTACCTCTGTGATTATGATTATGATTATTTTCTTTCTTTAATTAATTGAAACAATTAACTCTCCAAGCCAGAGACACAGGGAAAATGATACATTTTAAATTAAATCAGCTGCTTTTTAAAGTGTATCACATTTTGAGGGATTCACTTTACAAATGTGTTATTGGCATCAAGACACATTTATTTTGTCATGCATGCCCTGCATTCACATTACAAACTGCAACTTATTCATCAAAATAAGTTAGTTTTCTTGAAGAAAAAATACATGATCTCAGTAAACAGAAACAAAACAGCGATAGAAAACCATAGAGAAATCAGTGGCTCTGTAGCCTACTGCTTTAAACCCATGACAGTCTCACAGTATAAAGTCAATATCTATTCCAACCCCAGCCTCAAAGTCAGGCCTCAACCACAAAGAAGACCTCATAATAAGGGTGGTAAGGAAACAGCATAAATCATCAAACCAGAGCGGATGGGTCACTTTTCAATTGAGTTTTATATATGGCTTTCATTGTGACCCACAATGTTGAACTTTATCTATATCGACCCGGGTACATGTCAATCCTGCACATGAATGGACCATGGTTTCTGCCTCGGAAGGTAACTCAACTGTGACCCTGTGATGTCGTGTCAAATTCTAGGGTTCTAACAGCTGTTTGAACAGAAATCATGATGAACTGTGCACATAGAATCTCAGAATATAATTTCATAATGTACCCTTATGTTTTGAGAGGAAAGTCAGTTCCGCTAGCTTTTCGGGTGCCAATTGCTTAGTGGTCAATGGTCATCATTAGCCCCTAGCATTGTACTTGACACCACTGACTCTCAGTATGGCCATGATAGTACTCTTTCCTGTTCTACAGGAAGTCCCATATCCTCCTATTGTAGGGGAGTGCTCTGTTTTCTTTTTCTTTAAAGAAAACATATTTTTTGTTTCATTGGATAGGACAGAGGTCGAGAAGGAATATAGAGGAGAGTGTGCTAAATTAGCAGAGGGCTGGATTGGAACCCATGCTGATATGTGATCTGGAGGCAGCGGCTTAAGTCGTCCGCATGCTTCCCAGCCGAAACAGTTTGGTAGAGTTTGTGCATATACTATGACGACTTTGTGATGTTTTTGTTCGTTTTGGACTTCGATCAGGGTTTTTTCGGTTGTTCGGGCACTCACATTTTTTCTGGAGGCAAGTTCAGAGCCAAAGTCCACGCCCCTTCGTCTGTGATTGGTCAACAGTAGGGATTCTTCAATAAAGTCTTTGTTGTCATTCACTGAACTGAAGCATGCTGACGCCTTTAGACTGCTATCCTAGCCCACAGGGAACACTCTTTCTGAGCAGCAGTCAGGTCAGACATACAGCCCAGACAATCAATCAAATGTATTCATAAAGCCCTTTTTACATCAGCAGTTGTCATAAAGTACTTATAAAGTGGCTAGGAAAAACTCCCTAGAAAGGCAGGAACCTAGGAAGAAACCTAGAGAGGAACTAGTCTCTGAGGGATGGAAGCTCATCCTGTCCTTAAGGTGGACAGATCAATGGTGGGTCAATGCATCGCCAAGCATGCGCTTCCATCCCTCTTCCCTTTGTAAAAATGTCAGGCCTCTCAGTCAACTGTGGCGTTGCTTTGAGTGAGTGACAGAGCTAAATGCCCCCACTTGCCTCCACTTCACACCTGCTGTGCCCGTCCCGAATACATGTCCTTTCACAGAGATGATCTAAAAAATGCTCGAGGCTAAAAGGGTACTGGTGTGACTATCTGTCAGGATAGCTGTACTGCACATCACTGTATCACACGCCCGCTGGCAAATGGGTGATCAAAATGACATTGAGGTTTTGATGGATTACTGCTATGACAGAGAAGATAGTCTGGATGAATGTGTAATGATTTCATAAAACGAAAGGGGAAGTTATGAATAGATTTTAATTGTTGGAAATCACTAGATTTGTAATTCATAGTTAATAGAAATAGACAGGCTATGTCAGTGTTGGTTATACCATGTTTGTTTACAAGAGACTAACCAGTAGTGAATGATTAAATGCCTCCCTTAACCATGTGGCAGCGCTGCTTAGGTTTGCATCATCAGGTACAATGTGGCTCAACTCAGTCATGCTCTGAGCCTAGGCGGAGAGAGTAAAGCACAACCATTTAATTGATGTTCTCTTCCATCAATGTTTATAAACCCCCAGCCTTCTCTAACAATGTAATCAGGCAGTGCGCCTTAATTTCTAGCTATAGAAAGCATAGGCTTAAAGAAGAACATCAACTCTGCTCTCCACCTCTTTGGAAAGCATCCAGAAACTACTCTCAGAAGACTAAGAAACTACTGTTGATGGAATGGTGTATTCTTGTTGAATCCTCTCCTGTGTATTTCATTATTACACTGTCTGTCTCTGATCTTTGAATCTCCCCAGAAAGTTTAATCTCTGGAGACAGTTCAAAGAAAAGCATTGCCAACTAAGTGTAATTAGTGTGTGGCAAGAATTGAAATTATTAGAACGCTGGTGGTGCTTTGTTCATTTAAATGCAGGCGGGGGAGGAAAAATAACAATACTGCCACCATCAACAGATGCGGCCTAGATGCGTTGTTTATTTATCCCTAATTACTGCAACACAAATTATTGCAGATTTACATTTGAATTTATCAGAGATGTTCAATATCACATGTATTACATTGAATTTAAACTAATTATCAGGCTCTCATTTCTTTTCAAAGAACCACAAGCCAATCCAGGTTACAATGTTCAGACCTAGCTCAACTCATCAAGAAATCACGAAATATCACTAGGGACTAACAGTGAAAAGCAAAATCAACAATATCCCATGTCATTATTTTACGTATATTACTTGGGATTTCTGAATAGCAAATTGTTATTGTTAGGGGTTCTTCTCCTTTGTAATGGACTCATTTCAGAAGGACTTCTATTCAGCCTAATCCCATTATGTTCCAAATGACTGTCTGTGTAATTCAGCTCTGCTCCAGAAAAGGGACGCACATCTACCTGTATGTTTTGGTTGTTGCTGGGCAGAGCCGCCACAGTAACAAGCCTATCAGGCCTGAGAGCCTGGAGGATCCCTGTAAACCTTATCAAAGCTGTGCTACAAGGCGATAAGCCCTTTCCATATTTGAAATAGCCCACTGATGGATCCCTATCTCCATTTCTCCATTGAAAGACCAAGAAGACACCTATGTAAAGAGACCGTCTGACACAATGGTGCCTCCCATCCCTCTCTCCCCCTCTACTTTAACCCCAATAAAAAACGTTATCACTGTGTCAAACCAACGGAGATTACACCTCTCTGTCCTGGTCGAGATTTAATCACCAGGCCTAGAACCACCAGTGGGATCCACTTTTGCTCTGTGGCTGAGCCATGTTGTGTTGTACTATCTCTCCCAGTAGGGAGTCCCCACAATGCAGACAAGAGGCAACACTGACCTATCTGCTCCATACAGCTCTAGTAAACCACACTGCATTGTACCTGCTAGCCTAGTTGCTACAAAGCACGTAATTGCGTGATGTGAATTCTACTTGCAACACTAAAGCCAAAAGCACTTCTGCATGCAATACTAGACTCACGCTGTTAGCCTACCAGTGACATCACAGCTGAATTTTTCAACAGATAAATATTGGCTGTTTCTCAAAATGCATACTACCGTGCTCCGAGCACACAAATTGGAGCACGGGAGGGTCGGAGTATGAGTCCAAATCAAAGTATATGATACGGAGCACGGACGGCACCTCTCGAACGCATACTCCATTTGTACATATTTTGAAGCATGCATCGATGCAAGCTTCAACGGAAAGAATGCAAAGAAATATGATGCAGCCACGTACAAATAGACTCAGTTTTAGGTCATTTTGCCTGTTTAACTAGCTAGCTGGCTAGCTAGATCACGATTCACATATATCTAGCTGATAATTATGAAATTAAACGTTTGCTGTGTGTATTTCTTGTTTCGTCTCTATTGTTGCCATTGTCCTGCCTGGAATAAGGTTCAGTGAATGGGGAGGTGCAGCGTGAGGTAATACAGTAGGGGGAGTGCTTCTCAAATGAAATGTTTTATGCTTTCTCCACACTCTCGTCATCACAAGAACGTCCTCAAGAGAACGTCCTCGGAGAATGCACTTGGCGCATAAAAGTGTGGAGCACGGTAGTGTGCATATTGAGAAACACCCATTGACTGCTAAATAGAATTGAAGCGCTATCTGAATCTATTAATATTTTTTTGCATTACGGCAGTTTCCTACACTCTATCCGCGTGGTTTTTCATTACGGCGGTGCTAATCCTCGTATTGAATCATCGTTATTGTTCTGAATGTACGGCTCAGTTTTTCAATCCAACTGTAATAAAGGGATAAGCATTATTGCACGTTACTTAGGGAAATGAGAATGCATTGGTAGTGAGTGTCATAACTTTAGAAGATAGAAGATTAATGAGGCTAATTATTAGTCAGCTCATTAACCCCTCTTAGTCTGCTGCCTTAATGGCCTAGTCGCAATCCCGAAAGGTTAATGACGGTAATGAGAGGATGTTAGGGTGATTTTCACTATTTAGCAAGGTCTTGCCAAGCTTGAACCAAGTACTGGGGATTACTAAACATAGGTAAGCAGATGCTGTATGTGTAAACATGTACTGTTGTAAGCAATGTGCATCGTGACGCATCATCTATTCTAATGCTTCTAATTCATGGTTAGCACTTACAGAGGCTTTCACTTCCCTTCCTTCCTGCACTCAACTGTTGCGAGTTTAAACTTTAACACTTGGGATTACTAAGCATATACACTGAGTGTACAAAACATTAGGAACACCTGCTCTTTCCATGACATAGACTGACCAGGATAATCCAGGTGAAAGCTAGGATCCCTTATTGATGTCTCCTGTTAAATCCACTTCAATCAGTGTAGATGAAAGGGAGGAGACAGGTTAAAGAATAATTTTTAAGCCTTGAGACAATTCAGAGGGTGAATTGGCAAGACAAAAGATTTAAGTGCCTTTGAATGGGGTATGGCAGTAGGTGCCAGGCACACCGGTTAGAGCGTGTCAAGAACTGCAACGCTGCTGGATGACAGTTTCCCATGTGAATCAAAAATGGTCCACCACCCAAAGGACATCCAGCCAACTTGACACAATTGTGGGAAGCATTGGAGTCAACATGGGCCAGCATCCCTGTGGAATGCTTTCGACACCTTTTAGTCCACGCCCCGATTAATTCCAAATCAAATCAAATGTTATTGGCCTCATGCGCCGAATACAACAGGTGTAGACATTACAGTGAAATGCTTACTTACAGCCCTTAACCAACAATGCATTTATTTTTTAATAAAAAAGTAAAATAAAACAACAGCAAAAAAGTGTTGAGAAAAAAATGCATACTTTTTTGAGGATCTGAGGACCCATGCCAAATCTTTTCAGTCTCCTGAGGGGGAATAGGCTTTGTCGTGCCCTCTTCACGACTGTCTTGGTGTGTTTGGACCATGATAGTTTGTTGGTGATGTGGACAACAAGGAACTTGAAGCTCTCAACCTGTTCCACTACAGCCCAATCGATGAGAATTGGGTTCGTGCTCAGTCCTCTTTTTTTAAATTGAGGCTGTTCTGAGGGCAAAAGGGGCTGCAACTCAATATCAGGAAGGTGTTCCTAATGTTTTGTACACTCAGTCTATGCGCATGTGTGAACACGTATTGGTGTAAACAACATGCATCATGATGCATCATATATTCAAATAATGGTTTGTGTTAAGCAAATACAGAGGTTTTGGGTGTTCATTTATACTCAACGACAATAGTGCCGAGCTCAAAGCCTGAAACTTTATACTGCAGGGTAGACGAGGAGATAAATAAAACAGTAGGAGAGAAATAGAAAGGTAGGACGGAAATAGAACAGAATGTTTGGGATGCATTGAGTGGTCAAAAGGGAGAGAAGTCAACAGACAGAAATAGGGAATTACATTTCAATCTCTATTTAGGTCTAATCTTTGAGACGTTTCATCGGAGCGAAATGTTTGCCTTGTGAAATATAGCATGGTAGAGGCGCCGACAGGTACAGATGGAGATGGAGATTTAGATAAAGAGAATGTGAATATATTAAGAAAGCAAACAGACATTTTCAGCTTGGAACATGTAACACAACATTAAAAACCTCTCAGCATATGTAACCGCTTGGTCACTGGTTTGTACCATTTAGTATGTTTACCGCTTCACACTTTCTAAGGTTACGTGACGGATGTCAAACAACAGATATAGGACTATTAGTCTCCATACCAGGGGCAGGATTAAGTTAGCTAAATATATGAATCTCTTCTCAGGGGTAATAGCCTAGCTTATTGGAAAGTGGTGGAGCCCGGCCCAGTAATAATCAACAACAACAGGACTGAGTGCACTTGACGTGCCATTAGCTGTCCTTTCCTTTCAATACACATAATAAATGTCCATGGGAGGAAGGGGAGCCACAGTAACATGGTGTGTGTGTGTGTGCTTGAGGGTATGTGTGTGTGTGTGTGTGTGTGTGTGTGTGTGTGTGTGTGCTTGTGGGTGTGTGTGTGTGTGTGTGTGTGTGCTTGTTGGTGTGTGTGTGTGTGTGTGTGTGCTTGTGGGTGTGTGTGTGTGTGTGTGTGTGTGTGTGTGTGTGCTTGTGGCTTATGGCGGTGGGCCCGTGGACCCTAATGGCCATAATGTGATACACTGGGTTCATAATTCATGTTGGGATGCCAGGTGATTAAATCTTCATTACCACGGGTCTGACTCATTCCACTTCCGCGTAATTTATATTACTCCTTATTCTCTATGATGGATGGACCAAAACAGTTACACAAACCAACCAATACGAAAACCCTATAAAATGTTATGAAATAACAAATATATAAAGAAAAAAAGCACTTGGAACCAGGCTATTTACTACACACAGTACTCTTTGACACTTTACCCCTAACAATTCAAAGACAAATCGCCATTGGGCAATGGCTGACATTTCTCACAGTCATGGAGCATGGCATTGTTATTTGGGCATCGTATGGAGACGTTCACATTTGACAGGCGTCCCTCCTTTTAATGATGGCTATACCCTCCTCAGCAAGCGCCAGTGAAGGCATCTCAGAATAAGAGTGCAACCGCATAATACACTACTCACTGAGGAGACACAGAGGAGTCTCCCCAATGGGACAGAGGAGCAGACAGCGTCTGTGTCTCAATTAATACCCTATTCCCAAAATAGTGCATTTCTTTTGACTAGATCCACAGAGGGTTCTGAATAGGGCCCTTGTCGAAAATAGTGCCCTATATGGGGAATATAGGGTATTATTTGAGACACAGCCTACAGTGTGTGCTTCCATGGCCTTATACAATGTGAGCTGTGTTGACTGTGGCCCTGTTGCTGCTTGTCCTACAGTCGTCATTACAGGACAATTGGCATGCGCTCCCTAAGCCACTGTACTGACTGGTGTTTGATCAGGCCACTCATGTTAGGGAGCAGGAAATAGGCCGGCAAAAGCACAGTACTACATTAGCTGAAATAATGTGTGCAATAGAAATGCAATAATAGCACAGCAGAATAGTAGTATGTTATTATATGGTAGCCTACTCATTGGAGTTTTTATGGCTTAAAGGGCCAGTGCAGTCAAAAACATGATTTTCCTGTGTTTACATATACTGAGCGTACAAAAAATTACGAACACTAATATTGAGTGTCAAGAACTCCAACGCTGCTGGGGTTTTCACGCTCAACAGTTTCCCATGCTTATCAAGAATGGTACACCACCCAAAGGATATCCAGCCAACTTGACACATCTGTGGGAAGCATTGGAGTCAACATAGGCCAGCATCCCTGTGGAACGCTTTCGACACCTTGTAGAGTCCATGCCACGACGAATTCAGGCTTTTCTGAGGGCAAAAGGGGGCGGTGCAACTCAATATTAGGAATGTGTTCCTAATGTTGCTATACTCAGTGTATAATGCCCTTTATGTGTTTTACTAGGACTTATTCATGAAAATTAATATTGCATTATGTTATTACTATATTTGTTAAGAAAAACACATCTTAGCATATGACAATCAGTGGTGTAAAGTACTTAAGTAAAAATACTTGAAAGTACTACTTAAGTAGTTTTGGGGGGTATCTGTACTTTACTATTTATATTTTTGACAACTTTTACTTTTACTTCACTACATTCCAAAAAAAAGAATGTACTGTTTACTCCATATATTTTCCCTGACACCAAAAGTACTCGTTACATTTTGAATGCTTAGCAGGACAGGAAAATGGCCACATTTTCACACTTATCAAGAGAACATCCCTGGTCATCCTTACTGCCTCTGATCTGGTGGACTCACTAAACACAAATGTTTATTTTGTAAATGATGTCGAAGTGTTGTAGTGTGCCCCTGGCTATCGGTAATTAAAAAAATACAATTGTGCCGTTTTGGTTTGCAATTTGAAATGATTTATACTTTTACTTTTGATACTTAAGTATATTGAAAATCTAATACTTTTAGACTTTTACTCAAGTAGTATTTTACTGGGTGACTTTCACTTTTACTTGAGTAATTTTCTGTTAAGGTATCTTTACTTTTACTCAAATATGACAATTGGGTACTTTTTCCACCACTGATGACAATTTGCATGATAGAATACAGACCTACATAGAGAATTTCGATCATGTCGGTTAACCTAGTTTTTTCCATCAATGTATAAATAACCTAGATATTGTAGAGTATATTACATTTCTCAGTACTATTTAAAGAGACAACTGACAGTATCCTGGCAGATTCTTGTGTATGCTTTGCCTCAAGGACTGCAGTATGTTACACAGGGTTTCCACACTCCGAATTCTGTGTGCTAAGAAACCCACCCCAAGACACCTCAGAAATCACTGCCAGGAATTTATGGGCCATAATCTCCTCTGTTTTAAAGAAATGGTTTACTGACTACTTTGTCGAGGCTTGCTGTGCTGCAATACCACTGGGTAGTGCCACAGAGGTCCGTAGCTTCAGAACTGCATAGAGAAGAATAAACTCAAAAACATCTGTCAGACTTACAGCCATCTTGAGGCAAAGGAAGAATGCACATCAGTAGCGGAATCATCATACTCACCCTTTTCACATCTTTTCCAAACGTCTCGCTGAAGCTGGTGCCCAGAATTTCAAACTGGACATGAGAATTGGATCCATTTGCTTTGAAATCCATCGTTCCTGTGAGACCTGTGATGTGTCCCTGTGAGGGGAGAGAGAGGGAGGGAGAAAGAGAGAGAGAATATAGTTTCAATTCATAGAGAGAGTGAGGTCTCACAGTGTCATGACAAGACCACCTGTCCAATGACAAGTCCTTTAATATCAAGTCCATAATGAAATCGGTGCACTCCCTAAGCCAATTAATATTGTGATCGAATCAGTTTGCACGTTTGAACCAGTGTCACTGTGCTAGGGACAGGCCAATGTCTCTGAGACAAATACAGTCAGGCCCAAAATTATTGGCACCCTTGGTAAAGATGAGCAAAAAAGACTGTATAAAATAAATAATCCAAATACTGAGCTATATTGTACGCAAAAGAAATTGGGAAATTATATTATTTTATCCTAATACAATTGCTCAGAGAAAGAGTAATACATTTATTTCCTCAAGTGGATAGGGGTCAAAACTATTGACACCCCTGTTTTCAATAACTCATCTTGTGAGGATAACGGCATTGAGCCTTTTTCTAAAATATTTTATGAGATTGGAGAAAACATTGGGAGGGATCTTAGACAATTCCTCGATATAGAATCTTTCCAGATTCTTAACATCATTTGTCTGTGCTTATGGACTGCTCTCTTCAATTCAAAACCCAGGTTTAAAATGGGGTTCAAGTCCAGAGACTGATGTTGAATTTGTGGCTATTTCTTCATAGATTTGGATCTGTGCATGAGGTTATTGTCTTGCGGCCAGATCCACTTGCGATCCACTTGCGATCCACTTGCGATCCACTTGCGGCCAGGTTTCAGACTCCTGACAGAGGCAACCAGGTTTTTGGCAAAAATGTCCTGGTACTGGGTAAAGTTCATGATGCCGTTGACCTTAAAGGGATAGTTCACCCAAATTACAAAATTACACATTGGTTTCCTTGCCCTGTAAGCATTCTATGGACAAGGAATGACAGCAATTCATGCTTTAGTTTAGTTTACCTGGCACTGTTTCCACACGCTAACATTTTAGTATATGTGGCACAAATTCATTCAAGTCATTATCTATAAGCGACTTTGTTGAGCTTCACAATTTTAGATACTTTTGGATGATTTGGACATGGTGCGCGACAAATGCTAATATTGGTCCCATGACTTGAATGGGATTTGTGTCACAAATGCTAAAACATTATCATGTGCAAACAGTGCCAAGGAAACTAAACCAAAGCATTGATTGGTGTCATACCTTGTCCATAGACTGCTTAGAGCAGTGGTCACCAACCTTTTCTGAGTCAAGATCACTTTTGCAGACAAAAAGCAAGCCGGGATCTACCGCTCAGATTATCTTTCTTTAAACATGACTTGCAACATTAACCTAATAAAAACAGTTCTTTAGGAATGAGGTTTGTGCAGTAGGTCTAATACAGTAGGCATAATACATACTATGCTTGGCCTGCCAATGTTGTTCTCAGACCACATTATATTTCAAAACTCTAGCTGTGAAAACAAAATAGATACGTTTTTGCATCTCTTGCGAGGCACAGTTGAGCATAAATTGAAATAATTTGCAAATAATTTGCTTTTCTATTTTACTGGGCTGATGGTACCTGCATCTGATGGTCAGTCTCAGCGGAGGGAGAGAGCAGCAGAGGGTCTTCCTCTCACGGTCCCTGCTCTCTGCTTTCTTCAGATGAGAATGGGGTGTATTCATTCCGCCAAACAGTTGCAAATCATTTCGTTTTGCAACTAAAACAAGACTTTCTATTGGACAAATGCAGGTAGGTCCCTCCCCGTTTCATTCTGTTTGCTTCTGTTTAAGAAACGTTTTGCAACAGAATCGGCTGAATGAATAAACCCCTGACCAGAGAGAGGGGACACTGTCTTCCACCTGATGGCGAAACTCGAGTCGCATCACATTATTCCTGCCTCATGCACAAATTCATGTTGTTCCTATGAAATATTCCTCGATATTAAAATAGACATGACGAGCTGCTAATAAAAATAAGAAGCACGTTTTATGTTTTGTAAAAGTGTTGACAGTGCTGAATAAAAACGTAAACATTAACTCACTCAGAAAAACAGCAGCTCTTTGCTGTATTCTTTGACAGACTCTTTCTGGTCATGGTTTTAAACATCATAAAATCTCACGTAGGCTAGTATCAAACTTTGCTATGGGGTCGTGGAAAATGTAGGTACGGTGATTTGGGCTTTCCGATTGGCCAGCGCAGTAGGCGCACTTGATTTAGCCACAGCTCTCCTGGTCCACCGGGTAGGAGGATTTGTCCCATCAAACAAATTACATGGTTAAAAATGGGAACACTTTGCCTTCCCGGCGCGCAGGGCTTCTGAATCAAGTGCACCTACCGTCAACAGCGCAACACAAAGAAAAAAAGAAGAAGGAGTGCACAGCTTTATCATTGGTTTTTCTACAGAAGTGTTTGGTGATCGACTAAGGATGCCTTGAAGATTGACTGACCGGTTGGTGACCACTGGCTTAGAGGGTAAGGAAACCAAAATGTCATTTTGTAATTTGAGTGAACTATCCCTTTAACAAGAGGGCCCAGGACCATAATACTAATGATCCACTACCATATTTTACCACTGATGTGTATGGCCAAAGAGCTCAATTTTCATGTAATCCAGCAAACGCAAACGCCTGGAGTTTGCTAAATGGCATTGGCACTTGGATTGGAACCGGTGCTATGGTCAGATCACATGAAAATAGAGCTCTTTGGGCATGCACACCAGTGGTGAGTTTTGCATCGAAAGAAGGATGCATTATGCAAAAACAATAAAATTAATATGGTGGTTTATCTTTGATGTTATGGGGCTCTTTTGCTTTTCTGAGTGATTATATTAGTATAAGATAATAACAATGTTCCATATTATTATTATTATTATTTATTTGTATTTATTTGATAGTCTTATTTACTCATCAAGGGTGGTGCCAATAATTTTGGACCTGACTGTATATCTCTCCACAGCTCTCTGTGGCTCATAGAACATTAAAGGAGCATGGAATTGAAGAGCACACACAGGCACCACACACACGTTTGCTAATGCTGCTCTAAAGAACACATTTGGAAAATGGGCCCCGAAAACCATGAGTGCCACAAAAAACCATAGAAGTTTCTGCAGTGCAAATCTAGTCCATAGCTCCAGTGCTGAAGATATGAGTGCGGAGGATTGCAATAGCAGAAATTTCATGGAAGCCGAGGGCTGGCAACCATCTGCATCTCCCACAGCTGTGCGCCTCCAGTTGTGACACATGTAGAGTGAATTACATTCAATGGCAGTTTATTTTACTATTTTCTGTTTCATACTATTTTCACGGCCTTGAGCCCTTTTGCTTCCAAAAAACATTGGATTCACAACTTATGTTCCTTGAACAACCTTTCAAGTATTCAGCATGAAAGTCAATCAATCACATTCACAATCACAATCACAGTCAATCAATATACTGTATATATAGAGAAAAAGGTTATTGTTCATGTTCTGAACTAAAGTGTACTAAATGTACCATCTGGATGTTCTCCAGCATGGACCAGCCTCCGTTCCAAGGCTTGGTGGACTTCTTGATGCAGTTGAGACTGGCCATGCTGTGCCACTTCCTGTCCACCAACTTCCTGTGGAAGGCATTGGCCAGCGCCAGCACGCTGTCATACAGGTACAGGTTGGAAACCTGGAGTACAGACAGTCACAGGCACATAGAGAGAGTGAGGAGGGAGAAAACAGCATAGAATTACATATAGAACTCTAGAATGGACATTGGCATCATATGGGCCCCGTGTAGCTCAGTTGGTAGAGCATGGCGCTTGCAACGCCAGGGTTGTGGGTTCGATTCCCATGGGGGGCCAGTATGAAAAAATTAAATAATGTATGCACTAACTGTAAGTCGCTCTGGATAAAAGCATCTGCTAAATGACTAAAAATTAAAATAGCAACATGCCTAAAAATCAACCATCTTGGTCATTCTAGAAATGGATAAAATGTGGTTTTAGTCATTTAGCAGACGCTCTTATCCAGAGCGACTTACAGTTAGTGAATACATATATATATATTTTTTTATACTGGCCCCCCGTGGGAATCTAACCCACAACCATGGCGTTGCAAACGCCATGCTCTATCAACTGAGCTACATCCCTGCCGGCCATTCCCTCCTCTACCCTGGGCCAATTGTGCGGCGCCCATGAGTCTCCCGGTCGCGGCCGGCTGCGACAGAGCCTGGATTCGAACCAGGATCTCTAGTGTTGCAGTTAGCACTAAGAAGCAGTGCCTTAGACCACTGCGCCACTCAGGAGACAAACAATACAATACATTTCTAGAATCTCTGTTGAAAACACACACAACAGAGATGGGAGACCATGGAAACCAGTTAAACAGTTACAGTATATGTGATTAAATCATTGTTGATGCACAACTTATTCATTGTAAAATTGAGGCTGCACCATTTGGGAGTGTTGGTGTGTTTGATAGGACTGATGTGTTTAAACGACCAGGATTTCCAATGGGTATTGTCTGTTTGTGAATCAGGAGTACTTGGAAAGGTACTGCATAAACAAAGGTTAGAAAAGCTTTATAAACAGAGCCCTGTTGTTGTTGCTCTAAGCAGCGCCACAGATGTTGTTCTGGCTCTGATGGGGAGTGAAGGGGTGCTAATCCTAATGACCTCCGGGAATAGAAGGCACTGTGACTGGGAGTGGGACACAGCTGGGGACATCAGGAACCGCTGGGCTAAATGAGCCCCCCCAAAACACACATGCATGCACACTTGCAGACAGACACACACGCGCATGACGCACACAGGCCCGCAAGACAAGTGCACGCACACACACACATACACACACGCCCCCTATCAAACTGACACACAGCATAATAGCCCCCTTGACCAGATGTGAGTCCAGTGTCAGAGTCAACCCAGCGCCATAGAGCAGAAACTAAATGCACAGTGACAAATAAGCAGCGGAGCGGTCCAACTGTTTCAGAGATGAAAGACACAGACATCACACTAGGCTATGATAATGACATAATCTGCACTGACAATTCATGCCATCTCCCTTCTCCACCATGTTGGAATAGCAACATTAAATAACATGGAGCTCTATCCACAAGATAATACTATAGGCTATGGCATACATTCACCCATCATCATGATATGATTGTGATAACTTACATCTGTTGTAATTATCATGCCTTTTGTCATTTTCAAGTATGAACATGACATATGGATGAGGATCAGGCCCAGAATGTGCAGGCCTACTAGAGTGTAGTAATGCATAGAGCAGTCTGCCCTAGTCTGTGGCCAGAGTAGAAGCCTCAAGGAAAGCTATGAGCCAGGCTGGGCTAACTAAGTCTAGGCAGGGCTAAGGCTGGGCAGGGCAGGGCAGGGCTAACTAAGTCTAGGCAGGGCTAATGCTGGGCAGGGCTAACTAAGGCTGGGCTGCTGACTGCATCTGCTGGGTAGTATGTACCTGAATAACTGGGACAGCGACACTGGCTACAACGTCCCCATCAATACCAACCCCCTGGACCTAAATCTCTTCATCACTGACACTTAGAGAAGGCAAGAACAACAACAACAAGGAGCATTCTCTGTATGTTTTCTCCCCATGCCCCTGTCACCCCTCTTCAGTCCTCTCCTCCGCCTTGCTGTTAGCTGTGTGTGTCCTGATCTCTGTGTTTTGATGATAACCTTCAGATTACTTCACTTTCACAACATGTTTGATACAAGAGGTTCAACCAGAGATCAACAAGTGACCCCTTTAGAAGCCTTTATATCAAGAGTGCTGTGATCGGCTATCTCAAGCTCAATCCCACCCAGAGAAGTGGAATGGAATGCCACATTATGGAGGTGATCTGCTGTATGCCAGTATGGCCTGCCACTGGCTCTGAGTAAAGCCTATGTGTCTATGTCTGCGGATGACTTAACACTATACAAGTCAGCTACTACAGCAAGTCAAATCACTGCAACACTTAACAAAGAGCTGCAATCAGTTAGTCCTAAATATATCAAAAACTAAAAGTATTTTATTTGGGACAAATCATTCACTAAACCCTAAACCTCAACTAAATCTTGCAATGAATAATGTGGAAATTGAGCAAGTTCAGGAGACTAAACTGCTTGGAGTAAACCTGGATTGTAAACTGTTATGGTCAAAACATATTGATGCAACAGTAGCTAAGATGGGGAGAGGTCTGTCCATAATAAAGAGCTGCTCTGACTTCTTAACAACAATATCCTACAGGCCCGAGTTTTGTCGCACCTGGACTACTGCCCAGTCGTGTGGTCAGGTGCCACAAAGAGGGACATGGGAAAACTACAACTGGACCAGAACAGGGCAGCAAGGCTGGCCCTTAAATGTACACAATCTCTCATGGCTCAAAGTAGAGAAGAGATTGACTTCATCACTACTTGTTTTTGTAAGAAGTACTGACATGTTGAATGCACCGAGCTGTCTGTTTAAACTACTAGCACACAGCTCGGACACCCATGCATACCCCACAAGACATGCCACCAGAGGTCTCTTCACAGTCCCAAAGTCCAGAACAGACAATGGGAGGCGCACAGTACTACATAGAGCCTTGGCTACATGGAACTCTATTCCACATCAAGTAACTCACGGAAGCAGTCAAATCAGATTTAAAAAACAGATACAAATACACCTTATGGAACAGCTAGGACTGTGAAGAGTCACACACACAGGTACAAACACACACATACAAACACACATAACATACACACGTACACCTGGATTGTGTGTTGTAGTAGAGTAGTGGCCGGAGGGCACACACTTAATGTTTTGTGAAATCTGTTGTAAAATGTATTTTAATGTTTAAAAATTGTATTATAATTTATATAACTGCCTTAATTTTTGCTGGACCCCAGGAAAAGATCAATAATAAATACTAAATACAAATACCGACATAGTGAAGGTGTGGACATGGCTAATTTGTTAATACATGGCTAACTGACAGCTTTACAGGGGGGAAGTAGATACAGTAGTGTTGAAATTGCAAATTTAGCGACAAACCGCTGACGGTTTGAACCAGCATTTGCCATGTCATGAAGGTGATTTAACATCAAAGAGCATTTAACACTATTTTTCATGAATTATTGAGATATGAGCCCCCTGAGGAGTTGGACCAACTGCTAACGGTTAGCGATAGTGTGAGTTCAGGTGGGTTCAAGGTTTTTTCCATTCAGAGACACCTCTGGTTACATAAATGAGGAACAGAGGAGAAGGATGAGGAACAGAGGGGAGGGATGTTAGAGAGCAGCATCCGTGTGATCTTGATGGGTGGTTGATTGATAATGTCTAGCTGTTATCTAGCTGCCATATCAAAAGGGGTATCTTTGATAACTTTGTCATCATACTGTACTTTTGTTGATTCCTCTACTGCACGTATTCAAAAGTGGTAACGTATTCAAAAACATATTTGTCAGACTATTATTTGTTGGATTGTTATCAATAAACCCTGAACAGCTTCTACCCCCAAGCCATAAGACTGCTACTAAATAGTTAGTTAAATAGTTAACCAAAAAGATACCCAGACTATCTGCATTTACCCTTTTTGCACTAACTTTTTTGACTCATCACATACGCTGCTGCCAATGTTTATTATCTATCCTGTTGCCAAGTCACTCTATTCCTAGTTATATGTAAAATATCTACCTCAATTACCTCGTACCCCTGTACATCGACTCGGTACTGCTACCCTGTGTATATAGCCAAGTTATCGTTACTCATTGTGTATTTATGATTACGTGTTTTCTATTATTTCTCTATTTTCTTTCTCTCCGCATTGTTTATGAAGCATGTGTGTAATGAAATTTGATTAGATTTTTATTTGAATAAAGTGTAAGTTACTTGGATGAGTAAACTAGAAAAATGTATATGAGTGGGAAGTTTAGTCTGAAATAGACTGTTAGGAGACTCAAGAGACTGAAAGCAAAACAACTAACATAACAAAATGAGTCAATAGGAACCACAGGCTATCTAACACCTCGCTAGCATCCTGGTCCTCTCAACCATAGAAATAGAATCACAAGAATTGGCAACCCATTCTTCTATTGATTATATTTCTATGCTCTCCACCAACTCTTCCTTATCTGTCCTACAGATCCCCAACACCTGCCACTGTATTCCAGCACGTCAATAGCTCAGCCTTGTGTAACATCTCATCATCCATTGTCACTCAATGGGAGATACACTATATATGCTGTTGACCCCCAGGGAGCCTCAGGGGCCCCCAGGTCATTCTGGGGCTCTCACTGACGTGACATGTGATAGGGGTCACTGACTTTGCCCCATTGGCAGCATCAGATAACAGTAAAAGTAAACATTGAGCTAAACTTTCTTCAATACACATACTTGTTGTTTCTTATTTATTTGTTATGATCGACCTTGAACATATAAATAAAGCGCAAGTGCAATTTGGCTCCGAATGTCATATGTGGGGACAGACTTTTTTTCCCTGAACAAATCTCCTGACCAGGAATAACTCGGGACTAGGGCCCCTGGTCAGGTAACATGGTCAGGAAAGATGCTCGACCCTAGGCATATAAAACCAGAAAAGGTCCCTTGTTGAACTGACCTCCAGTGACTGTAGGTATCCTTCCTGGGGGTCACAGAGCAGGGAGGAGATGCGGTGGTTGTTCCTCATGCAGCGCACGTTGCTGTCCCTCCACAGAGGAAAGATCTGACGAATAACTGTCATCCTCCCCAAAGCACTGTGGGCCAGCTCCATTATCTCTGTGTCACTGATCTCCTATAGCGAGAAGGGGAGAGAAGGGGACAGACATGTTAACGCATCAACAAAAATGCTCTATAGATTAACAAGGTGAAACAAAAACTGTCCTGCCTGTAACTACTATGACAAGGTGGACAGAGTCCCTGTGTATGGTCACCACATAAGAACAGTCTCAGTCGGACTCTCCTGATAAGACTGACAAGTCCTGCTGAGACTGTCCTTATATGGACACTGTACCTGAGGAGTACTTTCATTTTGATTCAGGATGTGGTCATTAATTATGAACGTGTTCAACAAGCTTTTCATGTAGGCCTTTTACTTCTTGTGATTACTTTGGCATTCTGAAATTCATGAATGATCAGGAAGAGCCATTGCTTATACCAGAACAGGCACAGGCACAGGCACAGTGGCCATCCCATCTAAACAGCATAATACACATTGGAAACCCACAGTCAATATTCAAGCAATTTTCTGCATGTACAAACCGCAATATCCGCTGAGGGAAATAATGTATTAGAGTGAAATTGGTCATTGAAATGTTTGACGTCTAAGTGAACGAGTCATGAAAAGGGAAAAACTTAAGCGAGAGCTTTTGATGCTTGTTGTTGACAACACATAGCTCACTCAGCCTCTAGGCAATCTCTGAGCTCCTGCCTGGTAGACCCACCCGACCCAGGGCCTCATCTCACCCACCGCATTCCACCCCCAGGATAGGTGCTAGTCAGCCACTGCCAGTTCCCAGGCTTCCTGCTCACCCCACCACCACAGCTGTTGGCTTGTCTTCTCATATTTGTTTGTTTTTGTGGTATTTTCTGCTTGCTTGGGCATTCTGTCTGTCTGAAACAGCAGGGAAGCCTACGGTTCTATATCACTTCCACATCAACGAGAGCGATGATTCTCGCATGATTTGGTAATGATAACAGACACATCTGGTGCTGACCGTTTGGCATGATTCATTCATGCTACAACTATAATGTGATATAGGGGAAATAAATGCTGGTCGCAGCTTTATAAAATAATACTCTGAGCTGATAAATGAGTTAACTGCAGATGCACTGATAAAAATTATGAAGCAAAGCAGTGTGGGTAATGTTTTACTCATCATCACATTGGTATTTTGTCCACATAAAGATGCCAAAGTTTTACACACTGATTTTTTCTGGTAAATAGAAATCTGGAAATCCCCACATAGTGCAGGCCAGGAGGGAGGTTGGGGGTTGGTGTTAGCACTAAAAGCCTGCTAAAGCTCTTATCCACATCCTGGTCCTGGTCTGGCCTCCCATGCCCCTCCTGATTTTACACTCTGATGTGTCCAACATCTGCAGGTGCTGTACAAACTGGGCCTCTATCCTGCCAACCCCAGGGCAGACCATCTGGTCATCCAACAAGTCCAAAAACTGGAGCTTACCTACTCCTACAGACTCTCAAGCCCCAGACAGGAGAGTGGCCCAGGAGAAGGACGATGGACAATAGACTATGGACTTGCACTGAGTGTACAAAACATTAAGGACACCTAATCTTTCCATGACATAGACTGACCAGGTCAATCCAGGTGAAAGCTATGATCCCTTATTGATGTCACTTATTAAATCCACTTCAATCAGTGTAGATGAAGGGGAGGAGACAGGTTAAAGAAGGATTTTTAAGCCTTGAGATAATTGAGACATAAATTGCGTATGTGTGCCATTGAGAGAGTGAATGGGCAAGACAAAATATTTAAGTGCCTTTGAACGGTGTATGGTAGTAGGTGCCAGGTGCACTTGTTTGAGTGTGTCAAGCACTGCAACGCTGCTGGGTTTTTCACGCTCAACAGTTTCCCATGTGTATCAAGAATGTATCAGGAATGGAAGGTGTTCTTAATGTTTCGTACAGTGTATAACAGACAGATATTTGGATGGAGGACACAACTGTTTAACCCCTGGCAAAAGTCCATGATCTCTTTCATAAAGACTCGTTTATGTAGACAGAGTAGTGTTGATCTTGGCCTGGGCCTTTGTAGCCCCTGTAGCAGATTAATAAGTAATGTAAAGCTACAGCAGTGTCTCAGCTAGGACAAGCTAGCTACACAGTGTGAAAGTGCAGAATGGTTGTACTGGAACTATAACTTGCAATACATTGCAGGCTCAATTTCATGACGAAAACCTATTTTCTGGTTCTGACAGAAAAACTATAAATAGTTTTCAACAAGCAGCCTCAAAAGCAACACCATTTTTAAACATAAATGAACAGTGCATGCTACCCACAGTAGGGGGGAGTGGGGTAAGTTGAGCCACCCTTGTTTCTAGGAAACTATACACAAAATTAATAATTTGACCAAATATTTAGGAAGAGGTCATCATTTCATGGAGTCTGAAGGAAGAAACAACATGGAAAAAGTGCTAAGCAAGTTAAGTCAAAAAAACGGATTTTCGCCAAGTCAAATTAATTTAGAGGTTAGAGGTTTCATGATGCTTGTATTTAAACCAAAGTAGATCATTTTAATATTGTTTTATACATTAGTTGTGGTCTCTATAAGCTACAATATGAGGTCTAAACCTAGCATGAAAGTGTATCATTGTAGCTGTGTGGGCTAATAGTCTAAATGTTTGCATTGGGGTAAGTTGAGCCAATGGTTGAGTCAGTGGCAAGTTAAGCAAATTGAAGTGCTTTCTTCCCAGGCCTAATGTAAGGCATTATTGCTGGGATATGAGGTAACAACTGGGCTGTGCCTATGTAAAAAGTGTAAAACAAAAGTACAAAGTGTTTGTTAGGTCTTAAGCCTGTGATCAAATATGCTTCAAATGATTAAAAGACAAAAACAGATTGTGATTGTGTTGAATTCTGTTTGGGAAATGATAATAGACATGGTTTTAAAAAGGTAGTGGTAATATCTCATACAGTACAGAATTGTTTGGGACAAGCTATGTTTTCAAAACGGTAATGCTTACATGAATTCTGATTATTTCCAGGGATACACAACATCCTGAAATATATGTAGATATCTTTGTTAGAAAGAACACTATCTTTCCCTTGATGGAGTGATGCTGAACGTAAAAAATTGCTCCCCTACATGATTCTACACAACTCTGGAACATCTGAGTCACTCAAACTTCTGATCTAATCTCTCTTTAAAGAAAATCCATATCATAACGCTTTGATCAGAAACATATTATTTAGAATAGTTTTTCATTTTCCATATGACTGATATCAAATGTAATTAAACAACAACAAATGAGATCTGCAAGATCTAAGCCTACACTAACTAAACACATTTCTATATTAGCAACAATTTATTCTGCCTGATGATGTTCAAGGCAAGTGATCCATGCAGGGTCTCCATATTTAACAATAGTATTTTATTTTAAAATATATATGTATACACCAACACTGAACAAGACCTGTATTATTTCCCTCTCTCTTTCGCTCTAATGTTGATGTAAATGTGGGGTTTCAGCCAAAGGATAGAAGAACCATGCTAGACTGCAGACACAGAGAATACAAAGTATACAGCTAATATGACCCTGGATTCACACATTTGATGTAAAGCAATAATTCACAAAGAGAAGACAGATAACACCAACTAAATAAGTACAAAAATGACATTTTCATGTGTTCATTCAATTATTCATGAACGTGGCTTGTTACCTTGAAAATATATCACTGAGTTGTTAAAAGGCGCAGACAGCCTTTCTCCTCAATACATTTTCAGTTGATGTACAGAGGACAGTTCACCCATTTCTGATGTGGGCTCACAATGACAATAACTGCTAGTATATATGTTATGTATGTTAATATTGTATATTGGTTTTTAGAAGCAGCTCGTAGGCAGTGTGTTTCAAGTCTGGTCTTGAGACCACGAATTGAGTGTCTCGGTCTTGGGCAATGAGGACTCATTATTTCTTCCCGAGACCTGCCAAGACCAGCGGAGTAAAAAAAACTCTGAATTCTCCCATTCAGTCAGCGCATAAAAATGCTTTTGCCAGGCCAAATATCCACACTCATTTCATGATACAGGTAACTGACAAAATAAAGGAAACACCAACATAAAGTGTCTTAATAGGGCATTGGACCACCACAAGCCAGAACAGCTTCAATGTACCTTGGCATAGATTCTAGTGTCTGGAAATCTATTGGAGGGATGTGACACCATTATTCTTCCACGAGAAATCCCATCATTTGGTGTTTTGTTGATGGTGGTGGAAAACGCTGTCTCAGGAGCCGCTACAGAATCTCCCATAAGTGTTCAATTGGTTTGAGACCTGGTGTCTGAGAGGGCCATGGCATATGGTTTACATCGTATTCATGCTCATCAAACCTTTCAGTGACCACTCGTGCCCTGTGGATGGGGGAATTGTCATCCTATGGGGGCATAGCCATGGTAGGAAAAATAATGGCCTGTCCAGCATTTTTATACATGACCCTAAGCATGATGGGATGTTAATTGCTTAATTAACTCAAGAATAGGGCTGTTACGTGACGGTATTACCGCCACACCAGCGGTCACGAGTCATAAAGGCAGTCAAATTCCACGTGACCGTTTACGGTTAATAGGCTTCTCCAAGCTCTAATGCTGCCGGTGGTCAATAATAGCCTACCAAACTTGCTAACTGCCTGGTACTCAGCACTCTATTGTCTCTCTAATCACCCTGACATCAATGCAAATGTCTTCGAACATCTAATCAAACACTTAATGAGAGCCCATGAGCTCATGTTGCACAACATTTCTATAGGCTATGAGAAAACAGAGTGATGGCCTCTATTAAAAAGAGGAGTATCCCATCAGCTTTCTATAGGCTAGGCCTACTATATTTATTTCTCAACTTTCCTAATATTAAGCATATTGCTTCTCTTTACAACAAGAGTATAGCCTACCTGGCTGGCATGAAAATGAAACATGGGAAAAGCGTCCTCCATTCGCTATTTAACTGCATAGATGACATGTATTTTTTCCCCTGCCCCTGTTTCGAGACAGGTGCATGATAATGGTCCGTTCTAAATAAATAGAAATGTCACACATATATTACTTAGTATATGTAAAGACAAGATTAAATCAAGAATAGTCTGATTGCCTATCACTTTATTAGCCTATCACTTTTATATATCATCACTTGGGAATGACACCCAGCATAAGGCAAGAAACAATGCCTTTTTTTGCGACTTTTTCTAATCATGCTCCCACACTTCATGTAGCCTAGCACATAGGCCTATATGTTTTGATAAGGTTTGTAACACAACTAAAGTGGCCAAATAACTTCTTAAAATTAAGCACATTAATGTCACGATCGTCAAACACAGTGGACCAAGGCGCAGCTTGATATGCGAACATACTTTTATTTATATTCACCCACACGAACAAAACAACAAAACGATATGTGAAGTCCTTGGTTACAACACAAAACCAACACGGAACAAGATCCCACAAAACACTGTGGAAAACAGGCTGCCTAAGTATGGTTCCCAATCAGAGACAACAAGCAACAGCTGACACTCGTTGCCTCTGATTGAGAACCACGCCGGCCAACACAGAAACACATGAGCTAGATAAAGAACCTAGAACACAAATACATAGAAACTACACACCCTGGCTCAACATAACAGAGTCCCAGAGCCAGGGCGTGACAATTAATCCACTTTACAAGGGGTGTAGAGCCTAACTGGCATACATAAGCAGCGCGTGAGTTTCAAGTTTGGGGAAGATAATTTTCACCATAAAAATGCACCTTTCTAATAAAAGCATTACACGTATAATTGCATTTGCGGTCACTTTTGATAATGGTGTTTTCCCGCTAATGGAACATTCACGCTTATAGCCTACTGCCTTATGTGCATTGCTGCGTGAAGAAATAGCCGAATAGTTTATCAACATTTCAAGCTAAACGTTCTGATCTGTTGCGTCAGCCTCATTGCGTAAATAAGTTTTTGCGATGCTAGTGGTTGCATTCATTTGGGATCTATCGCATCCCACAACTGTCCCAGACTATGTTTGGAATATGTATTTCTCACACAGAGTAGAATAGGTCAACTTTTGCACTATGGGGGATAGTAGATAGGCTAGTGATTTTGCTGTTCGTTAGGCCTACTCATCTTGTTGGCTGACGAAAAGTAAATGTGGACAGTTCTTCCAATATCATCAATATAAACCTCGGAAATGGATAAGGATGCGCGCAGTTGTGACCCCGATGTGATGAAGAGCCATGTGAGATCACGTGATGGAGAGCCATGTGAGTGAGAGGTGCTTCGGATGCACGCAGCACTCAGGGAGAAGGGAAAAATAATGATTAGCCGCAAAAGGCATGGATTTTTTTAGCCGGCATTATGGCCACACAAAGTGCTTGTCAAATTGTGAATGAGAGTGTCGTGGCAAAATTCCAACTTTTGTTATGCACATGCACTGTATGAGCCTTAAACCTGTAAACTTCCAACTGTCTGTTTGGAGGTCTTGTAAGAAGAAGCTGCTATTTTCCCACTCTGCCTCTGTTCAACTTAGTCACACGGTCAAGAGAAAGAGCCTCTGAGATTGGCCACAGTGTCTCAGTCTATCCTGTTCTTCTCATATCTTTCAAGGGCACAGCTGTGTGGAGATATGAGGTGGGCAGTGGCTGGCTTGAACAGAGAGGAGTAACAGAACTAATGTTATCACTTGTTTGTGCGCTATGACCCGATGCACATAACCAGAAGATGAACCCAAGGTGGCTTGTGATGCCCTGAGCTGCCGGGTAGGGGTGGAACCAGCCATGACTAAGCATTTATAGGTCTACTATATAAGATCTCTGTCTCTTTCTGTATGTCGGCGCTCTCGGTCCAACACTCAAGAGTGTGGGGTCGACCAGCCTCATTATTGCAATAACTAATCAATATCAAACAAAGATAGATTGTTTGAAGAAATGACAAAGTCTCTCTCACTTGATTAGAATTTTCACCACAAGGGTCATTAAAGTTACATCTTGCAGCCTTACAATGTACTAAAAATCAAACATACAGCCCAACGTTTGTAGAACAACTAAAGTTACACTAATAACTCTAAATTAAGCATATAGGAGTACCTATTTCTTTGGTAACCACTCAACACAGAATAGCCGCATGTTCACACTCCCTCAAATCGTTTAGAGAAAATATCCTTTCTATTTTATTAAGCTTTGTTCAATTGTATTCTTCATACTACTTCATATACTAAATAATATAAAATAATGCCACGGAATTCTAAGCAAATCTAGTCTGCTACGTGAACTAGTGTAGCCCACAGCAATATGGCATAGTCAGATCAGGACCTAAAATAAACTCAGAGTATACTATTATGTTCTTCTGAAATAGACATGTTTCTTTAGACCTGTCTAAAATAAATAATATATTTATTGTGAAGGTGTAGGCAATTTTACATGGATTATACTTTTTTTATGTAGATGTTCCAAAGGTCTGCATCATTGGCTTGTAGGCTATGTGTGGAAGCCAGGAGATACTAAATGTGTTTATGTTAATTATCGGTCAATTACCGTGAGACCTGCAGTTATATCAATATACATTTTTGTATCCCTCATTCATTGAAGTGTTTCCATTATTTTGTCAGTTACCTGTACATTAATATCCAGGGGTGCAACTTTTGTTTTAGAAGTGGGGGGAGCCATAATTATACTTTTTTTGTTATCCAGTCGGATAAACACTCCAAACAGCCTACCCGACCACTCGGAGGCGTCTGCATGGTCCTAAAGCACACCCTTATGTCCCCCACGTCCCCAGTGAAAGTTGTGCACCTGTTAATATCTTATTGCCTATTGAAACCTTACTCGTAACATTACTGTCCTTTACTTTAGTTGAAAAATATGCTAAAACATTGTCGCTCTCATCTGAATTTCCTTGCTCCGCTACTGCAGGTTGCCGTTTATTGGGATGACTTATGTACTGGAGGCAGCTCTGCAGGTTAGTCACTAGCTGGCACAGCCACAAAGTCATAACATTGGATTTTAAACCTAAGCCTAACTTTAACCACACTGCAAACTTTATGCCTAACCTTAAATACATTTTTATTTTTAGGAATTTTTACTATATATAGCCAATTTTGACTTTGCAGCTGGCCCAACTATTGGAAATCTCTCAGCTCTGCCACCAGGACAAGATTCATCCCAAACAATGTCAACCTGCTCTGTGCAGCTACTAGGGAAGAGTGGGGGAATTGTTTGAAAGTTGCGCACTCACTATCACTGCGTAAAAGGGTCTGTTCTGAGTGTGTACATTTAAGTCAAAATAATGTTAATGATTAGAAGTAGAAGCTTAGTATTGAGAAGACATGATAAAAACATAGCTTGACCAGTCTTGATTAGTCGGCTCTGGAAGGTCATGGATCCACACACATGCTAATATCTCCTTTCACCTTGTCTATCCTCATACCACGCCCCAGTTCAGCTCAGCAGGCAATCTACTCCAAACATTTAGTTAGTAGGCCTATAACGTACAGTTATGAATATAACTACTGTTCCCTGAAGAAGGGAACGAGGTATAACCTACTATGGGGAGTCAGCGACCAATCACATTCACCTGAAGAAAACTGAAATCATGCCCAACGGGCCAATGGATGTCGAGCCCGCCCTCGGAAGCCCAGCCTTCCTAGCTATAATACCAGGGCTCGCAATAATTTCCTCAATTCAGTACCGCTCTTCAGCGAGCCCAAATTCCCTGACAGCGCAAGGCCAAAATATGTTATACCTCGTTACCTCCTTCAGGGAACAGTAGTTATATTCATAACTGTATGTTCCCTTTTAGTCTGTCACTCTGTATAACATACTATGGGGACATACAATCATGCCCCAAGCCGGCTCAGAAGGTACCGAACTAGGAGGCTCACGGTAGCCCAAGCACACACAGGTTCCACCGGCTCCAAAAAGGGGTTGGCGGGCACTGGAACATGCTGTCGTACACATTGATCCAGAGCATCCCAAACATGCTCAATGGGTGACATGTCTTGTGAGTATGCAGGCCATGGAAAAACTGGGACATTTTCAGCTTCTAGGAATTGTGTACAGATCCTTGCGACATGGGGCTCTGCATTATCATGCTGAAACTTGATGTGATGGCGGCGGATGAATGGCACGATAAGGATCTCATCACGGTATCTCGGTATCTCTGTGCATTCAAATTGCAATTGTGTTCATTGTCCATAGCTTATGCCTGCCCATACCATAACCCCACCACCACCGTGAGGCACTCTGTTCACAGCTTTGAGATCAGCAAACCGCTCGCCCACACGACGCCATCTGCCATCTGCCCGGAACAGTTGAAACTGGGATTTATCCATGAAGATCACACTTCTCCCTGGTGAGGACGTTGAGCATGCAGATGAGCTTCCCTGAGACGGTTTCTCACAGTTTGTGCAGAAATTCTACGGTTATGCAAACCCCACAGTTTCATCAGCTGTCCGGGTGGCTGGTCTCAGACGATCCCGCAGGTGTTGAAGCCGGATGTGGAGGTCCTTGGCTGGCGTGGTTACACGTGGTCTGTGGATGTGAGGCCAGTTGGACGTACTTCCAAATTCTCTAAAATGACATTGGAGGTGGCTTATGGTAGAGAAATTAACATTCAATACTCTGGCAACAGCTCTGGTGGACATTCCTGCAGTCAGCATACCAATTGCACGCTCCCTCAAAACTTGAGACATCTGTGGCATTGTGTTGTGTGACAAATCTGCACATTTTAGAGTGGCCTTTTATAGTCCCCAGCACAAGGTGCACCTGTATAATGATCATGCTGTTTAATCAGCTTCTTGATATGCCACACCTGTCAGGTGGATGGATTATCTTGGCAAAGGAGAAATGTTCACTAACAGGGATGTAAACAAATTTGTGCACACAATTTGAGAGAAATAAGCTTTTTGTCCATAAGCTTTTTGTTTCAGCTCATGAAACATGGGACCAACACTTTACATGTTGCATTTATATTTACACCACACTGACTCCTCAGATCCAGCTGCAAATCGGTATTAGACTGAAAGAGAGAGAAATAAGTCGTCGGACACCCCAGACAGAGCAAAGAAACAGGACATATAAAAGTGAAGGCGGTGTCGCCAGAGACAGGTTAGTTTATAAATGTAAACCAACGCATACATTTTAAAATACAGTTTTGAAAAGTTTAGACTTGTTCCACAGATTTTAGTGTTTTCTTTTTCAGCTTTGAGATTCCAGTGTTCAAGATAGTTTGTTTTTTGGGCAAAATAAGTTAGTGTTGTGTCATTTCACAGGCTCTGGCCAGTCTGCATTTTTAATAACCTCCCCCCCCACCGGCGCTCCCCTGAGTTTGAGGACCTGATTGCATCAATAGACTGGAGAAGAAGGGCCAAGTGGGCTTATGGGAAGAAAAAGTGTCATCAGAACGAAAACCAGAGCAACCATCCACGTCTACCGCAGCCTTACCCAGAACATCTGATGTGCAATAGACCACAGACAATTACCTGCACCTTAGAGACTATTTTCACTGACTCCATCTGCTTCTCAAGAGTCTTTTTGCACCAACTCCCACTCACTCACCCACCCTTACCTATATACAGAACATTACCCTCTTCTTTTTACTACTCTTCATTACTTATAGTTATTATAGTTATTAAAAAGAAATGTCTTGATATTGTGTATTTTTGTATAAATGTTTATGGCTGTCACGCTCTGGCTTCGGGACTGTGTATTTTGAGCCAGGGTGTGTTCATTTGGTTGTGTTTCCTTGTTTGGTCGTGTGACTCCCAATCAGTGGTAACGAGTGTCAGCTGTCGGCTCGTTATCTCTGATTGGGAGCCATATTTAAACTGTCAGTGTTCACCTTAGTGTTGTGGGTTTTTGTTCCTTGTCAGTCATTGTAACTGAGGACTTCACGATTCGTCATTGTTTGTTGTTTTTTGTAGTGAGTACTTTAATTTAATAAAGTCATGTTCGCTCAACGCGCTGCGCTTTGGTCTCCCTCATTAGACGATCGTGACAGAAAAACCCACCTTGACCAGATCAAGCAGCGTGAAGAAGAGAGAGGATGGACTTGGGAGCAGTTGAGTAGGAGTCTCGACTGGGCCAAGCCAAGAGAAGAGGAGAGAGGTTGGACTTTGGAGCAGTGGGGTGAGAGTCTGGGGAGAACGATGGAGGCCTGGTCCACGAAGAGGAGAGAACCCCAGAAAATTTTTAGGGGGGGGCTCACGACGTCGGACCAGCAGGAGGCCGCGATAGAGCGGTCCAGTGGGTTGCCGGAGGAGGCCGCCGGGTTACGGGGGCCACTGGTCGAAGAGGGGATGGAGGAAGTAGAGGCACGGCGAGAGGTACTGGCGTGTGTTGCCAGTCCGGTCCGGCCCGTTCCAGATCCCGGTGTAGGGCCAGTGGTGTGTGTCCCCAGTACAGTCCGGCCCATCCAAGCTCCCCGCACCAAGCCAGTGGTGTGCGTCGTCAGCCCTGTCCGGCCCGTTCCTGCTCTCCGCGCCAAGTCTGTGGTGCGCGTCGCCAGCCCTGTCAGGCCCGTGCCTGCTCTCCGCACCAAGTCTATGGTGCGTTTCGTCAGCCCTGTCCGGCCCGTTCCTGCTCTCCGCACCAAGTCTGTGGTGCGCGTCGCCAGCCCAGTCCGGCCCATCCAAGCTCCCCGCACCAGGTCAGTGGTGCGCGTCGTCAGCCCGGTCCGGCTCAGTCCTGCTCCCCGCACCAAGACAAGGGTGCGAGTCGTCAGCCGGATTCAGCCTGTTCCTGCCACTCGCACCAAGTCAAGGGTGCGAGTCGTCAGCCGGATTCAGCCCATTCCTGCTACTCGCACCAAGCCAAGGGTGCGAGTCGTCAGCCGGATTCAGCCCATTCCTGCTACTCGCACCAAGCCAAGGGTGCGAGTCGTCAGCCGGATTCAGCCCATTCCTGCTACTCGCACCAAGCCAGGGATGCGAGTCTTCAGCCTGGTGAGGCCTGTTCCGGCTCCACGCACCATGCAAAGGGTGCGTATCGTCTGCCAGGTCCGGTCCATTCCTGCCTCACGCGCCAAGCCAGGGGTGCGCGTCGGCAGTCCTGATCCAGCTAACTGGGTCAGATCGGACTGGGGGCACTACGGGGGGATTGTAGTAGGGTGGTGGTCAAGCCCGGAGCCGGAGCCGCCTCCGAGGAGCAATACCCACCCAGCCCTTCCCTATTTGGGGTGTAGGCGCGGTCGGAGTCCGCGCCTTTAGGGGGGGGTACTGTCACGCTCTGGCTCCGGGACTGTGTATTTTGAGCCAGGGTGTGTTCATTTGGTTGTGTTTCCTTGTTTGGTCGTGTGACTCCCAATCAGTGGTAACGAGTGTCAGCTGTCGGCTCGTTATCTCTGATTGGGAGCCATATTTAAACTGTCAGTGTTCACCTTAGTGTTGTGGGTTTTTGTTCCTTGTCAGTCATTGTAACTGAGGACTTCACGATTCGTCATTGTTTGTTGTTTTTTGTAGTGAGTACTTTAATTTAATAAAGTCATGTTCGCTCAACGCGCTGCGCTTTGGTCTCCCTCATTAGACGATCGTGACAATGGCATTGTTGAGGAGAGCTTGCAATTTAAAAAAAATGTTTTGTTCATTACTTATTTTTTGGAAGGGGGTTTGGGAATATTTATTTTAACTTATGTCTTATGTTGTACACTTCTTTTTATATATTTTTATTTAATTAGAGATGTTGTATTTTATAATTTGTTTGACTTTTTTTTTGGGGGGGGGGGGGGGGGGCATTACAGTGCAATTGTACATTTTGTACAATATAATTGAACTTATTTCACTATTTCACTTTTTCATTTTTTTTGTACTAATGTCTTGGCTTATCTTGTAAACTTATTTGTATAATTTTTGATCTAATAAGAGATGTTGTATTTCATCATTTGACTTTTGAGCACTTGTTCTTGTTTGTTTTGGTGGGAGGGGGGGTGGCGCAGTGGTCTAAGACACTGCATCGCAGTGCTAACTGTGCCACTAGAGATCCTGGTTCGAATCCAGGCTCTGTCGCCGCAGGCCGCGACCGGGAGACTCATGGGCGGCGCACAATTGGCCCAGCGTCGTCCAGGGTAGGGGAGGGAATGGCCGGCAGGGATGTAGCTCAGTTGATAGAGCATGGCGTTTGCAACGCCAGGGTTGTGGGTTTGATTCCCACGGGGGGCCAGTATAAAAAAAATATGCATTCACTAACTGTAAGTCGCTCTGGATAAGAGCGTCTGCTAAATGACTAAAATGGTCTGTGACAATGAATGGAGGGGGCTGTAACAATGGTGAGGTGTGAGGTTCAGGATAACGTAATGGCATGTCTCAGGCTGAACACATTGGCAGTCAGGATCTCTAGATTCCACCGAGTGTTGTTAAGACCCCATGGTTCCCCTTATCCAACAGTCGGTGGAGAAAACAGCTTTTGAGTGTTCAGAGATAAAACACCTAAGTTCTTCCGACTGGCATGGAAGTGCATAGAGTCTTCAGAGGTGTAAGGATAATTAGGAGTCTGAAACTAGGGTATTTTGGTGCAGTGTATTAGTAAGGGCAGACCGAGGAAGTTGTTATATATTTTGTATTTGTATCTATTATTTAGAGACCCGTTTGGGTTAGTGATAATTTGTAGAGTGGCTCTTTATTTTCCCTCAGCATGCATTTTGTCACCATTCTGAATGTCTAAAGAATCCATATGTTCTTCTGAAATATGAACACAGAAATACTGGGCATTTTGAACTCTTATTATGGTGGCGATTTGACACAATTACAATCATGGTCTTGAATTAGATTTGCATTGCTTGGTCTTGACTCGGTCTTGGCCCCCTCGCCCCCCTCGCGGTCTTGGTCTTTCAGCCACTACTGAAAAACAAGTGTGGTGTCCTAGAGACCCAGACTATGTCTATGGCGAAGACCTAGGCTGCATCATAAAAATGGCACCCTATTCCCATTGGGCTCTGGTTAAAAGTAGTATACTATATAGGGAAAATACTGCCATTTGGGACGCACACCTAGACTCTGTATGGTGGCATATTTCAATAAGTGGATTGGGGTACCAAGACTGTTAAAACAGATCTTTCTGGAATAAAAATTCGTAATTTGCAACTGGCAGAGAGGCAATACATTTACCAAAATTGGCAAATTGAGCAAGGGATGACAGTTTGGAATTTATAATTTATAAAATTCAAAACTGCAAATGCTTAAGTGGATGTGGGAGAATCAGGCATATTGAAATGTAAACAGCCAAATAGGAAACGTTCAGGCATCGTTAATTAACCACTTGGCAACGCTTTTAATGCGTTGTATCAAACAATGAACACTCCTTTTGTTAGAGCTCTATCAGTATGCAGAGTGACTGAACGTTATAAGACACACATTGCAAGGTGCTATTGAACTTCAGTCTTCTGTGGGTGACTACTGAGCTAAAGGATGTGTCTAGCAGTTCCCTTAATCATCAACTCACTGTTCTTGGCAGTGCACTATAATTATGGAGTTGTTGTGGCTAAATAGAGGGAGGGAAAAGATAGTAGTTAGGAGGAGAAAGAGAGAGAGGGAAAAGAAGCAAAAGAGGGGACCAGAGAGCGATAGAGAGAGAGATTTAATAGCAGCATCAACATAAATACTCTCGTCTTTGCTTACCTCATTGACAAACACCCAGTGACTGTCCTTGGAAGCCAGGTTGGTTTCAACAGCCTGCAAAGAAAGAGAGCGAGGAAGAGAGAAAGAAAGAGGTTACCATACTGCAAGTGAACAGCTAAGACTGTGGAGGGAACAGGCAGATTGAGGGCAGAAGACTTGGATGTATTGCCATTGTTTCTATCCAACAGAACCCATGTAAAATCCTCTACAGTCTTGTCATTATCCAATTATACAAGGAACAAACATAACACCCACGTGGCTTGGCAAACCATGGTGGACAGACAGCATTGGGTCCATGCAAGGCTAACAGCTAAAGACCCTCCAAAAATCCATCAACCGGACTGGAGCTGAAATCTGTCAAGAACTGAGCTCAGAATGTTCACAGAGAATGACTCAACTATGTAAATAGTGTTGTTAAAATGTCCTTTGTTGTTCTCCTGGTGGTACTGCCTTTCCCACAATCCATTGTGTTGGCAGCCCATTCCAGCTGAAAAGTGTACCACAAGCCTTTTGTAGCTTAGGTAGTGCCAAAATGTTTTAGCACCTAACATCCTAGCCTTTTGAAATACTATAATTGCTCAGTGTAAGCCTACATTTGACATCACATTGCTTGCTTGGGCCTATGCCATATGTGGTAATCACAACAGAGACTTTCTTGTAGTACAGTAAAAATTGTTTTTTTAAATGCCATTTGCAGAAAGAAAGGCCTGCACATGGTTTAACCCTTACCCTCCCATACTGTTTTCATGCTCACATATGAAACATTCTGGTTGTACAGTGTCCGTATTAGAAAAGCTTAGCACATTTACGTTGCGTTATAGAGAACAAAGAAGATACAATGTGCAGCATCTGCCAGCTGAGGAGCCCTATACAAAAGTTATGGATCACCCCGTGTGATCCTCCTGTCCTGAGGTTGGTTAGGCCTGCCAGATGTTCTCAAATGGCTCCTCATTTGCCTCCGTTACCATAAGATGGCTGTTACGTATGTAAACACTTCTGTGGGTTCATGTTGACCATAAATATTTAGTGTCCTCTCATAGAATGTCACTATGTAGGCTACACCGCATTAATAATTATGTTGACTGCTCTAATGTGGCTAGTTTGTTATAATCACATGGAGGTGTGACATGGCTAGTAGTCAATTAGTTAACATGGGTTTGTATGCAATTATTAATCAATCATTGGTTGTACTGTCAAATGAGGCAACTTTGATTCATATCCTATGTATTAAACCACAACATTGAACCAGACAGAGCTCAGAGGTTCCAGACCTCATAGACCTCATGGGGATATCGAAGTCCTTGCTGATCAAATCTCCATCATCTTTCAACCTTTAAGCATTTGATTACCTGCTCAAGTACCTGTCTAAACAGAATCGGATCTCATTCTCAATGGATCCAAATACTTACCCATAAGACAGACCTCCATATAGGTCTATTATAGTGAATCAGTAGGTTTGATTCACCGTATGAAATTTCAGAGGAAAGCGAAAGGTGGAAAGCATGACGTGCATAAGAAGTGTAGCAGGGATAATTGAGAGCATGTCACCGCTTCTAGATATCCCCTGAACAGCCCAACCAGGTCCTGCCACCATCTATTTAGTCCTATGAGTCATCATAACCTTTCCTCACCCTATAGCCTATAGTCTAGCCGCATATAATGCTGCACATGATCGCACATGTCCCCAAAAGCAGATTGTATTCATGTGTGGCCCATCCCCTCTGTCCATTGTGTGATGTGGTTTAAGGTGGTTTGTGGGGACGTGAGGTGGTTTGCGGGTACATGATGAGTAATCTTTGAGGCTACACTGCCCATCAGAGGTGCTGCTGATGACTCTAGGCCTACTTGGTCAGTTTGGTCCCTGACTGAGCCACTGAGTCATAACACTGACGTAACACGTCATACTATATTTATTTTATTCATAGGGAGAAGAGAAAGGACACTACTGCGTTGTTGGGGATTATGGTGAGTGAAGTTAATATGAATGTGAAATGTAGTGTGGCTGATCAAAATATGTGTACATTTCAATTTTAATTTGCGTGGAAATCACTGTGAAAATCCTCATGTCATTCAAATACGGAGCAAAATGGATATCTAGAAAACCCAATAACCAGAAAATACAACACCTCAACCCCTCCCTGCTCTATCCAATTTTGGTCTGTGTCCCAAATGGCACCCTCTTCCCTATATAGTGCAGTATGTAGGGAAAAGGGTGCCATTTGGGACACAATCCTGAGATCTGAGATCTCCAGCATGGGGTTCTTGATAGTGGCACTGGGCAAAGTGGGTGTTGGCATGGCTGGTCACCACTTGGGCAGCAGCAGTTGATGGGTGGTAATGTTGAGTGTGGTTCAGAAGGCCTCCAGGGAGGTTGGCAGAGTGGATGGGACCGGGTAGATCTGACCGCCTTTAACGAGGGAGGGACTGAATGGAGACCACTGAGGGGGGACCTGGGTGGAGGTACTGGGGAGAAATTGCTATTAATACAGTGAGAAGGGTCTGACCATAGAGAACCTATAATTCCATAGAGATTCTGTGTGTTATTCTATGAGTCAGGCCAGGCTACTCTGTTCAGTTCAACCAGTAATTTCTCTACACAAATGAAACGTGCATAGATAGACTAGTTAAAGCAATATTGTGCACTTAGCTTCGCTGCTATCTGGAACATGAGGAAATGACACAATCAATGTAATCAATTCGGTAATAAAACAATTAAACATGTTGAACACATTCTAAAAAAAAACTTTTCTTTCACATCCTATTTGTCTCTTTTTTCAAGCTAAAGAAATCAATACATGCAAGGTTTGCTGGCCTCAAACTAAAACACAGAAGTCTACCTAAGTGAGAATATTTTTTTAAATCATTGTCAGGTCAGGGGGACTATCAAGACAGTATGCAAATGTTCCTTATGCAAACAGTGTGCGGGTGGTGGAAGTTGAAAGCTAGGGTGGAAATCCCATCAGGGAATCTGTGTCTCCAGAAATCGGTGATAGGATAATTGAACTCTGCATCCAATCAATGTGTCTTGGCAACCGCCTCACCAGGAATATAGAACAGCCTTCCTCCATTTCACAAAGAGACTCCTCCTGATTGTATATAAATTACAAAAAGCAATTAAGACACTGCTTTGAGGAGGATGTATTTCAGGGAGAATCTGATTGCTTAACATATAGGCTACATGTGAAGAATACACACCAATTAACTGGAAAAACTAGCATACTTTGATGTTACCGATGTCTGATCTTATTTGACTCCTTTCGTCGCAGGAGGAAAATAATCCTGCAGCAGGAGGATTTGAATATCTGAATAAATATTTCGTCTCCAGGGGGCAGCTGGAAGCGGTGTTTGTATACAATGCACACTGTACCTACATTGTACCTTATGTAGGCTATGTGCAGGCTACAACGCGTCTCATGTGAATTCTTATGTGAATTATAATACATTTACTTTAGTTGTAGGGGGTAGAATACATTATTTTGGTTGCCTCAATGCCGTGTGGTCTTGCGGTTACAGCCATTGAACCCAAAACACATATGCCAGAGTCGGCCCACTGCCCTTTGACCCATGGATAAACTTCTATTTTCTATGTATTAATTCTGCGTGGTTACAGGGTTAAAACAGAAACAACTCAAAGGTTAACAGTTTAGGCATTAATTCTGAGGGCTTAAGGTTAAGGCTATGGTTTATTAAAACGATGCGCCTATGTATCATCAGTATTCATAGTATTCTTATGAATACAATAAAATGGTCTAAGCAGCGCGCTCTGGCTCCGAGCATCATGAGTGCTGGGTGATATAGAGACCAGCCTGAGCCTACATTAGCTCAATTCGTAGAGCATGGTGCTTGCAACGCCAGGGTTGTGGGTTCGATTCCCACAGGGGGCCAGTATGAAACATTTATGCACTCACTAACTGTAAGTCGCTATGGATAAGAGCGTCTGCTAAATGACTAAAATGTAAATGTAAGTTAATTGCATTTATTTCAATGTTTTCAATAAGTACAATGTTTTACTGAGTTACAGTTCATATAAGGAAATCAGTCAATGAAATAAATTAATTAGGCCCTAATCTATGGATTTCACATGACTGGGAATACAAATATTTTAAAAAGGTAGGGGAGTGGATCAGAAAACCAGTCAGTATCTGGTGTGGCCACCATTTGCCTCATGCAGCGGGACACATCACCTTCGCATAGAGTTGATCAGGCTGTTGATTGTGGCCTGTGGAATGATGTGCCATCCTATTCAATGGCTGTGAGAAGTTGCTGGATATTGGCGGGAACTGGTACACGCTGTCGTACACGTCAATCCAGAGCATCCCAAACATGCTCAATGGGTGATATATCTGGTGAGTATGCAGGCCATGGAAGAACTGGGACATTTTCAGCTTCCAGGAATTGTGTACAGATCTTTGCGACATGGGGCCGTGCATTATCATGCTGAAACATGAGATGATGGGGCAGGATGACTGGCACAACAATGTGCCTCAGGATCTCGTCACGGTATTTCTGTGCATTCAGATTGCCATCAATAAAATGCAATTGTGTTCATTGTCCGTAGCTTATGCCCACCGCTACCATGGGGCCCTCTATTCACAAAGTTGACATCAGCAAACCGCTCGCCCACACAACGCCATACACGCTGTCTGCCATCAGCCCGGTTGAAACCGGGATTCATCCGTGAAGAGCACACTTCTCCAGTGTGCCAGTGGACACTGAAGGTGAGAATTTTCCCACTGAAGTCGGTTACGACACCAAACTGCAGTCAGGTCAAGACCCTGGTGAGGACGATGAGCACGCAGATGAGCTTCCCTGAGATGGTTTCTGACAGTTTGTGCAGAAATTCTTCGATTGTGCAAACCCACAGTTTCATCAGCTGTCCGGGTGGCTGGTCTCAGACCATCCCGCAAGTGAAGAAGCTGGATGTGGAGGTCCTGGGCGGGCGTTGTTACACGTGGTCTGCGGTTGTGAAGCCGGTTGGACGTACTGCCAAATTTTCTAAAACGATGTTGGAGGTGGCTTATGGTAGAAAAATGAACATTTAATTATCTGGCAACAGCGCTGGTGGACATTCCTGCAGTCAGCATGCCAATTGCATGCTCACTCAAAACTTGAGACATCTGTGGCATTTTGTTGTGTGACAAAAATCAAAATTTTAGCGTGGCCTTTTATTGTCCCCAGCACAAGGTGCACCTGTGTAATGATCATGCTGTTTAATCGGCTTCTTGATATGCCACACCTGTCAGGTGGATGGATTATTTTGGCAAAGGAGAAATGCTCACTAACAGGGATGTAAACAAATTTGTAAACAACATTTGAGAGAAATAAGCTTTTTGTGCATCCATACTGGAGAACAGTTTATCGTTCTACAGTAGGCCTACATCTGTCAATCAATTGATGGCCCAAATCAGCTCATCGTTTCTGCCAGGGAACACACAAACATCAGATCCAACCATAATTTCAAGGGATTAGAAATCCAGGGCTTAAAAACAAAGGTGTCATTGTACGCTGATGATTCATGTTTTCTTTTAAATCCACAACTTGAATCCCTCCACAGCCTCATAGAGGATCTAGATACATTTTCTAACCTCTCTGGATTACAACCAAATTATGATAAATGCACTATATAATACGTATGGGATCACAAAGAAATAAAAATTTTACATTACCGTGTAGTTTACCAATAAAATGGTCTGATGGTGATGTGGATATACTCGGTATACATATCCCAAAATAAATAAATCTCACTCCGATAAATTTGAATAGAAAGTTAGCAAAAATAGATAAGATTTTGCTACCATGGAAAGGTGAATACCTGTCTATTTGTGGAAAAAGCACCCTGACTAACTCTTTAGTATTATCCCAGTTTACCTATTTGCTTATAGTTATGCCTACACCTAGCAAACTGCCGTTTTATGGACTCTTAACCAACCGTGCTATTTTGTGTGTTTTTTCAAATTGTTTGTATTTATTTTGTACATAATGTTGCTGCTACCGTCTCTTATGACCGAAAAGAGCTTCTGGACATCAGAACAGCGATTACTCATCCTTGAACTGGACAAATTATTTTTCTTTAATGAGTCGGACGAGAGGGATTTGCACCAAACACCTGACAGGGCCCTCATCCCCGTCATTCGCAGTAGAAAGAAAAGGAGATATCGCGGAAGGAGATCGGGGTGCCTGGTAAGGAGCCGGCGACGAGTGACTAATCTGCCTTTGCCATCGATACTATTGGCCAATTTACAATCGCTTGATAATAAAGTGGACGATCTACAAACATGTATATCCTACCAATGGGACATTAAAAACTGTAATATCTTTTGTTTCACCGAGTCGTGGCTGATCGAAGAATGAATAACATACAGCTGGCGGGTTATACACTGTATCGGCAGGATAGAACAGCAGCCTCTGGTAAGAAAAGGGGTGGTGTTCTATGTATATTTGTAAACAACAGCTGGTGCACGATATCTAAGGAAGTCTCAAGGTTTTGCTCGCCTGAGGTAGAGTATCTCATGATAAGCTGTAGACCACCATATCTACCAAGAGAGTTTTCATCTATATTCTTCGTAGCTGTCTATTTACCACCACAAACCGATGCCGGCACTAAGACGGCACTCAATGAACTGTATACGGCCATAAGCAAACAGGAAAACGCTCATCCAGAGGCGGCGCTCCTAGTGGCTGGGGAGTTTAATGCAGGGAAACTTACATCCGTTTTACCTAATTTCTACCAGCATGTTAAATGTGCAACCAGAGGGGCAAAAAACTTAGACCACCTTTACTCCACACACAGAGACTCGTACAAAGCTCTCCCTCGCCCTCCATTTGGCAAATCTGACCATAATTCTATCCTCCTGATTCCTGCTTACAAGTAAAAAACTAAAGCAGGAAGCACCAGTGACTCTGTCACTAAAAAAGTGGTCAGATGAAGCAGATGCTAAGCTACAGGACTGTTTTGCTAGCACAGACTGGAATATGTTCCGGCATTCTTCCGATGGCATTGAGAAGTACACCACATCAGTCACTGGCTTCATCAACAAGTACATCGATGACGTCGTCCCCACAGTGACTGTACGTACCCCAACCAGAAGCCATGGATTACAGGCAACATCCGCACTGAGCTAAAGGGTAGAGATGCTGCTTTCAAGGAGTGGGACTCTAACCCGGAAGCTTATAAGAAATCCCGCTATGCCCTCCAACGAACCATCAAACAGGCAAAGCGTCAATACAGGACTAAGATCGAATCGTACTACACCGGCTCCGACGCTCATCGGATGAGGCAGGGCTTGCAAACTATTACAGACTACAAAGGGAAGCACAGCCACGAGCTGCCCAGTGACATGAGCCTATCAAACGAGCAAAATTACTTCTATGCTCGCTTCGAGGCAAGTAACACTGAAACATGCATGAGAGCATCAGCTGTTCCGGACGACTGTGTGATCAGGCTCTCCATAGCCGATGTGAGTAAGACCTTTAAACAGGTCAACATTCACAAGGCCGCAGGGCCAGACGGATTACCAGGACGTGTACTCTGAGTATACGCTGACCAACTGGCAAGTGTCTTCACTGACATTTGCAACCTCTCCCTGTCTGAGTCTGTAATACCAATATATTTCAATCAAACCACCATAGTCCCTCTGCCCAAGAACACTAAGGTAACCTGCCTAAATGACTACCGACCCGTAGCACTCACGTCTGTACCCAAGAAGTGCTTTGAAAGGCTGGTCATGGCTGACATCAACACCATTATCCCATAAACCCTAGACCCACTCCAATTTGAATACCGCCCCAACGGATCCCCAGATGATGCAATCTCTATTGCACTCCACACTGCCCTTTCACACCTGGACAAAAGGAACACCTATGTGAGAATGCTATTCATTGACTACAGCTCAGCATTCAACACCATAGTGCCCTCAAAGCTCATCACTAAGCTAAGGACCCTGGGACTAAACACCTCCCTCTGCAACTGGATCCTGGACTTCCTGATGGGCCGACCTAGGAGGAAGGGTAGATAACAACACATCCGCCACGCAAATCCTCAACACGGGGGCCCCTCAGTGGTGCGTGCTCAGTCCCCTCCTCTACTCCCTGTTCACTCATGACTGCATGACCAGGCACGACTCCAACACCATCATTAAGTTTGCTGATGACCCAACAGTGGTAGGCCTGATCACCGACAACGACAAGACAGCCTATAGGGAGGAGGTCAGAGACCATGGCCGTGTTGTGCCAGGACAACAACCTCTCCCTCAGCGTAATCAAGACAAAGGAGATGATTGTGGACTACAGGAAAAAGAAGAGGACCGAGCACGCCCCCATTTTCATCGACGGGGCTGTAGTGGAGCAGGTTGAGAGCTTCAAGTTCCTTGGTGTCCACATCACCAACAAACTAACATGGTCCAAGCACACCAAGAAAGTTGTGAAGAGGGCATGACAAAACCTATTTTCCCTAAGGAGACTGAAAATATTTGGCATGGGTCCTCAGATCCTGAAAAGGTTCTAATGCTGCACCATCGAGAGCATCCTGACTGGTTGCATCACTGCCTGGTATGGCAACTGCTCGGCCTCCGACCGCAAGGCACTACAGAGGGTAGTGTGCACAGCACAGTACATCACTGGGGCCAAGCTTCCTGCCATCCAGGACCTCTATACCAGGCGGTGTCAGAGGAAGGCCCTATAAATTGTCAAAAACTCCAGCCACCCTAGTCATAGACTGTTCTCTCTGCTACTGCATTGTACCGGAGTGCCAAGTCTAGGTCCAAGAGGCTTCTAAACACTTTCTACCCCAAGCCATAAGACTCCTGAACATCTAATCAAATGGCTACCCAGCCTATTTGCATTGTGTTTTTGCCTTTTCTCTAGTGCCACTTGACAAAATAGAAGTAAAACATGTTCTAGTATGTAACTATTTACAAACATTTCCTGTACTCTGTATTGCACTACGGTTATGTACAGAGAGACCCTGCAGCTCTTGTCAACCCATCTTATTCTTAGGATGGCTATTCATTAACTTGCTCTTGTGGCAGATGGACATGTTGCTCCAATTAGAGACTAATATCAGCTATGTGTGTGCATGTGTGTTTACACACGTGCGTGTGTGTGTGTGTGTGTATACAGTGAGGGAAAAAAGTATTTGATCCCCTGCTGATTTTGTACGTTTGCCCACTGACAAAGACATGATCAGTCTATAATTTTAATGGTAGGTTTATTTGAACAGTGAGAGACAGAATAACAAAAAAAATAACAAAAAAAACGCATGTCAAAAATTTTATAAATTGATTTGCATTTTAATGAGGTATTTGACCCCCTCTCAATCAGAAAGATTTCTGGATCCCAGGTGTCTTTTATACAGGTAACGAGCTGAGATTAGGAGCACACTCTTAAAGGGAGTGCTCCTAATCTCAGCTTGTTACCTGTATAAAAGACACCTGTCCACAGAATGGCCCCGTCCATCGTCCCTTTGATGCGGTGAAGTTGTCCTGTCCCCTTAGCAGAAAAACACCCCCAAAGCATAATGTTTTCACCTCCATGTTTGACGGTGGGGATGGTGTTCTTGGGGTCATAGGCAGCATTCCTCCTCCTCCAAACACAGCGAGTTGAGTTGATGCCAAAGCGCTCGATTTTGGTCTCATCTGACCACAAAACTTTCAACCAGTTCTCCTCTGAATCATTCAGATGTTCATTGGCAAACTTCAGACGGCCCTGTATATGTGCTTTCTTGAGCAGGGGGACCTTGCGGGCGCTGCAGGATTTCAGTCCTTCACGGCGTAGTGTGTTACCAATTGTTTTCTTGGTGACTATGGTCCCAGCTGCCTTGAGATCATTGACAAGATCCTCCCGTGTAGTTCTGGGCTGATTCCTCACCGTTCTCATGATCATTGCAACTCCACGAGGTGAGATCTTGCATGGAGCCCCAGGCCGAGGGAGATTGACAGTTCTTTTGTGTTTCTTCCATTTGCGAATAATCACACCAACTGCTTGGCTATGGTCTTGTAGCCCATTCCAGCCTTGTGTAGGTCTACAATATTGTCCCTGACATCCTTGGAGAGCTTCTTTGGTCTTGGCCATGGTGGAGAGTTTGGAATCTGATTGATTGATTGATTCTGTGGACAGGTGTATTTTATACAGGTAACAAGCTGAGATTAGGAGCACTCCCTTTAAGAGTGTGCTCCTAATCTCAGCTCGTTACCTGTATAAAAGACACCTGGGAGTCAGAAATCTTTCTGATTGAGAGGGGGTCAAATACTTATTTCCCTCATGAAAATGCAAATCAATTTATAACATTTTTGACATGCGTTTTTTCTGGATTTTTTTGTTGTTATTCTGTCTCTCACTGTTCAAATAAACCTACCATTAAAATTATAGACTGATCATTTCTGCTGATTTCAAAATCAGCAGGGGATCAAATACTTTTTTCCCTCACTGTATGTGTGTAAATTCAATGAAGGTTTCTGAGCAAACAGGGCCTGGAAAGGTTACAGACAATGGAACAATCAAGTCATCATATTCTCAGACATTGGATCTGTCAAAAATATCCACAAATGTGAAATATAGATAAACCATTTAAAAGATGTTCACTTGAAAGTTTGAGGAAATGTACAGCACCTTTATGAACGTGTGGCTTAAAGAGTAGTTTCTCATGCTTTGTCTCATAGATCAGAGCCATAGAGATCTCTATGTGCCTCTTTCTAATGCAGAACAGGAAACCAAACTCGGCTTACAGTTTAGGCCACTTTCCCAGACACTAAAAAGGACTAAAAAGCATTGTCAATATTGATTCTCCATTGAGACAGCTTTTCAATCCAGGACTAGGCCTAATCTGTTTCTGGGAAACTGTCCCTTTATGTATGCACCTGAACCCTCCCCCATTTTTTATTCAGTCCATTTACTGTGAGTTTTACTTTGATTTTGGTGGAAATTATTCCAATAAAAACCGCAAAGAAACATCATTAAAATGTGCAAAATACAGCTTAAATGCAGCTGTGAAGACTGTTGTCATGGTTACACAATATAGAACATTACATGGTCCTGCTGAGGGGCTTGCAGGGCCCTCGTCAGCTTTCGGCAAGGACGCAGCAAGCAAAATCCATTTGGAATCGGGTTGGTCTGATATATGGTATTTCTCTATGCCTCAATGTTTGTCTGGTCAATTCTTCTGAGTTCATTATGCTATTAGTGGGTTTTGTTTATGATCTTTCTAAACCACCTCTGAGCAAAAACTGTAAACCTCTGAGTGAGAAAATGGGATGTGACAAGAGAAGGAGTGATGCTATTGTTTTGGTTTTCTCAGTGCCACTCTTTCTGGATCTGCGTGCAATGCCATGATCATTTAATACCCTTCTGAAGACATATTAGCTCCCGAGCCAGTGCCTAAGCTTCTGTTCAGTGGGCTAACAGTTGTGTGGTGCGCAGGAGACCAGGATTCAAATACCAATCGGTCACATATGTTAAACAGAAGCATTCATTAGCATGTAAGGAACTGAGTTTAAAACTAATTCTCAATATTGTACACCCTAATGACCTAAATTAATCTTGATGCAAAACACATCTACAACCTTCTTTTTTTTGGTTTCCTTTCGAAGGGAGTTGTGTGGTTTGCATATGCATGGTTAATTAGTAAATATATGGAAAGCTGTGCATGGGTGGAAATGTTTTTCTTCTTTCTTCTAATTTAAAAGGAAGCATGCTATGGCACATTTTAATTAAACAGCAACATGGACAGCTCAATCATATACAGATGTCAGATCTTAACTTGATCACTCTTGTCACAGAGAATTTTCCTGCTGCATCAGGAAATTCAAATGAGCCTCATGAGTCCCTGAAAAATAGCAGTTTTATTTCTCTCCATGTGGGGGCAGTCAAGTCTTTGGGATCAGGGCTTGCTAGCAAAATAATTTTCTCTCTCTCGCTCGCTCAAACGCTAGGCCTAGGTCCTATTACTGCAACATTCAAATGTACAAAAATGTATCTGAAATGCAGCCATACACATCAACAACTGTTGTTTTATATAGCTTAATAACACAAGATAGATAGACATACAAGTGTATACTAAGGTCAAAATTCTGTTCAATTGTGGCCTGGGGTGAACTAGCGTTTAGGGCCACTACCTTTAGCGAACACGTATAGGCCTACAGTGTCAGCGTGGGTTCGATTCTGGCACAAATAACTAAATTCCCCTGATTGACTTGATTTATTTACACATTTTTACATATGGCCAGTCCAGGGATATTTTACTTGATAAGAAATGACCATACCAGACACTTTTGAATAACATAAATAGGAAACAAATAAAATAACAACAATAGGCTACACCAACATTAGTTTCAGTTCATACAAAGTGTCGGGTAAATTGCCACAGTAGATTTGCCGTGGTAAACTGTGAAATACTTTATTTATATTGCACGGAATGCTTGTCAAATAGAAACATTTCCCCTAGTCTGTTCAAAAAGTACTACGTTGTTCCGATTTACAATACCAACCAGAGGGCAAACATATCTCGAAAGACTTTGGATGCAAGCAAGACTAATGTTAAGGTAACACCAACATCTTTTAGGGAGCGGTAATGAGGTGACCAATAATGGTTGCAATTGAGATCAGCTGTGCGGGGGAATTTAGCGCATACAGATGGTTTAACGAGACATCAGCTGGCGATAATCTAGTGACATCGATGGTTACAATAGGCCCCTTGTTATTTGATTATATTCCTATAGGCTAAATTCTATAGGCTATCCATAGTCACATAATGAAAGGTGAAAACCGATAATAGGCTAGCCTACAGTCTTTAGGGGGTGGATCAGCTTTAAAATTGCAGATACTGTAGATTGTAACTTCCATCAATGTAATTTTCTGCATCACTTCCAATCCCCCATATTTTTTTTCCCTCGCAAATATACAGTACCGGTCAAAAGTTTGGACACACCTACTCATTCAAGGGTTTTTCTTAATAAAAAATAAAATAAAATTACATTGCAGAATAATAGTGAAGACATCAAAACTGAAATAACACACATGGGATAATATAGTAACCACAAAAGTGTTATACAAACAAAATGTATTTTATATTTGAGATTCTTCAAATAGCCAACCTTCGGCCTTGATGACAGCTTTGGACACTCTTGGCATTCTCTCAACCAGCTTCATGAGGTAGTCACCTGGAATGCATTTCAATTAACAGGTGTGGCTTAATTTCCTTCTTAATGCGTTTGAAGCAATCAGTTGTGCTGTGACAAGGTAGGGGAGTATACAGAAGATAGCCCTATTTGGTGAAAGACCAAGTCCATATTATGGCAAGAACAGCTCAAATAAGCAAAGAGAAATGACAGTCCATCATTTCTTTAAGACATGAAGGTCAGTCAATACTGAACATTTCAAGAACTTTGAAAGTTTCTTCAATTGCAGTCGCAAAAACCATCAAGCGCTATGATGAAACTGGCTCTCATGAGGACCGCCACAGGAATGGAAGACCCAAAGTTACCTCTGCTGCAGAGGATAAGTTCATTAGAGTTATCAGCCTCAGAATTTCCAGCCCAAATAAATGTTTCACAGAGTTCAAGTAACAGACACATCTCAACTTCAACTGTTCAGAGGAGACTGTGTGAATCAGGCCTTCATGGTCAAATTGCTGCAAAGAAACCACTACTAAAGGGGAGGGGTGGTGGGGTTGGAAAGAAACAAAAAAATATTAAATTGAAATTGCAACCAACTTTCTATGGCTTGTTTTAGAAATAGTGATATTTGGGAGATTATTTCTTTTTCAAAAAATTGAAAGTGAGAGGTTGTAATCTGAATAAAGGGAAAAAGGCCATTCTTGAACATGGGGTGAGACAATCTTACTAATTTGCTAGAGAACCAGTTCGGATTTAAGTATAACTTTTGCATAAAATCAAAGCAATGCAAATAGTCTGGGTAGCCAGTTGATTAGATGTTCAGGAGTCTTATGGCTTGGGGTAGAAAGTGTTTAGAAGCCTCTTGGACCTAGACTTGGCACTCCGTTACCATGCAGTAGCAGAGAGAACAGTCTATGACTAGGGTGGCTGGAGTTTTTGACAATTTTTAGGGCCTTCCTCTGACACCGCCTGGTATAGAGGTCCTGGATGGCAGGAAGCTTGGCCCCAGTGATGTACTGGGCCGTGCACACTACCCTCTATAGTGCCTTGCGGTCGGAGCCCGAGCAGTTGCCATACCAGGCAGTGATGCAACCAGTCAGGATGCTCTCGATGGTGCAGCATTAGAACCTTCTCAGGATCTGAGGACCCATGCCAAATCGTTTCAGTCTCCTTAGTCGTGCCCTCTTCACGACTGTCTTGGTGTGCTTGGACCATGTTAGTTTGTTGGTGATGTGGACACCAAGGAACTTGAAGCTCTCAACCTGCTCCACTATAGCCCCGTCGATGAAAATGGGGGCGTGCTCGGTCCTCTTCTTTTTCCTGTAGTCCACAATCATCTCCTTTGTCTTGATTATGTTGAGGGAGAGGTTGTTGTCCTGGCACAACACGGCCATGGTCTCTGACCTCCTCCCTATAGGCTGTCTTGTCGTTGTCGGTGATCAGGCCTACCACTGTTGTGTCATCGGCAAACTTAATGATGGTGTTGGAGTCGTGCCTGGCCATGCAGTCATGAGTGAACAGGGAGTAGAGGAGGAGACTGAGCACGCACCCCTGAGGGGCCCCCGTGTTGAGGATCAGCGTGGCGGATGTGTTGTTATCTACCCTTCCACCTGGGTCGGCACATCAAGAAGTCCAGGATCCAGTTGCAGAGGGAGGTGTTTAGTCCCAGGGTCCTTAGCTTAGTGATGAGCTTTGAGGGCACTATGGTGTTGAACGCTGAGCTGTAGTCAATGAATAGCATTCTCACATAGGTGTTCCTTTTGTCCAGGTGTGAAAGGGCAGTGTGGAGTGCAATAGAGATTGCATCATCTGTGGATTCGTTGGGGTTGTATTCAAATTGGAGTGAGTCTAGGGTTTATGGGATAATGGTGTTGATGTCAGCCATGACCAGCCTTTCAAAGCACTTCATGGGTACAGACGTGAGTGCTACGGGTCGGTAGTCATTTAGGCAGGTTACCTTAGTGTTCTTGGGCAGAGGGACTATGGTGACTATGGTGAAAGGGACTATGGTGAAATATCTTGGTATTACAGACTCAGACAGGGAGAGGTTGCAAATGTCAGTGAAGACACTTGCCAGTTGGTCAGCGCATGCTCGGAGTACACGTCCTGGTAATCCGTCTGGCCCTGCGGCCTTGTGAATGTTGACCTGTTTAAAGGTCTTACTCACATCGGCTACGGAGAGCGTGATCACCCAGTCGTCCGGAACAGCTGATGCTCTCATGCATGTTTCAGTGTTACTTGCCTCGAAGCGAGCATAGAAGTAATTTTGCTCGTCTGGTAGGCTCGTGTCACTGGGCAGCTCGCGGCTGTGCTTCCCTTTGTAGTCTGTAATAGTTTGCAAGCCCTGCCACATCCGACGAACGTCAGAGCCGGTGTAGTACGATTCGATCTTAGTCCTGTATTGATGCTTTGCCTGTTTGATGGTTCGTCTGAGGGCATAGCGGGATTTCTTATAAGCTTCCGGGTTAGAGTCCTGCTCCTTGAAAGCAGCAGCTCTACCCTTTAGCTCAGTGTGGATATTGCCTGTAATCCATGGCTTCTGGTTGGGGTATGTACTAACATGTCACTATGCACTTATTGATGAAGCCAGTGACTGATGTGGTGTACTCCTCAATCTCAATGCCATCGGAAGAATCCCGGAACATATTCCAGTCTGTGCTAGCAAAACAGTCCTGTAGCTTAGCATCTGCTTCGTCTGACCACTTTTTTATTGACTGCGTCTCTGGTGCTTCCTGCTTTAGTTTTTGCATAGAAGCAGGAATCAGGAGGATATAATTATGGTCAGATTTGCCAAATGGAGGGCGAGGGAGAGCTTTGTACGCATCTCTGTGTGTGGAGTAAAGGTGGTCTAGAGTTTTTTTCCCCTCTGGATGCACAACAAAACCACTTGACATGTTGAACACAACTAGTGGAGAAGGCAATCATGGTATCTGGGATATGAGACCGGAACAAGAGTCATAGTTCTGACGCCCCTGCAGCCAGTGCTGATAACTCATAGCTTGGCAGACTACGGTGCAGTGATGTGTCACTCATTTCTCTTTTCCATTATCTATATGGATGGGCATTGAGGAGGACAGTGATTGCAGTACCTGGAAAAATAACTGTAGTAGTGGTTCTTTTCTTGTTCTATGTAACAAGGGCTTTTGAGCAGCGACTTGAATCTATGCATCTACCACCACAAGAGGGAAATTGAAGGGTTGTCAAACGGTGAGGAATTTATGATTTCATCACTTGATTTCCCTACTCTCCGCCAGCTCATCTTTATTTCACAGGTTTCTCTTTTCATGAAGATAACTCAACACGATCTGTAGGCTATAATCTCAACTGTCTGGCATAAATAATGAATCTGACCTTCAGTTCAAATGACAAGACAATATTAAGAATGCACATAGAGAGTTAATATGCAAATTAGTAAGTTATTGTGTTTGCAAGTCATCATATGGGGGTCGAATGGTTCAATTCAATAAAGCCCACAGTATCTAAGAACCAACATATACACTGAATGTACAAAACATTAGGAACACATGCTCTTTCCATGACATAGACTGACCTGGTGAATCCAGGTGAAATCTATGATCCCTTATTGATGTCACTTGTTAAATCCACTTCCATCAGTGTAGATGAAGGGAAGGAGACAGGTTAAAGAAGGATTTTTAAGCCTCAGGACAAGTGAGACATGGATTGTGCATGTGTGCCATTCAGAGGTTGAATGGGCAAGACAAAATACTTAAGTTCCTTTGAACAGGGTATGGTAGTAGGTGCCAGGCGCACCAGTTTGAGTGTGTCAAGAACTGCAACGCTGCTGGGTTTTTCACGCTCAACAGTTTTCCGTGTGTATCAACAATGGTCCACCACCCAAAGGACATCCAGCCAACTTGGCACAACTGTGGGAAGCATTGGAGTCAATATGGGCCAGCATCCCTGTGGAACGCTTTCAACACCTTGTAGAGTCCATGCCCCGACGAATTGAGGCTGTTCTGAAGGCAAAAGGGGGTGCAACTCAATATTAGGAAGGTGTTCCTAATTTTTTGTACACTAAGTGTATGTATTTTAACATGGTCAACAAAAATCAGGGAATGGGTCTGAGTACTGTGAAAGCAACAGGTAGACTCCACTGATAGGTAGGCTAGACTCGTCCATTTCTGAGAATAAGACATGAGTGTGCAATGTGCACAGGCAGTATAGATTTTGCAACACAAACTTTTGCAAAAACATTGGCCTGTCAGGTTTGATTGAAACAGACCTTGACTTGACTATGTACATTGAGAGAGTGTGCATCTAATGCTCATAAATGTGGTGTTTAAAGCAGTTTCTAGAACAAGGATGGGCAACTTCGATGGGGGTGGGGCCACCAAAAATCTGAACTCATCGTGAAGGGGCCACAGTTGCTAGCGGGTCTGCATACCAACATCCATTCTATCTTTCTCTCGCTCAAACATAAACCATACACAGACAAGCATGCTTGCTCTACACATGCATACACATGCACAAAATCACAAACCGTCAACATATTATACAGTATATGCTTCATTGTGCTTGTGTTGCAGCAATTATATCAGATACTTCAGATGCCAATGTCTTAGGATGGAGGCTCTGTCCACCATCGTGAGAGAAATTCTGTCAACGCTGTCAACTTCACTGAGTTGATTTAGCCTGTGTGTTATTCAATGTGAGTGGAATGTACATGTATTGAAATGTAAAGTAGATTATTAATTGGGCACATAGTGTAGGCCTACTTTTAGAGTGATGCTGAATTTACAATCACATACAGTATACTTGAAACAACTATATTCCACCCACTCAATCTGTCTCCCTTGAGTCGCACATCAAAGATATGAAGAGATATTTCAATTTTAAATTAATATGCAGTCCAAATGACTGCCTCTGCGCTCTAGTGTTAACAACCCTTATGAACAGAATCATAATTTATCATATACACTAAAAAAGAGCATTGGGTCATGTAAATAGTTAACCAATAGCTACCTGGACTTTCTGCACTGACCCTTTTTGCACTAACTCTTTTGACTCATCACATACGCTGCTGCTACTGTTTATCTATCCTGTGTATATAGCCAAATTATTGTTACTCATTGTGTTTTTTTTGTGTTTCTTCTCTCTGCATTGTTGGGAAGGGCCTGTAAGTAAACATTTCACTGTTAGTCTACACCTGTTGTTTACGAAGCATGTGACAAATAAAATTTGATTTTATTTAAAGATGATTTTACTGTCCATTGAAGATTGAGCAATGACTGCTTTCCCGTAAGAACCTACACCCACACAATTTCCTCTTGACTCTAGCATCATCTCACAAGTCAAAAGGGGAGATGGCATGCTTCTCTCTGTCCGCCTAACCAAGTCATGACAGCAACGTCAAATGAACACCTGATCCCCATCCTTTCGCAAGTCACATACAAAAACCTAAAGTGTCTGTTTCTTTCCTTTGCTTTTTCATGGACACTCTTACTGACACTTGTGGCTGCTTCGCTTGATGTATTGTTGTCTTTACCTTTTTGCCCTTTGTGCTGGTGTCTGTGCCCAACAATGTCTGTACCATGTTTGTGCTGCTACCATGTTGTGCTGCTGCCATGTTGTGTTGCTACTGTGTTGTTGTCATGTGTTGCTGCCATGCTGTGTTGTCGTCTTAGGTCTCTCTTTATGTAGTGTAGTGGTGTCTCTCTTGTCGGGATGTGTGTTTTGTCCTACATTTTTAATCCCAGCCTCCGTCCCCACAGGAGGCCTTTTGCCTCTTGGTAGGCCATCATTGTAAATAAGAATTTGTTCTGACTTGCCTAGTTAAATAAAGGTAAAATAAAATACAAATAAAATAAAATAAAAAACATTCAATGCAGTCACCATCACAGGATAAAATGGGTTTGAGATTGTAAAAACGGCATCTTCCTAGGCCTTGGCAAGCCTCCACCCACACAGTGTAATCTCAATTTATTTTTCTCCTCTATTTTTCAGCCTGTCTTTCCAATTACTAAGGTGGATGTTTCCTTAGGGAATGTTTTTTCCCCTTTTTTCCCCTTTATAGAACATGATGTCTTGTTAGGAGTCTTTTAAAGCATCTCTGTTGTATGTTAGTGTGTTAGTGTATGTATGCACGTGTATGTGTGTTCGTGCATTTCTTATCTCCTATACTAGGAACAAACATGCAAACCAACTCTTCAAAGGTTTGACATTATCCTAATGCAGGAGAGATATGCTCTGCACTTAAACTGCAGAGGAGAACATAGGATTTGGAGCAAGAGAAATTGAGCAGATAGATGGAACAAAACAGTATTTGTGCCTCTAGTCTCCACCTAATAAACCTGGAAAATGCCCCTTGGATACAGTGGCTTCAGAGGGGGCGAAAAACAAACAAGCAAAAAAACAAAAAATGAATAATTTAGAGATAAATGTGGTCATCACTGCCTGTGCTCCACTGCCTGTGGATCAAAGAAGACAATACACTTAATTTAAAAAAGGAGTTTATACAACAGATAAGCAGGCTATTACAGTGCTACTAGGCTGATGACAAGGCTGTACATTATACACCATTGTCCCCAATAATCCAATCTTGGTGCGGCAGGGCTGCTGAATAGCTAGACTTTAATGAAAGGGTTGCAGTGAGGATGACAAACATGGCTCAGACAAAGCATCTAATGGGGCTTTGAAATAGATCATGACTCCTTCATTGTCTGACTGTTGAAAATTAGGCCTTTTTGCACTGATTATAGACTCTGGGACTCTGAATCATGCATTTTGTCCATGGTGAATAACAGAGTGGGATACAGATATGAGCTATAATCTATTTAAGATAATGTGTTACACAGAAGATAATTCCATTAAACAAACAACATCATACTTTGACCCGGCTAATATTTAATTGGTAAGATTGCAAACCTATGGTAATAACATTGGCCACAGTTGATTCCAATTGATTACTATTATTATGCAGAAAAATCCATACCCTACTACATTACTGAAGCCCAATCTTCCCACTGTGAAAGAGTAAACCCACATGCCAGTTGCAGATAGTATTGCTGCAAAGCCTACTAGTGCACTGCAGTCTACTTGTTTTTCCTCTACTGAATCCAGCCTGTATCTGCTGCCTGTTTGCCTGCTCACCACATGGCCGAGGCATCCAGACTGACAGCTATGGCATGATGCATAATTCTGCGGCTGCCTGTGTTTCCAGTGGGACATCACAGCTGCAGCACACTGTCACTCCCAGAGAGAGAGCACATCATCTCCGCTGAGGGAGGGAAAACTTCCCAGCAACCTCACAATAAGCACTCCCATTCTTAACCTCACAATATGCACTCCCATTCTTAACCTCACAATAAGCACTCCCATTCTTAACCCCCCTCTCCCTCCATCATTCTCTCGTTCCCTCTCTCCCCCTGTTCCCTCATCATGTCCCAAACAGTCCACGGCGAGCCGGGTGACTATGACAGACTCCAGACTCCGACTCAGAGTTCTGGCTGAGGGGATAAAGGGGACAATGTAAGAGCACAATATGACAGTAGTGACAGCTGTCTCAGACAATACGGTGTCTATGCTGTAGTCCTACACTTTCCTCCTTCCTGTATGATCCCAGACAGCTGGTGAGGAGGCACAGCAGCTCTTGTTAGAGAGTCTGTCTGTCTGCTCAGATTCTTATTTAGATCTGGGGTTTGGCGTCTGTGTGTGGCTGGGCTGAAAACCACATTAAGTGTTGGATCGGCCAAGATAATGGCTTTGACTGGGGATTGTAATAAACATCTGGGCTAAGACTGCAGAAGAGAGAGGCTTGCATTGGCCTAAATTATAGCTCTATCTAGTGAAGGCTTACCTGAACGAACAACAGAGACTGAATGCAAATATGAAACCTTATTGAAATAGATTTGGGGGATGACCCCCGGAGCCAGATGCCAGGATGGCAGATAGCCCTTTGATGGGCAGCTGCCATCAGAAACTAGCACTTGACTACATTATGCAGATAGGAGAGTCTTTCAGAGGAGAGGAGAGAGTAGGCAGAGAGAGGAATAGAAGGGAGTGATAGATGGGGAGAGGATCAGCAGGATGAAATGTTGCCGTTTGGCTTCCAATCCCTTCAGAAAGAGGGATGAAAGACACTGTCCCTTTAATGTCCTGCTGCTTTAAATTCCATATGTACATGTAACTGTCAAAATAAAGGAAACACACGAGTAAATGAGAGATACAAAGTATATTGATAGTAGGTGCTTCCACAAAGCTGTGGTTCCTGAGTTAATTAAGCAATTAACATCCCATCATGCTTAGGGTCATGTATAAAAATGGCCAGTTGCACAATATTTTTTCTACCATGGCTAAGACAAATTAGTGGGAAAATATCAGAATTGGGCTGGCTGTGTAAACGCAGCTAAAGGAGCATAGGGGGTTTAAAGTGTGTGTATTTATTTTATACAGTAATTTCTGCTCATCTTTATCAAGGGTGTCAATAATTTCGGACCCCACTGTACATAACATGGCCTTTTAGCAGAGGCTTTTATCCAAAGCGACTTCAATATATTTTCACTATATGTGGCCCACATGGGAACAAACTCACAGCCTTGATGTCTTAAGCACCATGCTCCTACCAACTAAGTCGTCAGACATGTCAGACACATGATTTACATACAGGAAACAGTATGTAAGTGACAGTATGCAAATAGACATGTAGGCTGCTACAGTATCTGCCTAGCACTGTGCACAGCTGTCCGCAGCCCCCCTATGAGTTAAAGTATCAAACAATAACATTTCATTTTCATGCTCAGACAGACAGAAAAACACAGACATGTCAGATACATTCGCCCAGTAGTGTCCCAAGAGATACAGTTTGGCTACTGTCAAATATTTGTCTATTTCCTAAGGCAATTCATTCATACACACAAGATCAGAGGCAGGGGATTAAAATCAAGTGGTTTCAAATCAAATCAAATCAAATTTTATTGGTCACATGCGCCGAATACAACAGGTGCAGACATTACAGTGAAATGCTTACTTACAGCCCTTAACCAACAGTGCATTTATTTTAAACAAAAAAGTAAGAATAAAACAACAACAAAAAAGTGTTGAGAAAAAAAAAGAGCAGAAGTAAAAAATAAAGTGACAGTAGGGAGGCTATATATACAATAGAATAAAGTGACAGTAGGGAGGCTATATATACAGGGGGGTACCGTTGCATAGTCAATGTGCGGGGGCACCGGCCAGTTGAGGCAGTTGAGGCAATATGTACATGTGGGTAGAGTTAAAGTGACTATGCATAAATACTTAACAGAGTAGCAGCAGCGTAAAAAGGATGGGGTGGGGGGGCAGTGCAAATAGTCCGGGTAGCCATGATTAGCTGTTCAGGAGTCTTATGGCTTGGGGGTAGAAGCTGTTGAGAAGTCTTTTGGACCTAGACTTGGCACTCCGGTACCGCTTGCCGTGCGGTAGCAGAGAGAACAGTCTATGACTAGGGTGACTGGAGTCTTTGACAATTTTGAGGGCCTTCCTCTGACACCGCCTGGTATAGAGGTCCTGGATGGCAGGGAGCTTTGCCCCAGTGATGTACTGGGCCGTACGCACTACCCTCTGTAGTGCCTTGCGGTCAGAGGCCAAGCAGTTGCCATACCAGGCGGTGATGCAACCAGTCAGGATGCTCTCGATGGTGCAGCTGTAGAATTTTTTGAGGATCTGAGGACCCATGCCAAATCTTTTTAGTCTCCTGAGGGGGAATAGGCTTTGTCGTGCCCTCTTCACGACTGTCTTGGTGTGCTTGGACCATGATAGTTCGTTGGTGATGTGGACACCAAGGAACTTGAAGCTCTCAACCTGTTCCACTACAGCCCCGTCGATGAGAATGGGGGCGTGCTCAGTCCTCTTTTTTTTCCTGTAGTCCACAATCATCTCCTTTGTCTTGGTCACGTTGAGGGAGAGGTTGTTGTCCTGGCACCACACGGCCAGATCTCTGACCTCCTCCCTATAGGCTGTCTCATCGTTGTCGGTGATCAGGCCTACCACTGTTGTGTCGTCGGCAAACTTAATGATGGTGTTGGAGTCGTGCCTGGCCATGCAGTCATGGGTGAACAGAGAGTACAGGAGGGGACTGAGCACGCACCCCTGAGGGGCCCCCGTGTTGAGGATCAGTGTGGCAGATGTGTTGTTACCTACCCTTACCACCTGGGGGCGGCCCGTCAGGAAGTCCAGGATCCAGTTGCAGAGGGAGGTGTTTAGTCCCAGGATCCTTAGCTTAGTGATGAGCTTTGAGGGCACTATGGTGTTGAATGCTGAGCTGTAGTCAATGAATAGCATTCTCACGTAGGTGTTCCTCTTGTCCAGGTGGGAAAGGGCAGTGTGGAGTGCGATAGAGATTGCATCATCTGTGGATCTGTTGGGGCGGTATGCAAATTGGAGTGGGTCTAGGGTTTCTGGGATTATGCTGTTGATGTGAGCCATGACCAGTCTTTCAAAGCACTTCATGGCTACAGACGTCAGTGCCACGGGTCGGTAGTCATTTAGGCAGGTTATCTTAGAGTTCTTGGGCACGGGGACTATGGTGGTCTGCTTGAAACATGTTGGTATTACAGACTCAGTCAGGGACATGTTGAAAATGTCAGTGAAGACACTTGCCAGTTGGTCAGCACATGCTCGGAGTACACGTCCTGGTAATCCGTCTGGCCCTGCGGCCTTGTGAATGTTGACCTGCTTAAAAGTCTTACTCACATCGGCTACGGAGAGCGTGATCACATAGTCGTCCGGAACAGCTGGTGCTCTCATGCATGCTTCAGTGTTGCTTGCCTCGAAGCGAGCATAGAAGTGGTTTAGCTCGTCTGGTAGGCTTGTGTCACTGGGCAGCTCGCGGCTGTGCTTCCCTTTGTAGTCTGTAATAGTTTTCAAGCCCTGCCACATCCGACGAGCGTCAGAGCCAGTGTAGTATGATTCAATCTTAGACCTGTATTGACTCTTTGCCTGTTTGATGGTTCGTCGGAGGTCATAGCGGGATTTCTTATAAGCGTCCGGGTTAGAGTCCCGTTCCTTGAAAGCGGCAGCTCTACCCTTTAGCTCAGTGCGGATGTTTCCTGTAATCCATGGCTTCTGGTTGGGGTATGTACGTACGGTCACTGTGGGGACGACATCATCGATGCACTTATTGATGAAGCCAGTGACTGATGTGGTGTACTCCTCAATGCTGTCTGGTTTATGTTTGTGTGTGCGTGCGCGCGTGCGTGCGTGTGCCACTGGACCCTTTACGAGCCTCCCTGAGTCAGGATGCTATAATACGCATGACTGGGAACAAGACTCAATTTCTCACTGCCTTCCTTTCTGCAGCATGTGATGTGAGGGGCATATAAACACCCACCTGCCACAGTAATTAGGATATAAAATCTTTACTCTCCTTTTATTTTTCAGTAATAATCAATCACATTGATAAATACCAGCTCGGTTGAGACTGGGCCACCCATCATCACATTACTGTGAATGTGAGCGCTGTTCCACACACACACCTCCATTACAGGGCCTGAGAGGCCGATTACCACCTTAGACACACTATGGGAGGGAGAATGGCCCATGGATTTTTACTACTGTGATCCCAAAACAGGAACACATGGTGCCATATTAGGGGAGAGTGGGTTAAGTTGAGACAAAGGGTTAGTTGAGCCACCCCTTTTCTAGGAAACCATACACATTAAGTAATCATGTGACTAGGGCTGTTGCGGTGAACGTTTTACCGCCACACAGGCAGTCATGAGTCATGACCGCAGTCAAATTCCACGTGACCATTGAGTTACGTTAATCTCCTCTTATGCAGTCTGGACATGCGTTGGTACATGTAGTACCCAACTCGCTAACGACTGTCAGATCGCTAATGGCCTAGTACTCAGGGCTCTATTGTCCCTCTAACCACTCTGACATCAATGCAAATACATTTGTTGACCTCGCTGTGATGATCAATTTGAAGAAAGACGTTCAACAGCAGGTTGAAACTGAGTGGAAAACATGGTCATTGTGGATGTTGTTTCAAAGCCAAACACAACAAACCATTTAAGATGTTGCATTTAGAACAACCATATGCATATTAGAGCTTATGCATATGTATAGGCCCATATATGAGCCCAAGCCCGAAAAAAATAAGGAATTAAAATAATGATTGCGCACGTCTCCCGAGTGGCGCAGTGGTCTAAGGCACTGCATCGCAGTGCTAGCTGTGCCACTAGAGATCCTGGTTCGAATCCAGGCTCTGTCGTAGCTGGCTGCGACCGGGAGACCCATGGGGCGGTGCACAATTGGCCCAGCGTCGTCCAGGGTAGGGGAGGGAATGGCCGGCAGGGATTTGGCTCAGTTGGTAGAGCATGGCGTTTGCAACGCCAAGGTTATGGGTTCGTTTCCCATGGGGGGCCAGTATAATTTTTTTAAAATTAAATAATGTATGCACTCACTAACTGTAAGTCGCTCTGGATAAGAGCGTCTGCTAAATGACTAAAATGTAAATGTAAAAAATGTTATACAATACATAGCCTAATAGCCTACTGCATATTATGCACGGCAGAAAAAATGAAAAAAGATAATTGGTGTAGCCTCTCTACTCCAAAATGAAAAACATTATAGTAATCGCCTTTGAGTATGGACTCTATTATTACAATATGCATACTGGATAGACTGGTTACCTTATCCTATGCTCCAAACGTTCTATCCATGAGTCTGGGAGAGAACGTACAGGCCTAGGCTATGCTGTTGGTTCATTGATTGTGCAGGGCGGCTTACAGAGTTATAGTGAATTTGTATTGGATTTTGAATAGCCTAGTAATAGGGCATTTTTTATAGTTTCATAATTGATAGGCTGACACAATACCTTTAGCTAGAGAATATCTCACCACCGTGCGTTTCCATCTCCTCCTCTCTCGCCTTCATTCCTTTCTCAAGCGTGCAGAGATAAGGACTGTCAACAGTTTAATTAAATATGTTTCATTGTGAAAACATGTTACTGTCAATGTTCCCGAACAGATTTAACTTAGTTTCCCAAATTAAGCACTGGGTAGCTGCAGGAACATGGTTGGAGAGCCCATGGCATACAGAGTTTGGGCGGAATATCACCTGTCACTCAGTGAGAGGCTGCATGCTCCTAAAACAGTGGCCGATGCATGAAGTGAAATAAGTGTTCTTATAAGGCCACACATTTCTATATGCAATCCTGTGTGAAAGCAGAGTTTTGATGGTTGCCACTAAAAAGAAGAGGATCCTTACTAAAAAAGGAAAGAGCTCTTACTACTGTATATTTATTTCTCAGCTGCTCCACTATAAAACCAGAGTATTCCACCTGGCATGATTTAAACTGCGGGAAACGGCCTCCATTCGCTATTCGAGTGCATACGGATGACATCTTTTTTCCCCTGCCCCTGTTCCTATCCACTTGATAATGGGCCATTCTAAATCAAAACACATTTTACATATTAGTAAAGACAAGATTACATTGAGAATAGTCTGATGGGTGAAAATATGATTGCATGATGAGAGAACAGGGTGTCCAGCCTGAGGCAAGCTTTTTTTGCTACTTTTTCAAATAGTCAATAGCCCATAGTTGCACCATGCAGCCCATATATGTTTTGATTTCTAAGTCATTCTAAGGTTTGTATCATTCACAACTAAATTAGCCAAATAACTCTAAATCTAGCATATAGGACCTTTTTCACTTTTACGCTCAACATTGTCACTTCATATTCAAACTCGCTCCGGAATGGGAAAAATCTATTTTATTCAGCTCAATTAAATTATTCTCACAATAAAATCATATAATATATAATAATGGCACAGGATTTATAAGCATATCTTGTCTGCTAAATGAACTAGTGTACAGCCTATGGCATGGCGCATAGCCAGATAACATACATTAAGCCGACTCATATTTAGTTCTTCTGAAATATATTTTCTTCATATCACAATGTTTCTTTAGAACTGCCTAAAATAAATAATGGATTTATTATGATGGTGTATGTTAAATGGATTTACACAACTTTTTTAAATGTAAATGTTCCGAAGGCGTGCATCAGCAGCTTGTAGCCAATGCGTGGAGGCCTGGAGATGCTAAACATGTTTATGTTAATATTTTTGCAATGTGTCATGTACAGTGCATTCGGAAAGTATTCAGACCCCTTGACTTTTCCCACATTTTCTTACGTTACAGCCTTAATCTAAAATGGATTAAATTGTTTTTTCCCCCTCATCAATCTACACACAATACCCCATAATGACAAAGCAAAAACAGATTCTTAGATTTTTTTGCAAATGTATAAAATAAACCCCCCCTGGAAATATTACATTTTCATAAGTATTCAGACCCTTTATTCAGTACTTTGTTGAAGCACCTTTGGAAGTGATTACAGCATTGAGTCTTCTTGGGTATGATGCTACAAGCTTGGCACATCTTCTCCGCAGATCCTCTCAAGCTCTGTCAGGTTGGATGGGGAGCGTCACTGCACAGCTATTTTCAGGTCTCTCCAGAGATGTTAGATCGGGTTCAAGTCCAGGCTCTGGCTGGGCCACTCAAAGACATTCAGAGACGTGTCCCGAAACCACTCCTGCGTTGTCTTGGATGTGTGCTTAGGGTCATTGTCCTGTTCGAAGGTGAACCTTCACCCCAGTCTGAGGTCCTGAGCGCTCTGGAGCAGGTTTTCATCAAGGATCTCTCTGTCCTCCAGACGTGACGCTTGGCATTCAGGCCAAAGAGTTTAATATTGGTTTCATCAGACCAGATAATCGTGTTTCTCATGTCTGCGTCCTTTAGGTGCCTTTTGGCAAACTCCAAGCAGGCTGTCCTCATGGCTTGATGTTTGCTCTGACATGCACTGTCAACTGTGGGACCTTATATAGACAGGTGTGTGTCTTTCCAAATCATGTCCAATCAATTGAATTTACCACAGGTGGACTTCAATCAAGTTGTAGAAACATCTCAAGGATGATCAATGGAAACAGGATGCACCTGAGTTCAATTTCGAGTCTCATAGCAAAGGGTCTGAATACTTATGTGAATGAGGTATTTCTGTTTATTTTTATTTTTAATACATTCGCAAACATTTTTAAAAACCTGTTTTCACTTTGCATTATGGGGTATTGTGTGTAGATTGATTAGGAAAAATAATAATTTAATCCATTTTAGAATAAGGCTGTAACGTAACAAAATGTGGGAAAAGTCAAGGGGTATGAATACTTTCCGAATTAACTCAAGATATGTATTGTTCCAGAGCAGACATCATCATGCCTCTTGTATACAAACATAAAACAAGCAGGGATCTAGCCCCCCTTGAGGTTCTTGAGAGTGCAGCCAAGGAAGTGAGAGAAGGGAAGATGTCCATTGGAGCAGCAGCAAAGGATGAAACAATAGACTGAATGACACTGAAAAGGTACAGTGACAAAAAATGAAAACGAATATGTACATGTGCGAAAGAGAGGCTATGATAAAGAAGCAGAGGCAGACAAGGTATTGTCTGATGACATGGAGTCTGAGCTTGCTAAACATATGAAGAATCTCGCGGACCAGTTTCATGGGTTTAGTAATCTCAAATGCAGAGAACTTGCCTACGAATTGGTTGCATCGAAACGACATCCCTGTCCCAGACAACTGGTCAAGAAATAGAAGGGTGATATTGAACAGAGAGATCTATATCTGAATGTAGGCATACATTAAATATACCACACCCCCATTCCATGAATTAAACTTTGACCTACCTGCACCATCACCCACTGTCACAGGACACCATCACCCACTGACCCCAAGGACACTCAATTTACCCTGTCCCTTTGCTCAACTTACCCTCTTGTGCCAAGATACCACTTTATTTTGTTTAAGCTATGTTTTCAAAACTGTTATGTTTAAATTAATTCTGATTATTTCCAGGGATACACAACATCCTGAAATATGTGTAGATATCTTTGTTAGAAAGAATACTATATTTCCCTTGATGTAGTGATGCTGAAAGTGAAAAATGGCTCAACATAACCCACCCTCCCTTACAAGACTTGAGGCAAACGTTTGGTGTATAATCAATAAGTGATTTGGAATAAGCTGAAATTCCAAGAAAGAAAAATGCTTTAGTAATTGTCCAAAAGGATGACTAAATCTTGCAATCTTGCAAAATTCTTGAGTTTTTTCCCTCCTTTCACCCACGTCCTTAATTGGATATCTGGCCAGAGAGAACATTATGATGTGTTGTGTACTCAAAAACCTGGAATCACAGCAGCAGTCTCCTCAGGGGCCAAAACAACACCTTCATTTGCATCCTCTAATCCTGTAATAAAAGGAATAAACCATCTTAAATAAACAACTTAATACACAGGTGAGGTGTCTGACTATCCCCTGGAGGACTCCAATCACAGCTCTCTCAGCTTTTAGCCCTCTCTTTCTCTCTCTTCCCCCATCTCTCTGTCACTCTCTCTCCACCTTCTCTTTGTCTCCCTTTCTCTATAGCTCTCTCTCCCCCTCTCCTACACCTCTCCCCCCCATCTCTCCTCCTCTCCTCCATCTCCCCCCTCTCTCTCCATCTAAGAAAGGTCAGTGACTGTGTGTTGTGTGGTCCACAGCTGCTGTGGGAGCCAGGATCAGCGGGGGTGTGGCCTGGCCAAGGCAGCCGCTCTCCAGGAGAAATGGAGGAAAGGGCCATGGATTAATACTCATTCAGGATCTAATCTAATTTTAATGACAGATTAAGGGCCCAACAAGCAACAGCTTTGTTTGGAGCAGCATGGCCCGGTCAAACTAATCCTCCCGTGTTTCATTTCCGTGAAAACGACAGGAGAGAGGGAAGGAGGGAGAGAGAGAGGGACGGATAGAGATGGGTTGCAGCAGGGCACTTAATGTGGAGGAAAGACAAACTAGTTCCACCAGCTTCAGAGTCTCATCAACACATTATTGCCATGCCAGATAGCTTCTGTGCCTACTATGCACAGACAACTAATGACAGAGATGTCATGCACACATTACAACACGTCATTAGCTAACTGCATTTATTTGTAACTGGACGTGTGATTTTACTCTTATCAATTATACAATAACATTCACCTCCGCTTACATTTCAGTCAGTCAACAATATCTCTCTGTACGTATACCAATCAGCATATTAGGCCATCAATAAATGTATTTCGCCTATACGGACCCGTCAGAGGTAAAAAAAAAAACTGAATAGCTTGAATGACAGTGGTGCAAGAAAACATGATTAAAGCCTATATTTCAAATCACTTAGTATGATTAATGGGACTGGCTAGGGCCTCATACAGAGTCAAGGCTTGAAAAATGATACAATTACCTGTTTTTGAATAGGGAAGGGGAAGCCCTACTTTGCTCAGGATGGCATGGACAGAGATTCTCTCAGGAGATGGAGATGGAGAATGGCCTCTCTATTTCTATGTTCATTCATCTGAGCTGGTAGAATAGTAGTAGAGAGATATTAGTAGGATTGCAGATAGAGGTCAAGGCCCCAATACTGCTCCAGAACAACCCCAGCCGCAGTATCGAAACATCTGTAGAATACAAATAGATTCTCCAGTAGCCTACTTGATAACAAGGCTATGGATGATGGTTCCACTCCAGGGTTGGGGTCCATTCTATTTCAATTCCAGTCAATTCAGAATGTAAACCAAAAATTCAAATTCCAAATGTTCCACATTGAAAAGCATTGGCGAGAAATGGAATTTCAGTATTTCCTAAATTAACTGGAATTTCAATGGAATTCACCCCACCCTGTTCCACTCTATACTGACCTAGCCTCGTACGAACCATACAGATCTCGCAAGCATACGAGGCTAATACTGACCCCCACCTAGATCACATTAAAACCAACATCATTGTTTGTGTGTATCAGACTAATATTTAATTATACATTCATATACTAAGCAACAGTAACAGTAAACCTTTCTTTTGATAGTTCATCTGTACAGGCTCAGCAAAATAGCAATAAGCAAAAACACAGTAGCACATCAACTGCATATGTGTTGACTTAAACACACATGCACTTTACATTAGGGTTTTACATTGGCTACACAATGCGATGTACTACTGCAGATTGAAAGCAGTCAATTGAACTGCAATTCATCTGAACCTTTAGGAATCTCTCCGCACCATGATTGAATCGCTGTGTCTACCAAAGAGGCAGTAAGAACCGTACATAATGCTACCACTCTCCATCCTCTGAATATTTCTGTAATTGCATCAGCAAATAAGGGCAAGGAACAGAGAGAGAATGAGAAAGAGAGAGAGAGAGGGCGGAGGAGGAGAAGGAACAGAGAGAAAGAGAGAGACACAGAGAGAGACACACATAAAGAGAGAGAGAGAGGGGGGGAGGGGAGAGAGAGAGAGAGAGAGAGAGAGAGAGAGAGGAGAGAGAAGAGAGAGAGAGAGAGAGAGAGAGAGAGAAGAGAGAGAGAGAGAGAGAGAGAGGAGAGAGAGAGAGAGAGAGAGAGAGAGAGAGGAGAGAGAGAGAGAGAGAGAGGAGAGAGAGAGAGGAGAGAGAGAGAAGAAAAGAAAGAAAGAAAGAAAGAAAGAAAGAAAGAAAGAAAGAAAGAAAGAAAGAAAGAAAGAAAGAAAAGAAAGAAAGAAAGAAAGAAAGAAAGAAAGAAAAGAAAAAGAAAGAAAGAAAGAAAGAAAGAAAGAAGAAAGAAAGAAAGTTGTCTGTCTGGCACAACACTCCCCGACAGCAGCTCAAAGAAATAATCATTTTATTTCCTCATCCTGTGTGTGTTAGCAGTGTTTTGGCCAGCGGAGGCATGCTGCGAGGTAGGGTCGGACAGAAAATAGGGCCCTCGTTGAATTGATTGTGTGAGGACACTGCGGGGGTGGTAGAGTGGGAAGAGTGTTGAAGGACTGGGGGGCTGGCAGGGGTGTTGTGAGATGTAGAAGTGGGAGAATAAGAGGAGGTGTAAACTAATTGTTAGTGGGTGGGTTGTGCTGCTGGAGTGGAATAGTGCTACTTCAGTACAATGACGGCTCCTTCAGTCTCACAGGTTCAGCTGGCTACAGCGCACGGTAGATAGGGGTGAGCATCACCATCATACCTTCCTCCGCCCCCTTCTCTCCTCTTCCCCAGACTGCCACAGGTTTATCAGTCCCTGCTCAGTGTGAGCAGGGAGCAGCCACGGTAGGGGGTCGGCCAGGGTGCTGTGGACCAGCCCCTTTGTCCTTGTCTCATTCCGCCCATGTGTTTCCACCTCACGCTCTCACCTGCCAAGCAGGTCTACCATCTTAGTGAGCCTCTGTGTGAAAGTGATAACATTCTAGTGCCTCTGCCACCATGCTGTCCTCAGTATGCACGGCTCATGCTGTTTACTGCTTGGGGCTGGGTGGTAGTTGTCATTCTACTGGATGTGCAAGTCAGCAAAATGCTCCCATCTGCCAGATGGGTAAAACAAAACAAATGATTGTAAGTACTGGTAATATCCGTAAATGATAATGTCAAATCATGTCAAACAGCTCAAATCGCATGATAGGGACTCTGTTTTTGGGAGCTCTTTGGCCAGGTCAATGGCTCATGGTAAAGCCTCTCAGAAGGCACAAATCCTAAAATCCTACACACGACAGTAAACCTCAATGCGAGATTGGGAATATTAACAGTTGCCAGCCTATTAAATGAACTTGTTGGTGTCAATTAAGATGTTATTGTGTGATATCTGAGTATTTCCTCTCACTTCAAGACCTCTGGGTAGACTAGTACTATACACATTTAAAACAGTATGATGGAGTTGTCTGAAAATTCTGATTTCCTACACCTGAGGAAATTGGAAAGATGTTACCAGGCCAGAATGAAAATGACCACACACATCCTGCAGCGTCGACCCAAAAATTTGATTGCATCCTCCTCCTAAGCCATTCTCACAAACTCATGACCAAGTTCATTACAAAAAGCCTATATCCAAAAGCCCATCCTGATAGAACTGAGGGTAGCATCAGTCAAAGGGAAAGTACAGTATGAATAAACATCTCCCTCTCCGTGACAAGCAGGCCAAATGCCTCCAGATAATCCCAGAAGATCCTTTGGAAACTCTAAACACAGGGTTTAACTGACATCGCCATTCAGAGGGGATGTGTATGTGTGTGCGGGTGTGTGGCTGGGAGTGCGTGGGTAGCATTGCCCCCATGGGAGTGTGTGAAGTGAGGGGGCATGGGGATGATGGCGATGCGTGGGTGATACAAAACTACATTTGGGATCAAAATGTATGGAGATTGGTATTCAGTATTTCAGAACCCCCTGTGTATCTGGTACTGTATATGTCCAAAGACATTTAGAACTATATGATAGAGTTGTTTGAATATTCTGATTGTGTGAAATTCAGCCTGCATGCATCATGTACTGCTGTTGTCTGAGTGAGGTACTGTATGTAGCTTGCTGTGTAGCCGATGCCAAACTGTAGTGAGCAATGGAACAGTTTTCCTCTTGAAGGACAATAAACATGTATGTCCTAATCACACTCTCTCTATAAGCCCTACCCGCATCATTCTGATAGGTCAAATTACAAATGAAAAGGGCAATGTTTCAAAATGATTAGTCCTGATAAATAATACAGGGAGGGCAGCAGAAACAAAAGTGCTTTGATAACAGCCCCGGTGGCTTTTAGTGCCGTCCGTCCCCTAATTCTTGTACCGTTGCCAAGCCTGCCATGCCAGCCAGGGCAATGAGTTCACTGCAGCTTGTTTCCTCTCTTTACCCCACTCCCTCTCTTTCTCCTCTCTTCCCCTTACCAGAG